>NC_047130.1:24000115-24340115 GCF_009829125.3 Periophthalmus magnuspinnatus | reverse complement strand
AAGTGCCTCAGTTTTGATGAAGAAATGAGTTCTGCTGTAACAAAGTTGTTTTTGTAGTCATAAATTATCCCAGGACAACACAAGGCTCAACCTTTCACAATGAGAAGCAAAACCGTCATCCCACAACCATCAAGCATCCAATAAATGCAAAGCAATATCCTTATTTCAAATACATTGAGCAATTATCCATAAACAACTAACAAATGTAAAACCATAGCTTCATTCCACATGCATTAAACAATTATCCACAAATAACCCAATAAACGCAAAATAATAGCTCTGTTCACATAAATCAAACAATTATCCACCAATATCTAGTAAATGCAAAACATTAGCTCCATTTCACTTAAATAAAACAATGATTCACACAACTAGTAATTGCAAAATATTGGCTTTCTTCCATTTAAGTCAAACAATTATCCACCACTAATCCAATAAAGGCAGAACATTAACATTATTCCACATAAATCAATTATCCAAAAATAACTAGTAAATACAAAACAATAGCTTTATTCTACTTAAATCAAACAATTATTCATGAATAATTCAATAAATGCAAAACATTAGCATCATTTCACATAAATCAATTATCCACAAATAACTAGTAAGTACAAATCAATAGCTTTATCCTACTTAGATCAAACAATTATTCACAAATAATTCAATAAATGCAAAACATTAGCATCACCTGACATCAATTAAACAATTATCCATACAATTGCCCAATAAATGCAAAATCAATCCTTTACCACATTAATTAAACAATTATCTATCACCTGACATCAATTAAACAATTATCCATACAATTGCCCAATAAATGCAAAATCAATCCTTTACCACATTAATTAAACAATTATCTATACCTTCTATTAACTTCCAATCATAGCAACAGTTTTTTAATTCTCCCGATTAGTCAATTTATTTATGTGAATATCATTTTAAAAGAACCATAACCCATCTGGCCACTACAAGATACAGCCACTAACAAATATCATCCAATAATATATCAGTTAACCATTTAAACTGTCTATTTTGTATCACAATCATCCCAACTTAAGATGGAAGCTGAATCAGGGAGATTTAATGCCATAATTTTAGTGGTCCGTGGCGAACACAAGCATAACAATAAAGCCATAATCAACACAATAGCCAGAGTTAGAAAAACAGCAACAAATGCAGCCACAATATAAATAACATTTCCTTTCAAGATATTTTTTAAGGCATCATACTCTTCTTTTAGATCTTTTAGCATTTTAGCGACATTTGCTGAGTTTGACGGACACAAGTTTTTGGTTATAATTCTAGCTTCGTCTATAATCTCTTTTACCATTTCATTCTTTAATTTCTTAATCATAGTCTCTATTTTTGTTTCTTGTGTGGATTTTGATTCAGAAACTGCTCCAATTGTAAGCGTAACCTTTTTCATAAGAGTGCCAATTTGACTTTTTATCATTTGGACATCAAACAGACTATTTTCACTAGCATTTTGGTATGTCACATTAAGATGCTTGCTATTTTTGACCGTTGTATTTACATTTCTTATTGTATTATTTTCACAAATATTGTCAATATTACGTAGTTCCTTACTACCAAAAGGATATGAGATGCAAACACAGCCAATATTAGAACGAATGGGCTGATTGTACCATGTACACTGTATTTTGGTCTGGGTTACATTATCTTTTTGCTTGGGGATATTGCTAATGAAATCACAAACTTTCGAGTGGACACCGTGTTCCGGCGAATAAGTTGCTATTTCTTGCTCCTTCCTAGTTAAGTCTACCAAGTTAATTCCATCTATTAATGCTTCTGTTTCACAGGGAATATAAATGATGCCAATCTGAATTATTGCCCCTTTATCAACTTTGCAGTAACAAGTAATTTCATGTTCATTCTGAGTAAAATTCATTTGAACAGGTTCGTTTGCTTGAGCTCTTATTATGCTAATAAATATTGTTGCCAGCATTACATATAGTTTTTTTGGGTACCACATTTTTATATAAACTTGATTAAACAGTTTTGTTTTCTTTTTTAGTGTAAAGTTTTAACCACTAAATATTTTTTTTATAAAACTTGCTTTTTTTCTCTCTTCGTGCTAAGCCATAAACACGGAAATGATTAACTTTGTTTCTAATCACAATTTACCTGATCAAAGTCTAAACTTGCTACTTATTGTTAATTCCTAGTGCTTTTTTTCTCTCTTCGTGCTAAGCCATAAACACGGAAATGATTAAATTTGTTTCTAATTACACTTTACCTGATCTAAGTGTAAACTTGCTATTTATTATTAATTCCTAGTGCTTTTTTTCTCTCTTCGTGCTAAGCCATAAACACGGAAATACTTACTAATTTAAAGTTATAACAATTAATTGCACAGAATGTCCCAAGAGCACATCACATTAATTTAGCATTAAACCAATTGACAGAAATTCTATGAAAAAGGCCTCTGTCGTACCGTCTTTTGGAGCGCTCGTTTTTGCGATGTCTTTCTCAGGCGTTCTGTGGAGGAGAAGGTTCGCCCTTGCGACCAGGACTTAGCATCACGTCAGGGGTCACCAAAACTGTCAGTTTTCCTGGACGGCGAACTAGAAGCAGGAGTCGAGAAGGCCGGGCAGTTTCAAATCAGTCTCTTTATTCAGCAGATGCAGGCATCAATCGAATGAAACACCAACTGTCTCCTGTTTTACATCTCTACTGTGGCTCCTTATATACTAGTTAACACACGTCATAATTCCTCAATAATTAGCTAGAAATGTACAGCACGCAGATTGTTATCTGGGTTCAATGAAGACAAAGTGCACAAAAACAAGCATTTTTAGCTGATCTTTCAAAGTATCATCATATATGGAGGTTCAGGGTACATATACAATCTCATGCCACGTTGGCGCACACGTAAACAGGAGTACAAAGTATGATTTACCATATTACATGGAATAATAATCTCACAGTGTACCTGATTTTCAAACAGTGAAAGAAGAAAGCTGGTATTTAAATCAGTCTAACATAGCTCTCACAAACGCTTTAGTACATCACTAGTATTGACCTGCATGAGGCCACTAGCACAGCTTTACAACTGCTTTCCAGATATAAAAGGGAGGGCCGCCCTTTCACAGCTCACCCCAAAGCATCATACAGTGACTCACATGTTTTACAAATTTTCCACAGACAAAATGTTTTTTCATTAAATTAATTAGTAATGGTGTTTTTAATATGGCAGATTCTTTCTATGACCAGGATGTTGCGGGATCTGTGCCGGCCTCAGCGTCAGGAGAGATATTCACAGTTAAAATAATCTAATGAGAACTTCACCTATGACCATATAAGACTACAAGCTTTTCCTATACAGTGGTCCCTTGCTATATCGCGGTTCACCTTTCGTGGTCTCGCTGTTTTTTTGTGTGCAATTTTGCATGCTTTTTTTAAAGTGTATGAACATGCATCGTGTTCTGTGTCCTGATTGGCTAAGGGACGTGCCGTGTCTCCTGTACAGTACAGAATGTGTTCAGACAAATTTACATAAATGTTGGATTGCAGCGTGACTCTGAAGTGCTGTATGTTGCAAGTTTTCTCCCCGACAAAACCCACAATGTCGATGAAACGTTCTGCACCGACAAAGGCGCCTACGCCTGCGCCCAAAAGACTGAGGAATATGCTAACCATCGCAGAAAACGTTGGACTTCTGGACATGCAGAAAGCAGGTAGAAGTTACACGGCTATAAGGCGCCATTACGGAATAAATGAATAAATGAATCTTTGGAGGAGGAACATAACATAAGGACGACAGCAGCAATAAGTTTTAACAAGGATGCAGAAAGGGTTGTAACTGCAACAAGACCATCGTGTGGATGGAGTCTGCTTTAGCTTTGTGGTTCAGTGACTGCAGGAAAAAGAACATTACTAGAGCGGAGCAGCGCCAGGACGAAAAGGCGCAGTCAGAGAAAGAGGTCCGGTCAGAGGAAGAAGTGTGGTCAGTGGAATTGTGAAATATGCCTGAGTCACTATTAATCATTTCTTATGTGTCCAACCTCGTAGGTTGATCATTAAAATTAAATTTGTCACAGTATTTCTAAAAGCTGTCATTTTTATTCACAGTACAGTCTAGTATTTGTTTTCGTTCTATAATACTGTGCTTATTTTTTTTAACTCTACGAAGGTTTGAACTTTGAGAGTGTTTAAACAAAAGAGAAATGTGAGAAAATGTTAATGCCTGTGTGAGAAAAGTGTATAAAGTGTGTGGTGAGGGGTTTTACAGCTGCAAAACTTATATAATAATTGTAAAAAAATGGCTGACTATTTCACGAATTTCGCCTATTGTGGGTTATTTTTATAACATAACCCCGCCATAAATGAGGGACCACTGTACTACATTTAATATAAATATACTGACATGCAGACTAACCAGAGACGCATCTGTATCAAAACAAACATGGCGACTTAAAAAGAACAAGTATATGCAATTTTCTCTTTAGTCGCAGATTACTTTCATGCATCTCTAATTGTAATTTCTTATGCAAAACCAAAAACCAAAGAGACCCTTTCTTAAACCGTAAATGTGTGTAATTTACAAAGATATTACACCCTGCTATTAGGTAATTAAACTGTTTTCCTGAAATGTACAAGGAACAAACTCAGGTATCATTCCTTTAAAGCCCTTGAAATCTAGGACACCCAAACATACTGCTGTTATTTTGTCAGACAAAGGCATAATAATCGGCCCAAAAAGTTATTTCTGTCCTCTATGCTTCAAAACAATAGTACACATGCAATCACAGCCAGTAGTGAAGCACTTAACACTGTCAGGAGGATGGGAAAAAGTGAAAGGCAAATTACTGCTGCACCAAAGGGAGCTCCGCGACATGTTTTTACAAAAAACACAGAAAATCACAAAGAAGAACTAAAAAGGACAGAGACGGCTGCATATAATCAGACAGACGGAGGGGGAGGGCCAGCCGCTGAAAGAAACACAAATTAGCAGCTTTCATTCATCACAAAAATTCAATTTCATAACCAAAGAGGACAAAAACAACCCCAGACATTGTATATGCCAAATGCAAATATATGGGAAGTAATGTCTGGAAATGTGATGATTCTTGGTCTCCCACCTCCCACAGTTTAATTATACCAACTAAGGGTGTTATACATGGAGTAAATAAATACATGAGCTTGTAAGACAGAGTTAATCAATTCCACTAATTCAAAGAAATGGTAAAGGCCAAAACTTAAGTATATTATGTGTAAATTTACCAATACAATCTATGGTGAAAAGTCTATAGTAACAAACCTTCATGCAAGACAACTCAGGAGCTATTTTAAATTCCGTATCATAGACCTTCTTGAAACCACAATGTACAAATCTGAATTGAAGTTGATGTCTATAAATCGACCAATATGTTTTTTTTTCATGGTCGATGCTGATTGTTTAGAATCCAGATCTTAGCGATGCCCGATAAGACCTGCCAATATTTATTATAACTCCCCTCAGTCATTTTTTACCACATAAGAGAGCTGTGTGGTCATATTTTGTGCAGCTCTCTTTGTATTAAAGTGTTAAAATGAAGCTTTGTGGTTTTTCTAGGCAGCAAATCGACCAAAACAAAATATCTGCCTCTGCTGGAGATTTAAAGCCGATAGCCAGTACGCTAAAAAGTCCAAATATCGGCACAATATATCGATCTATCTCTACTGATGACACGACATTTGAGTGATCATCATACCTCACTTAATTGAAGCGGTAATAAAAGTGTAAAAAAAAAGGAAAAAACTGCAAATTGTCTTTTTACTTTTTAACTTTGATGATGATCTTTGATGGTGAAAAATGGTTTTGCTTTATGGGAGCGGCATCTTTTGGCTTCTATCACCCTCTTACACATACCTATTGTTCATTACTGTGCTAAATAAATAAGTAAATATCTTATTTTCTTTCCATAAACCTCTTCCATATCTCGAAAAATCAAATTGCAATTTTTTGTCATGTTGAGATTGTGATTAGATTTGCGATATATGTTTAAAAAGTAGGATCCTGTTGGAGTGGACATTATTAACAACTCCACAAGCATTAAGAAAACACTGAAATATTAACTTATTTAAACCAATCCCATGCATTTCAGAACATGTTCATAGGCAGAAAAGACATTATACCATCTTTAAATATTTGTAGCCTTTCATGATTTGATTATAATTAACTGCACAGCCCTAATATCACGTTACTTACAAAACTTGTTTCAAACTGTATATACTACGTGCTCCTTACAGTGTGTGTTTATATATATTTACAGTATCTTACAGTGGATTCTTGGTTGCAAACACAAACGTGAGCCTCCATCTTTACTGTGATCAGTGCAGAAAAATGTCCCTGAAATGTATCCAAGATAAGAGCACACCGCAAAACTAATTCACCTTGATTTATTCAGTCCAGATACTCCACGACTTCTACGGACACTTGATAAAAAGACAAATTTCCCCCGGGAGAAAATATGCTCAGGAGAAGCAGTCGGGGCCCCTCATAGTGCCATCCTTCACCACAAAACACCTCCACCCCTTTGATATCTTTAAAAGGCAATTCGTCAACAATGCCACCATGACACTTCTAACACCCTTGGCTTGAGCCGTTTACCAAGCGCATGCAGCAAGTAGGGAAACAATTATCAAAGGGATTTATGGCATCTTGATATGGGACCATACTTCACCCCTGTCCCGTGACCTGCACCCATCCAAACACTTACACTACACATTACTCAATATGTACGTCATACAGAGGTGGGTGGAGGAGTCAAAAATTGTATTCAAGGAGGAGTAATGTTATCTCAAATTATTATTACTCAAGTAACCCTGTACATTTAGGCTATGTTCTTGTCTGAAAATACTCTGTTCCACCTTGTGATGTCATCATGTGGTAATACAGTAAGTACTCCACTGTGTTTTTAAACTCCATACACCTTCACTAGAATCATTTCAGCCCTGGAATTACCAATCTCCACTGAACAAAAGGTAAAATGTAGCTGTTAAATCTACCACTTCATGACATCACAAGGTGGAACAGACCAGTATGGTAGGATTACTCAATCATGTGGGAATGAAACAACACAACTCTGCGTATGTTTTTCATGATGTGACAACCGTATAACATGTCTTAAAGGTCCTATATTACATAAAATGGATTCTTATGAGCTTTAATTACGAGTAAAAAAAAAACATTTGGGGAAAATACTACTCAAGTAAGATTTATGTTAAAGTAACTGTCAGGACATAACGTTTGATTTTCAATTTAAACTTAATGTTATAGGACAATTGGTGTATGTGTAAGGATAGATGACAAAAATTAGAAAAAAAATAAATCATGACTTCAAGAGTGGAGCAAGAAATGCAGATTTGACAGTGATTTTGTCGACATGAAGCTTTTATCACTTGTAGATTTACTCACAGTGGGAAGAGTAACCCCAGCTTTGATAGTGTATGTTATCAGAAAAAATCTCTGACAAGTAAAATTTAATCAAAAAGTTACTCAAATAAATGTAAGCGAGTACTACCCACCTCTGACGCCATGTGGTAAAATGTTACACAGAGATAAAGCAGTTTCATACCCCCGTGTTCAGCCGCACAGTGGTATGAATAGTGATACAAACGCACATTGGAGGTCTGACATACATCATTATAACAACATGAGAAACCTGTGAAGCTAATTGTGTAATAGCAGTTAGCCATTTAAGGAGCCATTTTGTTGCCATGGGAGACGGAATGAAATGAAAAGGGGAGCAGGCCTGGAAAATCATTTCAAGATGGGTTAGACTATATGTAACTTTTCTGGTGGAGGGTCTGCCATCTGCTTGTCTCCATGGAGATATTATTACTTTGTCTGGTATTAAACTTATTTATTGCCATGGAGACAAGCAGGTGCTATCACTAGGCCAAGTCAATGCATGTTTTTCAATTATACTTTAGCGATAAAACTATTTGAACTGTACAAATATGCACACTGTAGAACATTCCCAGCAAAGCAATAAGAATAACACTGGAAATTATTGAAAAAAAATCCATATCAGACCATCATTGTTATAAATTACATCATCAAAATATCACATGACGAACATCTTGAAATCTGACAATCCTCACAAAACAAACTAATGCGATGTCTTTAAGGAAAAAAATTGATTGCAAATAAATTGAAAGAGCCTATGAGCCGATTCAACTGAAAACTCTGGTAAATATGTGTCTTTAATCCTGGGGTTAACATTAAAACAAGCCAATAAGTGCCCAGTCTTTTCTATAGGGCTGAAGGTCATCATGGTCCAGTGTGCTCTCCTCCTGCACCACCTCATTTTCTGAGTTTTCTTTTGTCAAACCAATTTCTTTTCAATCTCCTGCTCTCGCTCCTCTCCTTTCTTCTCTCTCCCTCCTTCAGGGCTATGGCTGCTTCAGCTATGGCCCGGCTCCATGGTAAAGAGGCAGCACCCTAAACCTTTTATCCACGACACAAAATGGAGGACATTGAAAAACTGGGAGCAGAGGCTTACTACTACAAATGTAAGCGACAACAAAGTCCATTCCAATCCCAAGAAATAAAAGTGATTCATACCTTTGACTTGGAAAATATATAGAGGGACTTGTAATTGTTTCACAGTGCAGGCAGTAGGCTATGTATTATGCTAACTCCACAAAGAAGCAAAACACATTTCAATTTAAAGTTTCAGTGCTTCTGTCACAGTCGCCACCCTTGAACCACTGTGTCAATCAAAATACTGAAGAACATACTTTTTGCAACTTCAGTGGAATGAAAAACAACACAACAGCATAATTATATAGTTTTTTCTGTGCCTGAGTAGGTTTCCTCTAGAATCAGCATTTAACAACAGACTAATCCTGCAGCTGTGTACTTCTGACCTCATAAGATTTGGACTCCAGGTTACCACAGAAGACCAGTTTTCCTGCAGAGACAAAGTGTACCTCAGTGGTGGATGAAGTACTCGAGTAAAACTTAAGTAAAAGCACAGATGCAAAGGTAAAAAGTAACTCGAGTAAAGGCATGATATGAAAAAATCGACTTAAGTTAAAGTGTTTAGTACCTGTTTGAGAGTTAAAAGTAAAAGTATTTCACATAAGTAATTGTTAGTAAATGCGGTGATACTGATTGAATAATGATACATATTTTGGTCAACAGTAAAAGTATGAATCAATTGCTTATGAATTTTGTGTATTTATTATTTGCTCAAGGCTGAAGCTTGTACTCAAAATCAAGATGTTTCCACGAACATGGTAAAAATAACTCCTTGAATCATAGGAAAAGTACTTTTTACTTTTCAGTCCAGATAAAAACTTTAGTGGAGTAGAAAGTACAGCTCTCAAATGTAGAAAAGTAAAAAGTATCCACTGTAAAACTGATTTAAGTAAAGTACAGATACCTACAATTTCTGCTTAAGTACAGTACTTTTCTACTTATACTTATACATTTTCAAGTGTTGAAATACTTGTACGACTAAAATAATAAGTAATTCTACATAAATCAAATTGCACAAATGATGATTAATTAAATATTTAGTTAATTAAGTCAAATGTGAAGTTCAACTCTGGGAATGTTCCACACTAAAGCAAACATATCAATCTCACATTTATTCAACTAAAAGTACTTAAAATATACCTTGAAAAACACGCATTCTTACTATGAGCGAGTTCTGTTTTGCTCCACAGATCTGACCCGTACCTTGACCTAGTGGCATCACCTGAGGCTTTGAGCTGATCTGCTTCACAAAAATGGAATATACTTTAAGGAAAAAACAAAACTGACAAACTACAACAGTGACACAATTGCAATTTAATAATCTGGTAACACACTTGTATAGACACACCTGAAGACGTTTTGAATGCTGTATATGGACTTATTTGTGTACTTATTTGTGTTTTCTTTGTTTTTCTGTTTGTATTGTATTTTAAACAGGTTACACAGTGGACCTTTAAGTAAACCAGAGTTGGCCATTTCTGTGGATACCGAATTGCAATCAAATAAACGTTGATGTCTTCCGTTTTTCCTCTCAGCTTTTTGAATGTATTGAATGAACTTACAACACTTTCAATACTAAATTCTACAAAAAAAAGATTCAAAAACCTCTACTTCACTGTGCGTTCCTGGAAAAATACCGGGACTACGAAGCTGAAACACGGGCATAACTCAATGATTATTCAATATTCCGATGCGTACAGAGAGGGCAGATTTCCCCACACCTCCTCAGCCCTGGTCTAAATCCTGTTTCTAATTAAAACAGAGTGGTAAATAAAAACATGTGGAATGTAATTTGTGAGGCTGCTGGGGAGTGAAGTGGGGTTGCCGTGCCGACCCTTCTCATTAGCGTGCGGGTAAACGATAGTGCTCCTTGACTGGGCACATACTATAGGCAGGCTAAGAGCGACAGAGAGAGAGAGAGAAGAGGACAGCCTGCAAAAATAGACAGTTTAAATCCCCTTTCTCTTATCCTCGCCTCTCGATCTGTCTGGAACTTTTTGTCATAATTCACTTTTTATTTTTTTATATTTTCCCAAATTTAAATATAATCTGGTTTTGATGTTGGGCATTGCTGGCCTGATTTGCAAAGTATAGTGAAGTGCTTTGAAAAGAAAGAAAAGGGTTGAATAGGGTGAATGCAATGTGCTTATATGCATGTATTGCCATTATTGAAAATGTAAACGCTTTATGAGGCACTTAACTACAAATTATCTTGTCAATTATATATAATTAATAATTGAGCCACGCTGGCTTCATCTCACTGTAAGATAATTGCCAATTGAGTACATTTGAATGGCAGTGTAGCTTCTATTTTAGTCATATGCAACACCCAAGGGCATTAGCTGTCATCAAAAAGCAAAATAAAAAGCAAAATTGTAAATATTTGTATCACTCTCTGAATTACTCGTCTCATTTAAAGTGAATTTGTACAGAAGGGATACACAGAGTTATTTTTGAATGATATTGGCAACTCAAGACATTCTCAAACCTGGCTTAAGGCTAAACATGTCAGTTATTCACATATATAAATATAAAGGTAAACCGGATCACGTTATGCCTGGGGCTTTCTTCAGGGGAGTTTGAGACGAATACTGCAAACTGACTGTCCATGGGATTTCACCTGGACTTTCAAGGTTTTTTAAGCAATAAAGAAATATATATATATGCATGACTGTGAATGCAAAGCCAAGATTATCATTGGATTTAATAAAAAGTATCAATATGCATTACAATATTTAAACTGATTAACCGGTGACAAGCTTCCTACAAGTATCAATGTTGTTTCCTCATCACAAACAGACCTGGAGTTGTGTTTTGTTTCATTCACACACGTTTAACACACAAATCCTGCACATTTAGGCTGTTCTTCTCTCAAATGGTAATTTTTATACAGCGCTTTTCCACTTTCAAGTCACTCAAAGCGCTTTACATCAAGGAAACACTCATTCATTCACACACACATTCATACACCAGTGAACGCAGACACTGAGAGCGAAGTGGGTTCAGTGTCTTGCCCAAGGACGCAACAACAGTGTTCGTCTGTGAGAGCTGGAATCGCACCGCCAACCTGTGGGTCAGTGGATCGGACCGCTCTGCCAATGATGTTTTATGTCAAGAGCGGGATTTGAACCGCCAACCTTCGGATCAGTGGAGAAACACGACTGAACTACTGTCACCCCCTCAAAAAAAAACACTCTGTTCCACCTTGTGATGTCATGTGGTGATGCAGAAAGTGCTCCATTGTGTTTTAAAACTCCATGCACCTTCACTAGAATCATTTGGATAAATTCAGTCCTGGAATGTCCCATCTCTGCTGAGCTAAAGGTAAAAGGAGCTGTTAAAACTACCACTTCATGACATCACAAGGTGGGACAGAGCATCTTGAGCTTCGGAGATGTAGACAGACTAATAATAAAGTGTTACTCAAACATGTGCGAATGAAACAAGGCAACTCCAGGTAGGTTTTTGAGGAGGAAACAACATTTTAACATGCTCATACGAGTCATGTTTGCATAATATAGGACAAGTGAGATTTATTTATTTTGTTCTGGCATATCACCCAGCTCTACCCCTCCTCCAATGCCGCTGTGTAACCTGTTTGGAGTAAGAGCAAGTTATCTTTAGTCTCCTAAAATAGGCAGTATATTTGCTTCAGAAACACAGTAAATGAAAACCCGACATAGCTAAATATGTTACAGATTAGAACACTTTTTAAAAACTCCCATTGCTGTGTAATTTTGTGGGCCAGAACAATACTTTGAGCACTGTAAATAGTACGCTGCCAATAGTACAGTCGCAGCGCATATGGATGTTTGTATGTGCACAGCGTGTGGTGGGTGGGCTAATCTCTCCAGCCCCCATGCAAAAAAAAAAGACATTTAAGCTTCTGCTCTTTCATCTGCACAGCTAGCCAGTCCCAGCCAGTCCCAGCCATTCACTAGTGATAACCATGTTCTGTGAGCGGACGACTACAATGAGAGACTGACAATGTAACGTGAGGGCTGGAAAAAACGGATTTAAACTTCAACTTAAATGAAAGGACTCCCCACAATGACTGGAGGTCCTCCCTGTGTCCCGCTGAGCAGCTGCTTAGGCTCATAAAAACATTAATGTAGCCCAGGAGTATGACGCATTGATATACCATACGCATTAATACAGCGAATAGACCGGGGAGCCATCCAAACAACAGACGTCATCCATCTATTTATTTTCTTCCGCTTATCCGGGGCCGGGTCACGGGGGCAGCAGTCTAAGCAGGGACTCGCATCGCAGACTTTCCTCACCCCAGACACTTCCTGACACTATTTGAGTCATCATTACCTCTATACAACGCAATAAAAACAGGATGAATTCACAATTTTATGGACCAAAAATGACAGTCTGTGCTGGTCCAACCTGGGGGAGAGTAGTTTCAAGAATTACATCTGATGGAAAATGTATCAACTTGTGGGTAATTAAGGACAAAACATGCAAATACGACGTGTAAACTTTGTGCAGTAACGTCTTCTAGTGCATACGTTGATTGATCTTGAACTGATATCCTCAATCAACCAGTTCAGCTTCTCCTCTGCCAAAGCACACGGCCCAAAATGGGTAAATGAAGAGCTGCACATGTGGATGGTGTCAGTATATTTGGCCACTTTGCTCACGATCGCAAGAATATACAATCCAGATGTTGTCTTCTTTAGCCAAGTGATGTCATTTCTGAATATCTGGTATTTAAATCTTTCTTGGTATCAGACTAGAAAAATAACTCAATACCACAATAATATTAGGAAACGCTATTTTTCGACAAGAGAATTTAATTTTCAAGACAAATAGCAGTTTCTTTACTATGTGGTCTTAAACTAGTTCAAGACCAATCAAAAAGGTTAAATTTGTATGTATTTTTCCCTGTATACGTAAATAGTTGCTAGGCCAGTCACTATAAACACTAAATATCGACTTGAGTGAGCGAGTGAACTTTTTCTTTGTACTAGTCTGGAAATCTTAGGTATTTTCCAGTTCAACAATTCGATTTGAGCTGATGAAGGTTGAATAAATAAATATGACTCATTAAAGATACAAACTATAATCGTTATATTATCGTTTATCGCCTGTATTTTCTTCATCAATATATTGCATCTCCAAATTCGTTATCGAGACGAGCCTAATACTCAAATAAATATCTAGTTTCGATGTTAGTTTTAGCGCTGGCTAGTATCTGCAAATGGATTTTCTGACAACCCTAACAGAAAACCATTCACCGCCATCTATCCCACTGTGGCCCGGTCGCAATGTCCACTCCGTAATAACCAATGACAATTACGGAATAAAAGTGTGTGAATATTTGACCTAAGCTAATTAGAAAGTTTGCCGACTGGGCAGCAGAAATCAGCTGTGGAATAATGAATCATAAAACGCTTCATTACGGCGCTCAGGGAACACTCTCCATCTCAATAAACCGACTCAGGGCCCCACACCACAAATCAAACCCAGACACTTCCTCAGTCCTGTTTAGCCTCTGGAAAGATCCTCATAAAAGCCTGTTTTTGGCGCCAAATGGATTCTATTAATAAAGCATCTCTTCTCCTTCACTTATCGCCTTCTTGTTTATCTCATCTCCAAAGGACACATTTGAACTGGCAGATTACACACACATTTAGCGCGGATTTAGGGTTTCGGGTTTTTTTTAGTCTGCGAAAGAATTCAGCTAGAAGATGACGCAGGCGGAGGTCAGAGGAGGGCATCTGAAGTAAATATTATAGGAGATGTTTGGCAAAAAAGGATAACAATTTTAAGTGCACCATTGTTTAAGTACAATCTAGGTACAAATAAATACATTTAATAAGACGTTGAATAGAAATTAGAGATAAATACAATGCCAGCACCATCCACAGCCTTATCCTCGGCACCACCATCACCCAGAACCTCAAATGGAAGCCCACCATCAGCTCTGTCATCAAGCCCAACAGAGAATGTATTTCCTGTGGCAGCTGAGGAAATCCAAGCTGCTAGCCCAGACGATGGTGCAGTTCTCCACACCCATCATTGACTCCATCCTCACCTCCTCCATCAGGGTGTGGTACAACGGGGCCACCGCCAGGGACAGACACAGACCGCAGCTCACTGTGTGCTCTGCTGAGAAGATGATTGGCGGCAGCGTCTCATTTCCCCAGGACCTGCACGTCTCCAGGACTCGGGGGCAAACGGGTCAGATAACAGCCGACCTTTCTCCCCCTGGACATGAACTACTTGAGCCCCTCCACTCAGGCGGGAGGCTACGATCCATTTGGACTCGAACCTCTCACCACAAGAACAGTTTCTTCCCCTCTGCTGTTGGACTCGTGAACACTTAATAACACCAGTGACTGTTACTTTAAACGACTGAAATGAACCTACTGTATATACTGCCAATACTGGATATTTTGTATTTGTATTTCAGAGACTATTTGCTTCCATTTCCAATGCCACAATTTCAATTTCTTACTCATTCTTAGAAATAGCCAGGTGTGTGTTTTTAAGTTATTTAGCTAACTGACAAAAACGACCAATAAAATGTAGTGAAAATCATGAAAAACTACTTTAAATTGTCATCTTTATAACACCTGTTCAAATTCTCAATCTACCTCTCTGTTTTTAAAGAAATATGTACTTCTGTTTTTTCAGTGCCAAATTGTACACAGACTTAAGCCGCTCAGTAACCATGGAGCACAAACAGAGAAGACTGTAAAATTGACAAAGAAAGAGCCAGGATGTTGTGCGTTGGACTGCATTCATCCCACTGTTTCTGTTCTTTTTTCTTTAGCTCTGATATCCCGTTGAGAAAGGAGCAACCTGCCCACTCACCCGCTCCTTTGTGCTAATCCCAAAGCTGCACATGCACTGTACAGCAGACCTGAGAGCACCCAAAGGACCATGGGTCGCCCACACCTCTCTCTCCTCAGACGACCTCTCCGCTGCCCCCTGGGGATATGCTGGAGGGGCTTCTACAGACTCTTTCATTTTAATGGACAGAAATACCTCAAATTAGCTCAGCGTATGTTCATATATGACTGAAGATAAATTGTAATGTATTTAGAAGTTTTGAAGTGAGAAACGTCAGCAGAGAAAGGTGAGAAAGATCCAGCAGTTACAGTCTGACTATTTTGGATTTTGTTGATTTTGACGACAAGTTTACAGTACAAGCTAATGCAGATATATCAATGCATCTCCGCAGTCTTTATAATAACTACTTATAGCATTTCATCGCTCTGTGCATGTGCTGCTAAGCTGAATCACGTCATTTACACTTTATTGGCTGCTCTATAGACAGACCGAAAAGGTGTAGGCTGAAGCTTAGGTATGTTATTATAAGTATTCCCATGTATTTGCAGTATAGCAGCTTGTTAGAAACAGACTGAGAAAAAAAACTGCTAGAAAACTGATCACATGTACTTGATTAGTTAAAAAAAAAGCTGATAAACAATAAAAACTTGCTTCTTCTCTCCTGAAAACCCAAGGTGCAGAGTTTGATAAGATAAGATAAGATAAGATATGCCTTTATTAGTCCCACAGTGGGGAAATTCCAGTATTGCACCGCACAGTTGAAGAACAGCAGGAAAATGGTACATGCAATAAAACAAGATAATAGATAAAATAACATGCAATAAAACAAGATAATAGATAAAATAACATGCAATAAAACAAGATAATAGATAAAATAACATGCAATAAAACAAGATAATAGATAATAGCTTAAAATAATTTAAAAATAAACTTAAAAAATAAACTAAAAATAGACTTTAATGTAACACAAGTGCAGCATATAAACAGAATAAATCTCAGTAAAGTGACCTCAGTAGATTTACATGGTATTCAGTATTGCACATGGGTATAGTTGAATGACACACACACACACAATCACGCACAATCTCACGTCATGTTGTCTTTTTCTATATCCCAAAACATCACGTATGTAAAGTTTAGACCCCATTTTGTGCATATACACACTTTATAAATGAGTCTGCCGCTCAGTGTTTTTTCCACTGGAACACAAAAACTCAGAGAAAAACTTAACTCTGAGCATAAACAGAACACAGCATTTACTCTCCCCTTACCTTTATCAGAAAGTCTTAACATTGTGCAGTGGGACAGTGCACACTTTCCATTATATTTACTTAAAAATAAACAACAACCGAAACATGCAACACATGTTCATAATGGAGTTGGCACGGAATCTGCAGTTGGCAATCTCGACTCAGCAGAGCGTGAAATGGGAACTAACTAAACAACATCAATAGTAAACACTTCACGGACAAAGGCAGGAAAATAGTTGCGCGCACTGTACCACTCCAGGACTCTACAGACCCCTGTCCCAGTCTCAATCAAGAGCCCTTTATACTGAGGCTAGTATCTTCAGACTGGAGAGAGGGGTACAGATGGAGGGAGGAAAAGAATGAACGAGATGGAAGACGTGGAGAGAGAAATAGAAAAAGAGAGGTGGCAGCGGCAGAGAGACAGATATAGAGAGGAGACGGAGGGGAGAGGAGTTGGGCAAGAGAGAGAGAGGGAGGGGAGAGCTGAAGGAATGGAGAGGGAGAGCAGAAGGGAGAGAGATAAAGATATGGAGATGGGGATGAAGGAGCACGGAGAGAGGGAAGACAGACAGAAAAACAGAGCAAGAGAAAGAAAGACTTAAAAGAGAGGGCAGAGAGAGAGAGATTGAGAGGTAGACAGAGAGGGGCAGAGAGAAAAAAAGGAGGGACTGGGGGTGAGAGGAAAAGATGAAATCGAGAGGGGCAAAGAGGAACAGAGAGAAGGCTGAGAGGAGGATAAATAGAGAGAAAGTGACTAAGGGAACAAGAGACACAAAGGGAAGAGAGAGACACATGGGAGGGCAAAGGAAATGGAGATAAACAAAAAGAGAGTGAGAGAGATAGGGAGATAGAAAATAAGACAGTAGGAAGTAAAAAGAGAAAAAATGAGCAAAGACAGAAAGAAAAAGCGAGAAATAAAGCAAGTGAGAGAGAGAGAGAGAGAAGACAGGTATTGAGAGAGGGAGAGAGAGGCACAAAATGGCTCTGGGAACAATGTAGAGTCCTGATTGCTCCATTGTGAGTTAGCCGTGCCCTCTGACATCTCGCCCTGAACCCGGAGTGTCTAATTCTGACAAGACGCGCAGCTGGACGCCATTGTCACAGGCAGGTGGCATACAGCGGCCGACTGTTCAACACGCAAGACAATGAAACGCACAATAGCAAAGAAAAATGACTTCTGTAAAATGTCCATCAATCTTGTCAGTCTGTGTGTCTGTGCATGGCCTGGTTTTGGAGTGGTTTGGAGATTGGCACAGACTGTCCCTGAGGTTACAAAAGGGAGCCGTGCCAAGATAAATAAGATGAGAGAGAAGCACATGTGCTCCAGTTTGTTAATGGGACATTTGTAGAGGAGGTGGGAAGGGAGAGGACTCGCCTGAATTGGAGTTATACAGGAGACAGACGCCTGCAGATATCTGTCATCTGAAAGCAAGTTAGCATGCTCGAGTAGCAGCTATTGTCACAAAATAAAAATTTCAAACTTGATTTTGATACTAGGGAATAGACTTGATGCTGAATATTGATTCTGATGCATAGACTGTAAAAAGGAGTGTGACGTCACCCACGGTATTCGGCTGAGCCAAATGAAGCTCATTGAGGCAGTTATAGGGGCGAATATGGAGTCAAGTTCCACATTTGGAGTGTCATAGCAACCAAAGAGTGATCCTGGAGCGAGGCTGTTGAAGGTAACACTCCTTCCCACCTGCACTGCAGTTTTAGCAGTGGATGGGTGCTTAGCAACGCAGTCAATCAAACATGTTGCTAAAACTAGTGGGAGCTACCTCGGGGAAAGAACGGACCTGATTCGTATGTTATTGGTATGGTATGGTATGGTATGCTTTTATTTGAACAGGGACAGTGCACGACATTACACTGACCTTAAAAAAACAGGAGAGATGTTTGGTGCCAGGTTATACCTAAAGTACTAATATCCACCTGTAGTCCCTGGACAGGCTGGCGTTTAGTAAAAATAAATTATTAATGTTCATATCTTGATTTGCAGACAAAATAGCAAAATAAAACCACAGGATCATGTAGAGCGGGTTAATACAAAGACCAAAATGACAACCCTGACAGCAGCAATTATAAAAAGAGGGACGATAGAAAGTGAAGTGGAGCGTTCCTATTTGGAACAAGCCGTGTAGCAGGTTAGCTATGTCCATTTATATAAACAGTCTATGTTCCGATGCTTCAATGATAAAAAGCACTCTTAATTTAGACAATAGCTTCTTGTTTGGCAACTACAATATTTATGTACGCACAATTTTTTTTTTTTTTTTTTCCCAATTAAACCAAATCCTTTCTCAGTAAACCAGTGTGATTTGGAGTAGAATTTAGACATTGGAGGAATATATTTGACTATTTTCTTGTGTTAAATGGCACTCAGTAAAGGTCCTATATTATACAAAATGGATTCTTGTGTCTTTAAACCACGTTAGAATGTTGTTACCTCCTCAAAAACATACCCGAGTTGTGTTTTGTTTCATTCACACATGTTGAACTAACCCTTTATTATTAGTCTATCTACATGTCCATAGCTCAAAAATGCTCTGTTCCACCTTGTGATGTCATCAAGTGGTAGTTTTCAAGTTAACAGCTCCTTTTAGTTTTAGTTCAGTAGAGATTGGAAATTCCACGGCTTAAATCATTCAGGGGTATCACCACGTGACATCACAAGGTGGAACAGAGTGTTTTATGTTGGAGAGAAAAACTCAGCTTAAATATGCAGTTTGTGTGTTAAACAGGTCTGTTTGTGATGAGGAAACAACATTATAACATAGATCAGAAAACTGCGTCTTATGGGCTCGTTAAAATGTCTTACTTTTGGTCATGAAATTAAGATTGAAAGCCCTTTTCATGTGTTTTAATAAGACGAAATTGTAATCGATCGATCCTTCACACATGGTTAACTACATATGAAATAAAAATTAACTGCATACGTTAGAGTGAATAGCTTGTACCGTGGACAAAGCAAGTCGTACACCAACAGGTTCTTCAAGGAGCTTTTACAAACAAACCACACACAAAAAAAACACAGAACTGATTCTAAAATGCAGTCCTCTAACACGTGTAAAGTGTACTCACAGCCTTTGTAGATATCAGTGGGGATCTGCACAGCGCTGGAGGAGTAGTTGACCTTGTTTTTAAAATTGGGATCATCCACAAACTCCAACTCTAAAGACGTGGAGCTCTCCAATGGATTCTCCTCCTCTCCATCCTCTGTCTGTAAAACACATGCACCAGTCATACAAGTTAGACCAATATAGACACGTGCACCCAAATAGCTTCATGCATCCTGTCGCTCGGGCTGTGCCAACGCGGCGGCTCGGGTACATCCAGTTTCCATATTCAAATAGACTTTTTTTTCTGATGCATGTTACGAGCTCAATTTTAAATGCTGCTAATTTCACTGGAGAAAACAGCAGGTAGAATCCCACCTCTAGTGAGACAGTCGTTTATACCTTCATTAATTACAAATAAACAACCAACAACACTTTAATTACAGGTTTGTGTACCTATGTTTGAAGGAGAACTATTTCCACTTAAAAAGCCCATATTAGGCTATTTTCTGATCTGTTATAATGTTGTTTCCTCATTACAAACAGACCTGGAGTTGTTGTTTTGTTTCCTTCACACATGTTTAACACAAACCCTGCAGATGTAGGCTTTAGAGGTTTTTTCTCAAACAGAAAACACTCTGTTCCACCTTGTGATGTCATGTAGTAATACAGGAAGTGCTTCTCTGTGTCTTTAAACGCCATACGCCTTCACTAGAATCATTTGGATAACTTCAGCCCTGAAATCTTGCCAATGAACAAAAGGTAAAAGGAGCTGTTAACTTGAAAACTACCACTATATGACATCACAAGGTGGAACGGAGCATTTTGAGTTGTGGAGATGTAGACAGACTAATAAAAAAGGATTACGCAAGGAAGTGTGAATGAAACAAAACACATCTCCAGGTCTGTTTTTGAGGAAGTAACAGCATTGTAACATGGCTAAAAGCTCATAAAAGTCAATTTTGCGTAGTATAACTTTAATTTCTAGGGTTGTTTTTTTTTACAATGCGCAAATGAACCTTTTGTATTTGATAGAAAGGCAAGACACTTCATTTATTTTTTCAGGAAAGTCTTGGATATCAAAAGAAGCCTGCAGATAAAAGTGGCATTTGTAAGCTGTTTATCTGGATAAGTTATCAATGGTGTAAAGTATGTGTGTGTTCCCAGAGGAGAGGGCAGAGCCTGATTCAGCTGCCTTTCTACTCCTCGTTTCATTACACTCATTTACATGCAGCGCTTGTTGGATAATGTGTATTGATTTTATTAAGACATCTTACTTCTCTTGTATTTTCTGTATAAATTATATTTTAAAGAACTTGAAAGGTATTATCAGTGAAAGCTATTCCAAGATTTTGCATCTAAAGAGGTTGTTTTATTGCGGATTTATTTCAGCTTCAGTCACATGGGATTAAACAAAAAACAGAAAAGTGGCTATGTTCACATGCACACCCAACTCTGATTATAATCTGATTTCTGGACTTTTATGATCTAAATGATATGATGTTTACATTTGAGTCTTTAGTCTCAAAAATTCTGAGAACAATTTATCCAATGTGAAGCATAGTCTCATAATGGTTCAACATATCGAGCATTTACCCCAGAACTGAGCATCTTTATTATCGAAATATATATGGCCTGATAAGAGATTACATCATTTGACATTTATTTGAAATCACATACATGCTATTCTGTATAAATGCAAATGTTAATAATTTGAAATAACTTTGTCAAGTCTTGTTTGTTGAGTTGAGAAATAAGAAAAACAAAAAAACATAGCAAACAGAGGCCGGTTTGATTGTTAAAGCCCGTCTGCTCATGCATGCAGCCCGCTCTGTTCAGCTCTATGCAGCAGTGGCCCTTTGGCACAGCACCACGCCGCTTTCCCTTTGATTTCACTTCTTTTATTCTCAAATTCATTCGTCTGATAATGTGCCACATACTAATGCGGCGAAATATTTTGTGTGATTGCAATTTGCTCCAGCCATTCACTAAAGCAGCATGGGTTAATTGGATGTGACATATTAAAAAATGTTTGTTTTTGGACAAAATGAATTCAAAGCTCTATGTCCACAGCAGAAATTGATTGATGGCCAAACTTTAATTATCTATTAGAATGTAATTACAAGCTGTTCATTGGGATGTGTGAGAATGTACTCGAAGTCAATGCAAGACACTGTACATCTCCAGTGAATACTTTGATTAGTTAGTACTAAGCGTAAAGTCAAACAGAATATTCAATTTGTAATAATTGCGTTTTTAGAATTTGGTTGAAGAAAAAAAAAAAGTATGGAAATTATGTTTAAAGTTGAAAGAATATATAACGTTTGTATTTCATTTGATGTACGTTTTAAAACATTTTAGCTTTTTTTTTTTGGTTAGTTCAAGCTTTTTACTAAAATCTTGCATAATTTGTATATTGTAAGCAAATCAGTGAAGGCGTTATTTGTGAATTTTAGATATCTTTGCTTGCCTAACTCTAAATGAACTGCCAGACTTGCAAACGTAAACCTAATAGGATTTGAATCACATGGCCATATGATTGACTAACTAAGGTTTCCATGGTTACAGCCAATCTAACTCTGAATTTGTCCATTTCTTCTGCAGAACGTTAGCGCCTGTATTGACTCTCCATTAGCTTAATCCCTGACTGGGTTAGCTCTTTGACACAGAGGTAAGTGTGAGGTTGAGCTGTTTGTTTATCACTAATTCTGCCAATGTCAGACCAGTTTTTTTTTCCGCTGAGAAGAGCCTAATCATAATTAACGAAGGCAGGGTCTAATTAGAAGCTGAATAAATCTCACAGGGAAGACTGATAGGTGCATTTTGTGGCACCATACACCACCTGTTCAGCCCGATTCATTACCCAATTTGTTCATTTTATCTCCACTTCCAAAGGTTTAATTACGGGTTGAAGAGGCCAGGAATGACATTTCTGAGATGCCCGACCCCTTAGTGCAGCCCCGGGTTAAGCTGGTACATGCAGCTCGTGACCCCGTGTAGATGTATGTGGGAGCGTTTCAGGGAGAGCAGGGCAAAATATCACATTGTGTCAAATTTTAAGTCTCTTCTTTACTTCACTGCTTCATCTGTTTGCTATGCCATGAGTTGGAATGATTTAAATAATTAAAAATATACATAATAACATCAGCTCTAGTTTTAACTACTTCTACTACAAATATTCAGATACTAATAGGCAGTGTTGGGAAGTAACTGCGTGTACCAAATGTACCTATTCAGAATACTAATTTTGAGAAGCTGTTTTCAGGAAACATTTGGTAGCTTTCAAAATACAGTTACATTTGTAAAGTCAAGAAGAATATAATAATAAAGAAGAACATTACAGTACTTGATGCAATTTAGGTTTCAAACTGCCTGGCATTAGACGGAAAGAAGGGACAATTACACATGTACGCACCACATGTGTCATTTTTCCTCAAAACAGTGATTTAAAAATGCAGTAGAACAAACAGAGCTGATTTACTCCTGTCACTTTTACATTATAACAGAATACAACTCAAATTGAAAGTATTTCAATTCTCATAACCAGTTACCAGTAAAGTAATCCAAGTAATCTAAGTCTGCTGTAACGCCGTTAGAGTCAGTGTACTGTCAGTGTTACAGACAGATCACTCTCTCTCATCTCTATGCCGATTCTTGTGGAGTTTATGGATACACGTCGTTATTTGGTGAGTCTTTGTGATGGGAGTACAAACAGACGATTACAGCGGGAGTGACACGGCCGTCTGGAATTTACAGAACGCTAAAAAGACAGCCCACTGCTCGTGCTCCTAAGTTCAGCTAATGGAATATCTGTTTGGCGGTTCACCTCTGGTTTTATAAGTGTAATAGTGCTGTCATGCGGCGTGCACATGTTTGTAATGTTCTGATGTCTGTGCCTTTGGTAAATGCAGTTTGGCCACAGTCTGCTGTGTAAAGGGACAGTAGCTTGTCCTGGGTTGTAGTGACTGTACAGTTGTGAGTCAGTTTCGGGGATTTTGAGCTCGGTGGGTGAATATCTTATAACGCTGGCTCTGGGTGCATTTGGTGATTTGCAGGACAAATAGGGCTGCATATAACTTGCTTGTACTTGCAGCTGTGGTATATTTTGAGGATTTGTTTGATAATTTAATAGTTGCTTTATCTGGTAATTACCGGTAGTTACTTTGATCACACAGTAAGAGTTACAAACACAATCACTTTAGGGGAAAATTAACAGGTAACTGTAACAAATGACCTTTGTGAAGGATCTTGCCCAAAATAACACAGTACCAGACTGGACCATGTCACATATATATATATTACTTCTTATGAAGGTATTCAGTATTCTGTAACTACATACAGGGTGTCCAAGTCTCACAATTTAAAAATGTAATTACAAAGACAATTGATAAGATATATTCATTAGATTTGTTCTATTGCACTCCGTGGTTACAGAAGTTCTTCCACGAGGGATCAGTTAGTACAAATGTCACACTTGACCTTTGGGATTGGAAGGGATGGACTAATTCTGTGACCGCGTTCACCAGATATCACACCTCTGGGTTTCTTTCTATGGGGCTATGTCAAAGATATCGTGTATAGAGCAAAGCTACGGGACATTACTGAACTAGAGCAAAAGATACAGATGTGACTGAACCATTTATGAGGCTCTGCTACAGTGAACATGGCAACACATCAAGTACTGTCTTGATGTACTTCATGCAACTAATGATGCCCCTATAGAGGTCTATTAAAAGAGGTCAAAAACTTGTGAGACTTTATGGACAGTCTCTATTGCAAATATTCATCTCAACACTGCTAATGGGCATCTATACTATTGACTTTATTTACATTTTAACTAATGGAGTTTTGAACCATTTGGTTGTCAATATGGCATCATTTCATAATAAAACACCATGTCTGTTCTTTTCAGAGGCTCTGCTCACTCCAATATTACATTATCTCACTTTGTTTATTAGGGATGTATTCCTTTGGTCGTTTAGTCAATTAATCAGTCGTTGGAGTATTAGTCGGCCAAAATTTGTGTTCAGTTCATTCATCATTTTATTAAGATTATGGGGATTTAAATGGGACAACAACAGAAAGGAGCAGTTAGTGAGTGAGTCATTTAGGTGATTTAGGGGAAGATTTGGTATTTATATGTAAAAAGGCAGAGTTTAATCTGTCTTTATATAAATACATTGGTTCCAAGTACTTCCTCTATATAGAATTTGCATGAACTCAGTGCAGTTTGAGTCTGATACATAGAGATACACAGTTGTTTTGAGAGCTTTTACCACGCCAGCTTTTTAGTCAATAAATCTATTTTTTGTCATCCAAGACTTTCTTTAGCGGACTACAGTTCTATAGTTTATATTATGCAGTTAATTGTGGTATAAGTTGAGTCTTTATCCACATTGTCATTTATCTAGATGTGCTTTTGACACTCGCTTGTCCCCTTTTTGTGTCTGTAAGTATCGTGTTACATTTCCCAGTATTACAAAAGCCAGACAGCAGGACACAGCCTTTTAGATGAACAAAAAGGCATTGCGTTTTGATTTAATGTGGCTCTCTTAGGCTTTTCATCCCTCACTTCAAACTAAACTAACAGTGATTTGAGTGGCAGGATTTTCCGAACAGTCCGATAAAAGGGCCGGATCATTCAGACCAGTGAATATTTGCGTTTCATTCCACAAAGCTTTCTGTTCAAGCGTATATTATAATCTTTTATGGGGGACACGGCGTGGAGAGGTTGACCTTTTGTGTTTCGGGAATAAAAATGCTCGAACCAAAGAGAATGATAATGTCGAATCTGCAGAAAATCCTGCAGCTCACAAAGGCAAGTGCAGAATGTAATGTTGGAATTTAAACTCTTACAAAACCAAAGAGTGGTATGTAAATAGGTATGACTTAAACAAGCAAATTTAAATAAAGTTAGAGTTTTGTTGCACTTTTTGAGAACCTGATTGAAAGTAATTGGGGGTGAAGGGCAGGATTTTTAATAAGATGTGGTTTGTTTACCTAAGAAATTAGCATATTACAACATTAAAGATTGCGAATTACACAAAATTGACTCTTGTGAGCTTTAAGTCATGTTATTATACTGTTTACCTCCTCAAAAACAGACCTGGAGTTGTGTTTTGTTTCATTCACACATTTTTGAACCCTTTATTATTAGTCTGTCTACATCTTAAAAGCACCTTGTGATGTCATGAAGTGTTTTTTCTTCAAGTTAACAGCTACCTTTGACCTTTTGTTTAGCATAGATTGGTAAATTCAAGGCTGAAATTATCTAAATGATTCTAGCGAAAGTGTATGGAGTTAGTGGGTAAAAGGTTCCACTGGAAGGGCATCTGGCAGAAAACCTACACCAATACAACACGATACTCACTGGATACTCGTAAATATAAGATGTCGACTCTAAATATTCCAATTTCGAGATGCTGATTTAAATGAATGCTCTTCACGCGTTGGTTGTTCATTTAGCAGCTATGTGGTTATTATTTGAGGCAGGATTTTGACCTCTGCGTGACCTCTGCTGCCGTCTTTTGGTGGGCTAGGGGTCGCTGAGGGGGTTTAGGGGTACGACTGTCCCTGCCTCACTGTCCCATGTTAATGATGACCGATGTTCCCCAATTAGATGTGGTGACGGGGCCTAAAGCGCTGTGCCATTAATCACAGCCGCAGCGTTCACAAAGAGAAAATCACAGCATGATTTATGGCTCCTCCAGCTTCCCGTACACACTCCCTTCCCATCTCTATCTCATTGGGCTCCATTGTTTTTCCTGGGCTCTGTGCTGTGGTGATCTGGCTCGGGCTGCTCTACTCCTCCAGACTTAATCCGTCACAGTGCGAAGTATGGGAGCTGTCCTTACACAAGACTTGGCTTTTTATTATAGGGGCAACTACGGCTACAACTGTGACTAAACAGAGCTTTCAAAATCATTTATGTTGTAGTTTTCGATAGTAAATTGTGCAACTAATGATGTCCTTCAGGTTAATATTGCACGTGCTGTTTTTCCTACTTACCCAAAGCCACTGTGCATAATCTGGTTAAGATACTGTATTTGTCCCTCGTGGGGGAAATTCATTCATCTCCAGATCTTGAGTTTGTCTAGCTATTATTTTACCTATTTTGCCTATTGTGCAGAAAACAACAGACACAGGGAGAACATGCAAACTGCACAAAAATGCATAGATGCCAAGCTTATAAGTTAATTGTTACTAGTTTTTGTAATATATTTTTTCTTGCATTTTATTTAGTATTCACATTTTATACAACACATATTCATCTTCTAATTGTCCTACTTATAAGCATTCTTAGTCCACTACAGGCTGTTTTTTTGTAATTTGTTGCGACAATATTAGCACCAAAGATGAATAAAGGTTTTCTTATCATGAATTACATTAAATTGTATGTCATTTGTTTCCCTATTTGCTGTATTGCGCCCGTTTTAACCTTTGTAAAGTGCACATCAGTGTCAAGAAAAGCACTTAAAAATATAAGGAAGTGTTGTTACACTTAAATACATATATTTGTGTTACTCTAACCTAAAGATGTTATCTGTATCTGAAGTGTTATCTGTAGGTTGAAAATTGCTGTCATAGAAATTGTAATACTTATTTTACGGACCCCAAAGGTTAAAGTAAAACTCCTCCGTTGCTTCAACAAGTTTAGACAAGAGGAGCTTTTGAGACGTTAGCATATAAACTAAACAACACTGCTGTCAAAGTTCAGGTTAACGTGCTAACACATACATACATTTCTATTATCAATAACATTTTACAGTTGAAAACCTTTAGGGATCCAAAACAGTTAGAACATGCATCTTTGAAGAGACCTCTCCACACCTTTTCCAGACTTTTGTCAGTTTTGTTGGACTGGGACACACCACTTGTCACCATGCCTGGAGCTGTTAGGACCACAGGGAGCAGAAAGGAGAGGGGAGTGTGGGTGGAGTGGGTGGAAGGAACATCCGGCAACAGGATCAGGATTTTAACCAGGACTGGGACTGGGGGAGGACAGCCCAAATTACTGTCACATGCACCTGCCCTGTCAGAGCAACTCACCATTCCTCTGGATATCCATTCACTAATGCACACAGACTGCCCCCAGGAGGAGAGGAGCTGGGCAGACAGGAGCAGTGATATTGAGTTCAACCAGCAGAGGGCGCATAGGGGTGAGGTAGCAGGTTAGGGTGGTGCTGGGGTGGTTGTAGGTTGCAGGTTTTCGGGGGTATTTCATAGCAGGCATATCGGGACATAGGGTCATATAGGGCTCAGGCAATTTCTGTATTTACTGTACTCACATAGTCAGAATCCGCTTTGGAATCGTAGTATGAAATGGCATTCTCCTGTGAGGAAAAGAAAAGTGGAAAAAGAAGACAGAAGAGTGATGAGAGCAAAAACAGCTTTTACCTATCAACCCCGACTCCTAGTGAGCTGGAGAGAGCCGCAGTTATATTCCATCACAGAATATAATCAACATCACATACACAAGAAGTAGTAGTGTGATGGTGAATGGGACTCACGAGGGGGCGAGTAGGTAACCAGTCTGACCAATGCGATGCGGTATGAGCAGCACAGAACATGTTTTTACAAGACTGTAGTAACATATTCAAAATGGCTGTTTGAGAAAATGGTTTGTGTTTTGGCACTATAAGGCACGATGTTATGGAGAATGTGGCTTGCAACGTGAGAAAGAAGAAACTGAAAAAAATATTACTCGCTCACAGAAGCTTGCTTATCAGTCTCGGCTGGCTGCATGTGTGTTGGGTCTACGTGGCGAAGGATGACAGGACAGAGTGAAAAAGGAAAGAATTCAAATTAATGTCATTGTTGTGCTGTGTCCTTTGTGTTTTTTTACATAGAGCTGGGATTTTCAAAAGTTTCAGGTCACCGTATGAAATATTTTGTTGTTGTAAGGTGCACGCGTAACTTTTCTAGCGGGGAGGGGGTCGGCCATGTTCTTGTCTCTATGGAGATGTTATTGGTTTGGTTTGAATGTGTCACAATATGCCACTAAACTTATTTTATTTATTCTATTAGAGGGGTTAAATACCTTGGAAAACATGCATTCTTTCTGGAAGTGGGATCACCTCTCCACAGATCTGATCTATAAATTGTTGATGTTACCTGCCTGTGTTTGTTTAATGAAATACTATTGAACATTATGATAACATCTCCATGGAGACAAGCAGGTGGCTGAACTGGACCAGAAAATTCACATAGTGCACATTTAAAAAGAGACACAAGTCCGGGTCTACAATAATTAAAGTGTCAGAACAGAACCTGGACTAAAGTGTAATTTTTACTCAGAACTGAACCACGACTACACCAGGTTTGAATGTCCATCCATCTGTGACAAAACCAGGACAAACTTAAACCACACACTGAGACCAAACTGTTCAAAACTGCAAGACACGACTAAAATGAGTCTACATCAGCCAAGTCTAAACGAACAATTAATCCTAAACAGCAGCCTAAACAGCTCAAAAATAATCAAACTATACCAGAGCTTGTTCCAGTCCGCATACCACAGTTTGGGAACCACTGGACACCCTCATACAAGCTGCAGAAAACCCTCCCCCGCACATTTCTTTCTTTGGGTTCATTGGCCTTTAGAGCGTCCTGCCGCCTGTTTGCCCTGCGCCGTCCTCTGTGAACTGTGCTTATCTGTCCTGGAGGAGGCAGGCAGGGGCGGGAGGGTCGACCAGCACGGAGAGCACTGTCTGTGGGGTCAGGTTATTACCATGTGAAGGCTCCTCTCAAGGGCAGTACTCTGACCGGCCAGGGGCGAAGGGCTTAGGAGGCTGTAATACTACATGATATAAAGGCCTACGTTGGAGCTGCTGTTTCATATTGTGTCTGGTGTTTGTTTTATCCATTAGATCTGGTTATATATTGTGTTTTATTTCTATTTTAAACTGGAGCAAATGGAAATGGAGTTCATTGAGTAGAGCACATGTGTCAAACTCAAGGCCCGGGGGCCAAATGCAGCCCGCCATGTCATTTTATGTGGCCCGCGACAAGGTAAATTTAAATGTATGATTGTCTTAAATATTTTTGACATATTTTTTATATTTTTGCAAATTTGAGACGAACCATTTTGCTGATATGGCCCTCGGTGAAATTGAGTTTGACACCCCTAGAGTAGAGTGTTTGTCCACTGATCCGAAGGTTGCCGTTTCAAATCCCGCTCTCGACATAAACATCAGTGGTTCAGCGGTCAAATCCACTGCCCCACAGGTTGCCGATGCGATTCTAGCTCGCACAGATGAATGCTGTCGTTGTGTCCTTGGGCAGCACATTTAACCCACCTCGTCCCCAGTGTCTGTGCGCACTGGTGTACTGTACGGGTGAGTGGTTTCTTGATGTGCCGTGATGTTGGAAAAGCGCAATATAAAAATGTGACAATTTTTCCATTTATATTTTGACAATTTAAAAATAAGATTGTCAATGGAACAAGCACGAAATGTCATGTGAAATATTCTATGTCACATATAAAGTATTAAAACCTTGTCAAAACTACTCAAATCTAGAGAAAGTAAGTCAGTCACTACAGTAAGTTCAATTCAAAAGTGTTTTAGTCACCAATAGTCTCAAGGTACTACATTATTTTATCTGGGTGTGGTTTATTTTAACACTTCCACACCAGCATTGTCACTAAAATATTACACAGATTTGCATATGAATTTAAATTTTGCAGACACAACCCACGTTATATGTTTAGGCCTGGGACTAGCACAACAAATACACATGTTTGCCTATCTAGAGTGCATTCAGTCTACCATGAAAACACAAAATTCCCCTCTCTGTTTCATTGTGACCTTTAGATTCAGATATGGCACAAACACAATCTGCGTTTTAAATTACAACGTGATAATTGGATGTTTTGGAGTTTATTTTTAGCTAATGGCATTATGGAAAAGTTGAACAGGTATGCCTAATAAAGTGGCCGGTGTATGATCTCTCCCCAGCTAAGGCATTACAAAATGACATGGATGAGTGAATCGGCAGGGGTTACTCTGGGTCAGTGGGAAAGGGGGAGGTTGGAGGGTCTGATTCAAAGTAATAGATGGGATGGGGTGATGATGCTGGTGGGTGCAGTGGAGCTAAAAATAGCATGTGACTCTGCAGAGAAGAAATGGATGGAGAGAAAGAGAAACAGCATGAGAGTGTGAGCGAGATAGAGAGATAGAGATAGAGACAGAGAGAGTGGAGCAACAGTTTTGTGTACTGTGCCTGTAGGATTGATCTTATAATGTGATTTACGACACTCTAGTAGTAGTTTCTTAAATATAGTCATGTGATCATATACTACACAGTGTATATATCGCTTAAAATAATTCTAAAAATATTAAGATCTACTTTTTTCAATACCTCAATAGTGCGACCGCTTCGAATGTACTTTCTTGTATCTTTGATTTCAACACAATTCTCGTCTTTATTACAACTTTCTTGGAAAATATAAAAAAAATACAATAAAAAATAAATAATAAAATAAAATAAATAATAAATAAAATCTGAAATAATATAAAATATAAAATAAATAAATACAATATAAAAAATAAATAAATATAAAAAATAAAGACTATATTTATACATGGATTGTGCAGAACTGAATGAAACATTGCGACCATTCCCATAGAAATCAAAATACCAAAACAAAAACATTCTCTCAAAAAGTTAAAAGTCCTCAAAATGGCGTCCGTATACACCTGTAAATAAGAGAACAACGTCTCTGCGAATTACCTAACCTCACATTCCCCAAGACAGCAAGCCTGATTGGAGGGTCCCACGCCGCTTTGACCCTGCGATGACCCTGAGGTAACTGCGCCATCTGCTCCGTTCGCTCACAGGTCTCTACGGGACCAGAGCTGAGGTTAAACACATATCTGACACAGGACAGGCTCGCAATTATCCTTTAATCGCCACGGTAACCCACAAACCAGCCCCCATCACAACAACTAACACTACCTACCGCTTTAGTGCGCTGTTTACAGTCACAAAGCCTGAAAAATTCCCTCCGAGACCAGGAGTTATCAGTAAATTAAATCTATCATGCTGAGTAGACCTGCACACCCCAACAAGAGACAAACACTGGGGTCAGGTGATCGGCTTCTCTATAGCATCCATCTTTTAGCCCCTCCCATCGCCAAAATGCTATCTGTACCTCCTCCCTCCTGCAGCTTCTTCTTACTGGCCTGTCTTATCTTCATCTCCACTTCCAATCTCTCTATTCTCAGTACCAGTCCTCCTTCTTGCCAATTTCAGATTTCAGCAAAGGCTTCTGGGTTAGATGTTGCTATAGAAACCGCCTCTGTGCTCCAGATTACAATGTGACTTTGTCTCCTTTGTCGCCAAGAAAAAAAAAAAAATGTCCGACCAAAAATATGTCTCACTGACTGACTGCCTTACACCTCCAGATCGTATAAGCTAAAGGATTTTCAAACCTGTTGATCACTGGAAATATCTGTCACGCGTTTTTAGGGATTTGCAAGTCTCATTCTCTGTTCCATTCTATAAGAGGGTACATTTTATAAGACGGGAATCCAGGCTCAAACGGTTCTGTTTAGCTGTGCACATGACTGAGAGGTTTTTATTCTGCACTCTTCTCTTTTAATGTTAATTTTATGAGGATTTTTTTATTTGTTTGTATTGTGATTTTAATGTCTTTCTTATTCTGTAAAGCACTTTGAATTACTTTGTGTACGAATTGTGCTATACAAATAACTTGGCTTGCCGTGCCTTACAATATTTGCATTACCATCAACTGAAGAGAGATGAAAGATGGGAACAGCTTAAAGGTAAACTATGCAAGTGTCTGTCCCCAGGTTGTCTGTTTAAAATGCTATTGCTGCTTTGCCTGGAGTATTCCTGAGTATGTAGTCCTGTCATAATAATTACTATATCAACATATCGTTCAATATAACAAAGCTGGACCTATATTTTTTTGGGATCAGTACTTAATGTGTGTACTTTTGCTTTGCACTACTGGGAAAATTTGGATTATTTTTCACTCTATCATAATATTTAAGATATAAAAAGTTGAATTAATACGTTTTATAACTCATTACAGATGCAAACCCAGTACTAAAGTAAAGTGTTTCTGCTGTTTGTTTATTTATTGCAGCTCATGATTTTTTAACAATATTGTAGATTTAGAATTGCTTTTTGTGTTTGTTGCATTAGTTTTAATGTTATTGTTTATTATCTATATTTACTTCAGCAATATATCGAACTTCAAAATGTGTTATAGTGACAGGTCTAACAATATAAACTTAGCTATATATTTCATTATTACATTTACAGTTGTTTATTGCAAAAATAAATGAATAATAATAATAATAATAATAAAAATAAATTAATTAACTTGGTTTGGTGAGCTTGTTTCCATAGAGATTGTGTTTTATACTATTTAATGGAACATTCCAGGCAAAACAAACAATATTTCCCACCCTCTGCTTAAAAACTTACATAGTGCTGCTTTCATAATAACATAATGTACAACAAGATTTAAAACAAATTAGGCAGGCAATTTTGGAGTGCAATGTAGCAACTTGAGCCAATCACATGTCTAGGAAGGTCTCACGTTTTGGACGCCTCTATTGGCTGTTGGTTCAGACCAGCTTGTCATCAGCAAAGCCCTGCCAGACAGACAGACTCGGTTGGCTTCATTCTCACACAATAACTGCACAAGAAAACATGACTAGAGAAAGTTAAATGAACACAATATTCACACAATGAGGAACAACAACTTCAAATTAGTAACCCCAAATTTATTAAATACTGGTTTGAGGAGAATTTAGTTGTGATGTAGACTTGGTTTGGTACTGTTATAGTCCTGGTTTAGTTCTGGTTTAATCCTGGTTTAGTCCTGGTTTAGTCCTGGTTTAGTCCTGGTTTAGCCCTGGTTTAGCTCTGGTTTAGCTCTGGTTTAGCCCAGGTTCAGCCCTAGTTTAGTCATGGTTTAGCCCTGGTTTAGCCCTGGTTTAGCCCTGGTTTAGTCCTGGTTTAGTCCTGTTTTAGTCCTGTTTAAGTGCTGGTTTAGAAGTGGTTTAGCCCTGGTTTAGTCCTGTTTAAGTGCTGGTTTAGTCCTGGTTTAGCCCTAGTTTAGTCATGGTTTAGTCCTGGTTTAGTCCTGGTTTAGCCCTGGTTTAGCCCTGGTTTAGCCCTGGTTTAATCCTGGTTTAATCCTGGTTAAGTGCTGGTTAAGTGCTGGTTCAGTCCTGGTTTAGTCCTGGTTTAGTCCTGGTTTAGTCCTGGTCTACTACGGTTTTACTTACAGTTTAGTCCCAATTTTAATGGAGCACTATGTAACTTTTCTAACCATGAAGATGCTATTGCTTTACCTGCAATGTTCCACAGTATGTTATTATAATTATCTTACATGCATTTATTACATTTTGTGTGTTTTATACAGGCTAAAAAATACCCTGGAAACCATATATATATTATTACTGTTAGCAGGGGTCACCTTTCCACAGATATGACTGGTAACTTGGCCTAATGGCATCTTCAGCTTGTCTCTATGGAGTTAGAAAATGTCTAGATAACGCTATACAAGCAACTGGGGGACCCTCCATCAGAAAAGTTAGAGTGCACCTTTAATGCAGTGTCGTTGAAAGTGTGAACACAAGTCGCTCCCAAAACTTGCCACAAAAATAACTTTTTCCATCCCTGCTGAATAGTTGGATGTAAGAATTAGCATAGCGTTCGCAGTGAACCTTCAACACAAAATCATTAACTTCCATTCAGCATTTCATCTAAACAAATAAGCCATTATGAGAAGTGGCAGTGTTATGACCACATGCAATCGCTGGGACTAAACCTTTTGAATTCTCATTTTGTCTCTCCTCTCTGCGGGCCGATGGAGACAGGTTGACATTTGAGTGCTAGACGCGTGCTTCATCATGGGGCGGGGACACATTACGCTCATATCCATATCTTCTGTGGACACCTGCTAATGATTTTATAATTACACAACACACTAGCTGCCTCTGCCTCGCCCTCGGGTCTGCAATAACATCCACACACCATCTTTCAAACTCTCCCCCCCATCTCCTCCTCTGCGGCCCAATACTCCGGCAATCGCTTCCAGTTCGCTTTCCTTAATAGAAGCTGACATTATATCAAAAACAATAAAGGATTTCATTTAGTGCTCTTCATTAACCCGTGGACATGAGCCCGAAAGGTTTAGCCACACAAACTCCACATCCGACAAGCGCACTGCTGAAATGGAGGAGAAATCGCTTCGGATTTGTTTTGGTGATATACCATTTTCTTATCTGCCTCGGTCCAATCTCGGCTCTTGTCTCAAACGATCTGTCCGAATGCAGTGGTTTAGTATCGCGTAGAAGGTCATCATTTAGACAGAGGGATCCGAGATGCTGAGGAGAGATTTTTCAGCTGCACGAGAAAACCAGGCCAAATTTGTCCTTTGCATACACAGAGGATAGCCAATGTATAAAAGTATTTGGTAAGGTCCTATGAAATGTCTATAAATACTTTGTGAAAACTCATTTATAGGGGGCGACGGTAGCTTGAGAGTGTTTGTCCAGTGATCAGAAGGTTAAACATCATTGATAGAGCAGTCAAACCCACTTACGCACAGGTTGGTGGTACGTTTCCAGCTCCCACAGATGAATACTGTCGTTGTGTCCTTGGGCAAGACACTTAACTCACTTCACCCTCTTTGTCTGTGTACACTGGTGTATGAATGTGTGTGTGAATGGGTGAGTGGTTACTTCATGTAAAGCTCCTGAGTGGCTTGAAAGTGGAACAGAGCTATATAAAAATGAGACCATTTACCCAAATTTGGTAATGTTTTATATTTGTCTACCTACTATTACTACTACTTTACCTTAGTACTGGGTCACACATCTAAATACCCATTGAGCGGGTGATGAATTGTACATAGAGTGTCACTTTACCACTGTTTTATGTCTGTTTTGAAGTATAGACATAATCATACCGCATAAAATTCACCAAAACGTCTTAAAGGTGCACTAGCGGACACTCTGACACCAGCTTGTCTCCATGGAGATGCTAATGCTTTGCCTGAAATGCTCACAGTACAGCATTAAACTCATATACCTCCATTGTCAACAAGCAGCTGACACCAACAGGCCAATTTACGCGCAAGACCTGTGGAGACATGAGCTTGAATTTATGTTTTTAAATGCATTTTTCAGCAGTAAAAACACCAAAGCTCAATCAGATAGAGCGTGTTTTATTCCCGGTCTGACCTGGTGACAGTGAGAGTAAAGGTGGGTCTGTGACATTAGGGGATTAATCAGACATAAAGACAGTGACACATCTCATAGATCTGTCCGCTTTGATCCAGTGAGCTGCTCTGTCTAACACCAGCGCGGCGGGTCAGATGACAAAATATCCTTCAGTGCAATTAGAGGTACGGTGTGTTTGGTCTGCCCTTGCAAAACGCTAAAACTGGGCAAAATGGACAGAGCTGTTTTACATTACATTGAATGGAATCACCTACATTGTATTATGAATGCTTTAAGAATACTAATATCAGCTTGTTTCTTCTATGTTTTCAAGAAGCAGATCATAACACAAATGCACAAATTAAAAAGTAAAGTTTTCAAATGTGATCGATTTCATTAGAACCCCAAACATGTTACATTAAAATCCATCCAAATTAAAGTCAGACTGCAACCAAGCATCACTCCAACTAAAGTAAACAACTGCTGATGTTCTTCCTGGTTTATCTTTGGTATTAACCATTCCTACTCATGAAAATATGCCTGTTGTTTCCCACTCATTATTTAATCGTCTTATTTATAATGCCAGCTCCATAAAGAATCATCTGCTAACTGCAAATGAAGCTATCGGCCTGGAAGAGTAGCGCTAGTGAAACGGAGGGTGTGGTCCTTAACAAAGCCGCGTTCTGTCTCTCTCTCTGGCACGCGCTGCTTCTCATGTGGGCTTTTAAATGCTGAGGGAGCTATAGTCCAGCGCAGCAGAGTCCAGCAGATGTGAGTGTGTGCCAATAAACAAATGTGGACCCAGATTAGAGGCTGAATACACAGAGCACATTCAGCAAAGTGAATGGGGCTCTCTATGTGCACGACTCATCAGTGTGCAACTGGCTACACTCAAACAAGCACCAAGACTGCACGATTCACTTTAAAGTCTGGGGGGGGGAGAGTCAGACACCTGCTTGTCTCCATGGAAACGTTATCGCTTTGCCGGGGGTGTTTCACAGAATGGCATTAAACTTATCATTGGGGCGATAGTAGCTCAGGTGGTTTGCGTTTGTCCACAGATCTGAAGGTTGGTGGTTCGAATCGCACTCTTGACGTGATCATCATCGGTTGAGCGGTCAGAACCGGTGGTGTTTGTGATGAAAAAACAAATAAAAAAAAGCAGTAATTGAATAAATGCAACATAAATACATTTACGGCCATACTGTGGAGCATAACATCACTATTTAAACGAGCAGATGTGGGGGCGGGACTCCCTTCTACAAAAGTTGTATAGAGAATCTTTAAATAACATTCTGAAGAAACTGTCATCAGATGTACAGCCCCTCTCTACAAGTCAGATTATGTTTTATTCATCACCTAAACCAGAAACGAAATGGGTTTTTAATTTTACAACAGTGGAATCATGACAGAGTGAGAGCAGTGGGTTGTTGCGTGTTAAGTATGTGATATCTTGCACATATGTGTCTACAGAGTCTACATAAACTGAGAAGACTGGAAACGAGCCACCAGACGGAGAACAGGGACGTATGGGGAACTAAATTGTGTTGTAAAGGTATCGGAAATTATAAGGTAAAACTGAATTTCAAGAAGAATCACCAAATCTTTAGACATATACAGCAACTTTCTACTAGTCAGGTAGCAAGAGTCAATTTAGTAATATTTCGAATCCAATTACCAATAATAATAAATAAATAAATTAAAATAAATAAATTAAAAAATAAATAAAATAATAATAATAATAATAATAATAATAATAATAATAATAATAATGTAAAAATAACTGTGGAATAATATGATATAAAAATAAAATAAAATTGCAAATAGAAATAAATTAATTGGTTAAAAGTTGAGCCCAAAATCCATGAATCTCATTTCCCATCATGGCTGAAAAAGATAAACTTAAACCGTGAAGTTAAAATCGTGATGGACAATTCCAAGTTGCAATTGAGCACAAAATAAAAACTGTAAAGATGACTGTGTGCTGAGGACTGGGCGGGGCTACAGTAGCAGTTGATACAGCTCTAAATCTCTGCTTGTAAACACATTGGTGACTCCCTGCTCCATCTTTGCTGTGCTGTCTGTTTCTTTCATTGGCTGACACCTCCCGTCAGCGCAGGCAGTTAAACCAGCCTGAATATTCCCGTCCCGTGATAAGGGCACGCGGCTTTGTCCCGCTGCACTCTGGGTAATGCTGCGCCCCATTGTTGGCTGACAGGGCTCCATTGAGGGGCAGGTTCCAAGCCTGATAGCATCGCCGTGTTGCATGGACACAGTGGCAGATAAAGACCCTATCCACCATGACACAGGCATGCCAACACCTCCCAAACAAGCCCCCAATCTGATCACTGCAGCGGAAGCAGGAAGAGGGGCTATAATGCCAAATAAAGACAAATAAGATAAACAGGCTCCGGCAATACACAGTCATCGACAATTCCCAAAGTGATTTGATAGAGCGAATGCAATTACCCATGTAGGGACTTGGCTGAGGCGCACTGTATCAGTAACTGCACAGGGCCAATCAAAACACAAATGCAACGGTAAGTCTATCACCTGCAAATTTGCATGGACTAGTTTCATTCAAACAATCCCACAACACATAGTTTAACATTGAGCTGGGGACAAGACAGAAATCTATGGTAGAAATTGACGCAAGCTGACAAAATGCTATTGTTTTGTCTTGGTTTATGGTCATTATTTATGTCACAGCTTTACATCCATGACACAAAAGTAAGAACGTACCAAAGTGATGATTGTATTTCATTATAAGTGTATAGGTAGATTTAAAACACATAATTAATACAGTGAGTTTGCGAAAACCAATCCATAACATAACAATTGAGTTAAGCAATTATGGATTTTAAGTTTAAATATTTCTGTCAAATATTTCAAGCTGAAATCTTTCTAAAACAGCACTGTGGTCGAAAACATGAATCGCAGCCTATAATTACAACATCATTCGATAGCAACAATTCTTTTCAGTCCCAACGCTCTTAAATACAGGAAGCGCTTTTTTGATAAAGAGTTTTCTATTTTGATATAAGAACATTTTTGTGTAATTTCTAGCTTTTGTCTGTCTTACATTTTGCAATAATGGCTAAGTGCAATTACATCTGAGGAATCTGAGTTTGATGAAGGACTGAAGTTAAATGGAGTTTACTGTATTCATGGGTTCCAGTTTCCTTTTATATGTAACATTTTGATGATTTTTTTTTCCCCATTCAAAAGAAATAAAGTGCCATATGTGGATGATGGAGGTTTTTATTTGCCATGTAGTTGTAAATATACCAGTACGATGCTCAGATTTGTGCACAGGTAGTTTTCAGAGTCTAATGTGATGATGTCATGCTCCCAGATGGGGGCAAGAGATTGACCTATTGATGACATTATTTATTTATTTATTTATCAGGTACACTTAAAGCACATTTCACAAACTAATCCTTATATAAGCGCAAAAAGGAGTGAGAAGAAGTGGGACAATGTATTGAACCTGGTCATTTCTATTTTGACTAGACCTCAGGACTTACCAATAATATTATTTTAGCTGCCTCCCATCTGGATGAAATATTATTGTCCTATTGACATCACAACATTCTACAGGCCAGTGTTATTTAATACAGATGGGGAACAGCTAGAATGAATATTGTTAAAATGCAGATTTCTGTTGGGTCTAGTCAGTTAGAGAAATCAGATTCAACATGTGCATTTACCTTTTGGATATTTCATGATAAAGTACGATATAATCAATAGGGAAATCTGTCTCTTGCCCCCATCTGAAACCCAATAGATGTTGGTTGTAATATGGTGAGTTCTTGATTAGCATTTAACCTACTGCTTCTATCATGCACCGCTCCAAACAATAATAAGGAAACTTGTATGCTAAAATATAACGCTTTCTTACTGAGCAGAACCATGTTGCAGAGCTACATGTCTGCTCTGCCCCGCCTGTCCCCGCCGCCGGTCCACACAAAAGCCGCTTTAGGGAGCCTTTATCATTTGAATGTTCAGCTCATTGTGGGAGACAGCAAGGCATCTGATGGAAATGATTACAGGCTTTGAAATAACAGGTTTCCTCTGACCAGCGCTGATTGTTGATTGGACACTCTCAGTGGCTAGTAAAGAGGGGCTGCTGACTCCTGAGGACGCGGCGGACTATAGCGCTGGTAAAATGGACGAAAGGTACCGGCCAACAGCGCGTTTAGCTTAGCGTGTAGCCTTGTTGTTGTAGGGTTTTGTATTCCATATGTGTAATTGGTCCCTGTTAATGCGTGTAGGATTAAACGCATTTTACAAACAAATTATTTATGATAACAATGATGAACAAAACAACCGGAATGAACGGTTTTAACCACCAACCTTCAAAGCCAATTTACAACCTGGCCAGGGATCGATTATAACCACGAATCACTCAGAAACGCAGACGCATTCATCCGTACGGTGGGTGAAGCGTCTTGCCCATAGACACGACAACAGCACTGGTTACAATTGCGATCAACAGGGCAGTATTTGGATTTTTGGGCACATGTACTCCGCAACTAATCCACTGCCACACAAAATAAAAGTGACATTTTTTAAAAGCTGAGAGTGAATGAACTCCCAAAGTGCCTCACAGTCAAAATTTCATAAAAAGAAATAGAAACAATTTGAATTCCACTTGTAAATTGATTTTGGTAAAAATGTTTTCAGCCTTTTCTGAAACTTTTGCACAGCTCTGTTCCATACACTTCTCTCAAAACCCGGGTTATCCTGTAAATAAACCCCATGCCAACTGCTCAAGTGTTGAAATTGAAAAACTCACGCTCCGTCTACACTGTCTCTTGGAGGATTTCTCTGCCTATTGATTCTCATCTTCACTCAGGCTCGGAGATCGATTAGCAGGATTTAGACATGGTGCCCAATTTCTTCAATACACTTTCTTGGCCGGCATTACAGACGCTCTTTGGGGACTAAACAATTACTGAGCTGTTTAACTTTCTTATCTCGTGTTTTCTGATTAGACACTCAAACACATCTTTCAGTCTAGCGTCTTGTAATCTTCCCCAGCATTGAGTGTGGAGCAGCATTGGTTTTCAAGAGCTCTCTTTACTGTCTAGAAAAAAGAAGAAGAAAAAAAACAATTTGAACACATGGAGAGGGGCTACTTACACTAATTACAATGGCCAGCAATCAAGAACTGACCAAAGTGCTGGCTCACCACGCACGGCCAGCCTGATCAAAGCGCGTGTGTGGTGTACAGTGAGGGAAGACGCCTCGTTGTAGAGACAAGGGAATTAGTGAGAAAAAATAGGCTATGAGGCTGCAGTGAAAATGGGAATTTGAAGCTTACAATTGATTGAATGGGGGGACTAATTAGTTAAGCATGGATTAATCTGCTTGAACTCGCAGCCATTATTCCACATGTGTTTTGTGGCCCATTTGGACAGGAGGTTTACACACAATTGGAGCTAGAATTTGCATTTTTGTGTCAGACAGTATTCAAGTCTGCAGAGTTTAAATATGTTTTGCTGGAGAAAAGACTTCACACACAAATAATGTCATGTCATTGTGGTAGGATTGGGATTTTAGGATTTTTTTGTGTTAAAACAAGGGAAATCATTGTTAGATATAGGGTTCGATTCCCGCTTTTGACATAAACATCATCGGTTGAGAGGTGTGATTCCAGCTCTAACAGATGAAGGCTGTCGTTGTGTCCTTGGGCAAGACACTTAATCCACATTTCCCCTAGTGTCTCTCTGTGTGTGTGTGTCTGTGTGTGCATAGATGAGTGGTTCCTTGATGTGAAACGCTCTTAGTGCCTTGAAGGTGGAAAAGCGCTGTATAAATATGTGACCATTTACCATTCCATGAAAACCCAGAAAACCTTGACGATGTTTTAGTCCTTGTTTCTTCCACGTTTTTGTCTGTTAACGGATATTGCAGCTTTTAAATATATGACCAAAGGATAAAAAACATTCAAATTTGCCGATTACTTATTACTATCTCGCCAGTGTGAAATCAAAAAGATTCGGATTTATAAGGAGCCAAAATAACACTAACAAAAAGAGCATTTGGAAAACTAAACAGCACTGGAGGTTGTAGTTTACACATTTGAAAAGCTATAGCCCTCTAGTACGGTGGCACGAACAGATAGATTTGATTGAAAATGTGTTACTATAAATTGCACACTATAAGAATTCCCCTCCATGTCGTTTTTGCTTCTCAAATAGATAAATGTCTATTCAGTCCCGGGATTCTGTGATAACGCTGTTTATGACTTCCATTACAGTGGCGGTATTCTGCGAGCACTCAGCCTTCGGGACAGTACAGGGAAATCAGCACAATAAAACAGATGCAGTTTATTTGTGATTATATATGGCTATCCTTATCAGTGTTTGAAATAAGCGATGTGCTTTTGAAAAGCTCATAGTTGCCAGAGCATCCTTTTCCAGCCCTGCTTTATATGGAAATAGTGTGGATGCTGCTAACACTGTTACATTCACTATCTGTTTACTATTGAAACCAGGATCTAAGTACTACAGCTGTTATGAAAGCAATACTAGACAAACTAACCCAGAAATATGTGGATTCATAAGCTGCTGTAAATGTATGTATGTAGAGCACAACTGAAACATATAGTCCTCAAAATCATGTTCATTTGTTACATCTACATGGGCCATCTGCACAGAATTAAAGGCTAAGAATAACTGAAGATATCATTTTCCAAGATTAATCAACACAAAAAAATAAAATAATAAAACATGTCAGTTTGGCCAAATAATTCAACATACAAATTTCAGTTTACAATTTAGATTTTGGGGATGGCCATAAAAGAGATATAACAGAATTTAAAAAAAGAAAAGAAACTGTATGAAGCAATATTGTTGAAAAGCCTGATCTGCAAAAAGTAAATGGCACAATGAAACACTTAGTTAGCACTTCACCTTATTCTGGAAGTTTCTGTGGGTTTGGGTTATTTTGCATCTGTTGATCTGTTGAATAAGTTCTATGGGACTACAGAGCTGTTTTAAAGCCTGTCAGAGAATCGGTGCAGTGTTGACTTGTTGGTCACATGGACATCGAACATTGAAGCACATTGAACCACAAATCAACCTACTTTACATCATATTTTAGCTGCAAAACTTTTCCAACTTCTCCATTTAAATTAATGGGATGTGCCACCACAAAGAAACCGCAGTTTAGTTGCATTTACGGCAAAAGTGAGCAGGGCAAGGTCAAGTTACTTATGTTCAGCAGCTTCTACAGCTCAAATCCAGTCTAAGTAGTTTAAAAACATATGCAAGGAAAAAGGTACACACAATATCAAATAAATATTGCTCTTTGTATCATGTATTGAACAATAAGCCTATGTAGTAATTATGGCCGCGGTCCGATCTGCACATCCATGTTTAGAGGACATTACATGACCCAGTGTCTCATGCATGTTCCTGAGAGCAGAGTCTGAGCGGCCACGCTACACACTGTTGTCCTATGATGAAAGGCCTGATTGATTAGACAGTGATGATTACCGTAAATGGGCTGGAAGATGGCTCTATCTCCAGTTTCCCAATTTCTCTGTCGCTTATACCTTCCTCTCCTCTCTCTCCTCTGCCTCCTCTCCCTGCTCTCTCTCCTCTGCCTCTCGTTGTCGCCGTCTCTCCTTGGTTTCATCATAGCAACCCATCCACGGAGTGCCTCTCTCCCCTAATGGCACAGCTATTAGCACTAATGCATTTCAAACATACAGCAGCTGCCACATCACAATCATGGAAAGTACAAGTCTTCTACAATCTCGTCTTTTTCTTTTTCAGACACTTTCCAGGCTCTAATGGCCCTGCTTTAGGCGCGAGCCCCCCTGCAGCTAAGTCACAGCCTCCTATCAGCTTAATATTAACAGTGAGCGGTTAAACACAGATGCTAACAGATATACTGGTAATGCCAAGGTCACTTAAGGCATCCAATCATGTTGTTTATCACAGTCATTACTTCTGGGTCTTCTCAGTTAATTCAGATGTTTAACAGCTAGCCCCTGTTCACTAACACTAATTCATTTGACTGCTTGACTGTTAGGAGCCATTAGCCAAATAAATCTTGAGTTCTGTGAGATCAGGATATCCAGAACATTTGGCTGATTGATAATTGCAATTTTTCAGGTCACAATATGACACATAGAATGAACTAAAAAAAAAAAAAAAAAGGCAAAACTGAGTCATTTCAGAAACCTATAATTAAAAATAGTACACCTAAATATAAGGGTATTTTTATCTTGCCAGTTTGTATCTAATTAACTACTTCATCATTCAGAAAGTTTCATTTCATACAGCAAAGGTACAAAATTAGACACAGGGAATACAAAAACTAGTATTTCACAGTTGTCATGGTGTCAATCATTGTGGATAATGGTGAAATTGTACTAAAATCTTATATTGTGACAACACTTAACTCTATCATAACACATTTTGAAGCGCACTATATTGCTTAAGTAAATATAAACGATAAAAAGCAATACTAAAACCAAACCATAAAGCAGAATTTCCCCCAAAAAAGAATTCTAAATGTGCAATTTTGTTAAAACATTCATAATTCAGCTCATAACACAGCTCTAATCTCACTGTGGTACAGAAAAATAACCAAATATTTCCATTAGTACAAAGAAAAACTACCAACGATAAATACTGAACCACAAAAATGATTGTTCCATGTGTTATTGAACGATAAGTCTATAAAGTGTTTAAACCCATTGTCTATTCAGGTGAACTCCCTCCAATCAATCAATAAGACTGATCCTACTATAAACAAGTCTGTGGCCTACAGCAAAATATAGTTATAAAAGCACCACACTTGAATTATAGTAATGATTTTAGCATAATCAGCAGCACATTTCACATTTATATAAGAGATAAAAAACACACTATTACTCCCTATGTTTTTCTCCGATAAAAGTACCACCATCTTCCACAAAACAACAATATATGCCAACAATATATTCCCCCATCGTATAATTGTGAGCACTGCCTGACGACTGTTGCTAACACAATAGTCACAGAGGAGCGGCCATTTGACCTTGAGAAATCAGAATCAATCCAGCACTTTAGCGTCCATTTCACACACCATTACATTCCAATGGATTTAAAACCCTCATCGGCCATCAGCGCGGTTGTTACCATCACAGACATTTTTAGACATCCAAAACGTTTGGCCCACGAAACTAAACTTCAGAAACTAAGGGGGCATACTTGAGCGTCCGTGTGTGCCTAAACGTGCAGAAGAATACGGCTTGGAGGACTTCTTGGTTGCTGTGACAGCTGTGTTGGCAGATGCGGAGAGGAGCAGGCGTATCATTGACTTTCTGTGATGTTTTGGAGGGGAGCAGATGGGCTGGGCCAGGTACCAGTCTGCAGTTAATGAACACATACAAATAAATACCCAAGTATCCCCCAAATACAAATAGGCACAGAGCAACGCTTAACCCCACAGTAGAGGACACAGAGTAAAGCATCCCGCAGTATAAGCTACTGTCTACTGCAACACTGGTTTATACTATGGGAGAGTTTATACTACGGTAACACGAGGATAAAAGGTCTAATGGTGGTACTGTAGTCATAGTGATACTAACAGCACGAGTATTAGTTATGGTCATTATACTGGAAGTAGCAGAAGTAGAGGTACCAGTGGCATTCATAAGAAAGTTGTAGCTACAATATTTACTAATACTAAGCAAAATCCACACTGGTATTTGAGTAAAAATACATATTTTCAAAAATGCTAATAATAGTAAAACAGCATTAACTATTCAGTTCGTATTTGCTGTAATGGTAGTGCATTACTGAATACTTTATCCTAATACAGGGATGTTTACACGGAGTGGCCAGATGTCATAATGTAATATACCAAATTAGATATAAATATTTTTATTGTAATTATTTATTCTCAAAAAATATGAAATTCAAGGGTTAAATTCTCAAAATCAAAGTCACCTTAAAGAAGACCTACTGTGCTTGTGTCTGCTCTTTAGTTATAATCTATAACATCAGTGGATCATTATGTTATAATTAGTACATTTTAAATCGCAATATTCAGCTAAAACAAATTAAATAAAATTAAAAAAAATCTGCTGACTTCCGCATTAGAAAAATACAGTGCCCAATAAGAGCTGACGTCACCATAAGAGCATTTGGCTGTTGGCTCCTCCTATCGAGAGCAGCAGATTTTTTAAAATTTGTACCAAAATGACACCAATTAAGAAAGTAAAATTGGAGAACGAAGTAAGTACAGAGCAGTGGGCTTATGCCGGTGATGGGGGTTGATCGTCAAGATTGCTCAAACATGTACAAATCACTCCAAAAACTACTTTGAGAGGGTAAATAAGAAGGGGAAACAACTTTAATATGGTTGAAATCTCTGTAAAGTCAATTTTGCATAATACATTTGCTTTAAAGACTTAGACCAGCCACTGGGCCATCCTAGTGAAAAAGTCTTGACACGCCCCTGTCCAAATAACAATTGCAGTACATTAAGCAGAGAGTCTAGTATTCCTAATAATGCAGTAGCAGTAGCCAGATATGACTTTATTCTTCTTTAGTATAAACAGTTTGTCCAGTACTTTTACTTTTGCACACTTTGCAGACAGGCCTTTATTCAGTACAATACCCCAGCTGCTAGTTTAAGATGCAGCACATTTCTTCTAATATGCCCATAGAGCATGCTCCCTAATCTAATTAGTGTGTCAGTCAGCGCGCCGCTCATCCAGAGAGAAATTAGCCAAAATCTACAACGGCAAAAATCGTCTTGCAGGCATGTGGCATATCAACCTCCTCCTCTCCTCCTCCTTTCTCCTCCTCCTCTCTCCTCCTCCCACCTTTTTCAGATGTTTTAATGGTTTCAAAGTCGCCCCTGCCGAGATTCATTACCTGAACTAATTATAAAGGCAAATGAAATCAGCTCCAATACATTATTAATAGGAACGAGACATTAGAATTCATTTGCAGTATTTGCCACAATATCATACAGTTCTTGATAGTTTTTGTTGCTTGATTGGAGACACAGGCAGATAAGGAAATGTATATGAGGAGAGATGGGAGATAAGGACGTAATGAAAGACATATTGTATCAAAAGAGTGAAATATAGTGGATGGTGTTTGGTGAGGGGCTTCACACAGAGCTTTTTCACTCAATGGAGTATTGACGCCATGTTGGAGGCTGCAGCTTGTATGAAGAGATGTGTGTGGTCACAGTGTCCTGCTTGGTTACTCCGATCAAAGAGTACATCTCAAAACACTGTGTACAGATGATCAACCATAACTTTAGAAGCAACGTCTGTGGATGGAATTTCTTATGCAACAATTGAATATTTTTTATTTATTTATTTTCAAAGTTGTTGTGTTAAAAGAAGATAAAAATATACAGAAGAGGCCAACAAAAACTGACCAATTTGTAGTGTCTTGACCAGTGGTTCTCAAACTGTATAGGCTGTATACCACATTGCCATAAGTGGGTAGAAATCAGTTACATTTACTCAACTGAGAAACTATTGCACTATTAAAACTATTTCCCCAAGGTAACTCCTGCGAGCGTTAGCAACAGGTTTGATTGACAGCGTTGCTAGGGCCCATTGCCTGCTAAATCAGCAATGCACGTGGAAAGGGGTGTTATTTTCCAGTTTTGCTCCACATTGGCCCTTTGGTTGCTATGATACTCACGGTCAGAATTCAAAATATGGGATTTGGCTGCAAAATTCGTCTCGATAACCGCTAGCCTCGATGAGCTTCATTTGGCTAGAGCCGACAGCTACGGGTGACTTCACACTCAGTGCACTTCTTTACACAGTCTATGGTCACGCCCAAACTTTTAAAGTAACAATACTTTCTCACATGAGTAAAGTTTTTGGTGACTCTACCCACCTCATATTATTTGGTGGTAAGCAGACTCGGATGAACTTTTTACATTTTTTTGATTTTCTGAATTGTTTCCTATTCAGCTCTCACTCTGCAGTGGTCAGCACTGAGCAAAATAAGTCTAAAAAAGAAACAGTGGTTTGGGGCTGAATATATATAAGCAGATGGTCATAGTGTTTAGTTCGGTCGTGTGCATATATAAATATAGAAGGACAGTGTGAAGGAGGGCGGAGGGTGCTCCGCTCAGCACAGCACGAGCTCCAGAGTGTAAGCAACCATGAATAAAAATGGACTTTGCAGCGAAGTAGGGCTCATAATTATTCGTTTTAAATCAGTTAAAGCCTTTTCTCAAATATCCCCCAGGAGGCACGGGGTTAAAAATCCATTTGTGGGAAGTGTACCATGACAGAGAGCGCGTCTCCCGGGAGACAGAGGATACGGCAGCCGAGACTTGTCTATTGGGGCTATATATACAACCATGTGTGTGTGTAGGAAACATCAGTATGCATGCAAGTTCGCCAAGCATTTGAGTGTTAGCAAATTTGGCAGTCAGTGAAGCATGAGAAGTCACAAACAGACAGACAAACTCAGAGTGATACCATTTCTCCTGTTTGAGATTTCAAGAGCGGATGTGCGCTTGTTTTAAAGGTCACATGTGGAGATGTAATGCGCCGGTCGCTGTGGCCTGGAACCAAACCAACGGGTGCTCTTAAAGAATACAGAGTGGGTCACTAGAATGTCCCTAAGCAGAGGTGGAGAGGACTGGGTGTTGTTATTTGGGTAAAAAATAGAAATATAGTCTAAAAGTCAAAGCATTTTTGGTTTAGCGAGGGAAATATTTTGTACGCAGCGAATTATTGGTGGCTTTCAGATTGTATAATGTGATGACGTCATAGGCCCAAATGGGGCAAAAGACAGTTTTTATTAATTACTTTGTACTTTGCAATGAAATATCCAAAAGGTAAAATCATAAATGTTGAACCTGATCACTTCTATTAGTGACTGGACCCAAGAGATGAACATATTACAACAAACATCTGCATTTTAACAATATAAATTTTAGCTACAACCATCTGTGTTAAATATTACGAGACTATACAGTGCTGGGATGATATCTGAAACCCAGCAATAAAAAAAAACGTTTTGGAAGTTATGGTGCATAGGACAGGTTTTCTAATCATAACTATTGCGTAAGTGATCTCTTCATACCTCTGCTGCCCGTGTCCAAACACCATGTCTAACGGCTGATAGGCACCTTGAGTTGTACTTGTAATCGTGCAATATGAAATGCAGTCCTTCTTATACTGAGCAATACAAGAGATTTTAGCATTCAGTATCTACATTTGAGTAACTAGTATTGTAAATGAATTAAGCACGTTTACTTCTGAGAGCGGCTTCCACCTCTGCCTTCTATATTTTGCACCCTACCTGATGTGTAATACCATGGTGACCCTGTGATGCTGGTATCATTACAGGACCATATTTAAACAGGGAGGGGGCAGGGATCAGATGTGAATGAGCAGATGACAGAGACCAGAGCCTGGGGAGGAAAGGCACAGAACAGAACAGGTTTGTTACAGAGGAGAGACAGGAGAGGTTTTAGATTTTACCGTGACGCCGTCCTGCCAAACATGCTCCTTCTGTAGCTGCTCCGCCTCTCGGGCCAGCTTCTACAAAAACAACACAAAAACAGCAGGGTGAGTGTCAGGAGTCGATCGCATATTGATTTGTGAATGTTTTTCTGTGAGTGAGGTTGATACGAGGATAGAAAAGGTGTCGGTAAATCACTCAAAAAAAAAACAAACCCAAAACAAAACAAAAAAGCTAAACTGTCAGAAAAACAGCATCAAAATCATAATGAGATATGTAGTATAAGTATCAATCCAACATCCACTATTCAGGAATACCAGAAATGTATATTAGGTGCCACTTTTTTACTCCTGAGTGGTTAAGTTCTATCAGCCTCATGTGCGAACCATAGACTGTATAAAGAAGTGGACTAAGTGAGTCTGACGTCACCCATAGCGTTCGTCTCCAGTCAAATGACGCTTATCGAGGCAAATGTGGAGACAGTTAAAACTCCGACGACAAGAATCATAGAAACCAAAGAGTCAATCCAGAGTGAGGCTGTTGAAGGTAAAACCCCTTCATTTCCGCACCACTGGTTTAGGAGGGAGCAGGTGTTTAGCGACGTTGTCAATCAAACCTGTTGCTAACGCTAGCGGGAGTGACTTCAGGAAAGAAGGCACCTGATTTGTCTGTTATTAATGTTCATATCTTGATTTACGGACACAAAAGCTAAATTAAAATACCAGGATCATGTAGAGCGGGTTAATATGAGTCTGACAGCAGCAGTTATGGAGAGAGGGGCAACAGTTTTTCAATACAAAGCGAACTGGAGCCAGAAGTGTGTCCATGATCACTTCCTATTTTAACGCAGCGGCAAGTTAGCGATGTCCATTTATATATACAGTCTATGGTACTAACAGTTGATTTGACGTTGTTATGATTCAAGCAGCTCTCTATTTCGACACGCTGCATGAATAAAAGTGACACAGACTTGTTTCAGTTTGAACTTGTGACCTGATGACTTCAAATACTGTAGCACGACTTCATTATTTTGGGTGAGTCGACATCGCAGCGCTAATAAGGTGAAACGTTAAAGAGGATGAGCTCACACTGAGTCACACTTAGACTGGAACCTCAAGAAGTGATTACAGCGAAGAGAATTATCTAAAGAGAGAAGGAAGTGTTGACTACAGCGCTGCAACGGATAGTCGGAATAATCGTGATCATCTTAATCGTTACCTGGACTGTAGACTCTAAGACACGCAAAGACATCTGACGACATTTTGTTTTTCACTGATGATTAACGTCTTTGTCCTGTGTATGGAGTGAATGTTTTGTGTCAACATCCTGTTTTCTGTCTTGTCGTCGACCCGCCAAAGGGACTATGGATGAAAATTAAAATTAAATCATGACTAACTCTGGCACATGTTGATTAATGTGCACTGTCCGATATTTAACACACACAAATATAAACATTTCATCACAAAAATAGCACCATTATTGATTCAAAATGTCAAAAAGAATAAACAATTTCAGATTTTCATCATTAACGTGCATGTGTGTAAAAACAATACCACATTTCAACCTTTATTTGCTCAAAAATGTTTTAAAAATCTACAAATAAATAAATTGCTGACTGCTATACTAATAAAGTAATAGTTAGCTGGAGCCCTAGTATTCAGCACTAAAAACAAGCATTTATTAAGTATATATAGACTGAGATTATTTTGATGGCTCTTAACGGCTTATAGCTTCATAAATATTTGATCCTTTATGTACAATCCATATTACCACAGTTCAATACAGAAAAAGTAGGATTTATTTTTAGAAGTAACTAATGACTGAACTGTCTCTAGGGAAGGATTGTTTCCATGTTGGTGTCAAATCTTCTCAACCATAAAGTCCCTCAGCTCTATGTCTGTCCCACTTTAGGCCCAGGCAAAGAGGGCCACGGATCTGTGCCAAGTCCATGGAACGTGTCCACTGCCACAGGAGTCTTTTTATCGTACAAAAACATGCTCATATAACAAAATAAAAATAAATCAATCTTTCAAAGGCTGTCCAACAACTAAGCTCCAATTGCAGATCTGAAATGTGTCAATAGAACACACCCCCCCATACTAGAGGCAGACCGATATTTGCACTTTTTAGCGTATGGGCTATCGGCCTTAAATCTCCAGCAGAGGCCGATATTTTGTTCTGGTCAGCCTGCTGCTAAAAAATACATACAAAGCTTTATATTAACACTTGTGTACAAAGAGATAACTGCACAGCGTGTGACTACACCGCTCTTATCTGTTAAAAAGGGCTTAAGGGTAGTCTGTAGTAAATTTAAATGACATAATTTGGGGAAAATAATTAAAATAGGTCTTAACTGGCCTAAAAATATCAGCAGATCTTATCAGCCATCGCTTGCTCTGGAATCTAAACAATCAGTATCAGCATCGACCATGAAAAAACCCATATCAGTCAATCTCTACACATATTGTTAAATTATTTGCCTGCAAAGCACAAAATACGCACCAACGATTTGCATAATGTATTTAATTGCTAAATGTTCTTTTAAGTATATTGTACATTGGTTTAATTCCATTCAAATTGGTTAAGTTAAAGCCTTTTAATTTACTACATTAAAAAGTTGATAATATGGGCAAATCACTTTTCTGGATCATTATGTGTTTTAATTATGAACATGCAACATAGTCTATAGATACTTTAAAGTAGCACTGTGTAACTTTCAAGGTGCATTTATTCAATTACATGTGTTTTATTGCTAAAGAAAATACATTGTAAAACATGAGAATTCCTCTTTAAGCTCCAACCAACTTGTCTCCATAGAGGTATAAGGTTAAAGCCATACTGTGAAATATTGCGACAAAGCTATACCAACTCCAAGGAGAAAAGTACAAGTGCATCTTTAATGAATACAGTAAATATGATCCCTTTAAGACACTGTGCAACCTAATTTTATCACTATCCATTCTACTGTCAGTTTTGCCTTTAAAGCTAAAATCTTGGCACAGTTATCTTCACAATCGCTTAATCTCTGAGCAAGAATCAAAACTATAAACCCCATTTTCTCTGCCCCCAAGTACTATTCCTATGCTCATATTCTCTCTGTTTCTCTCCCTCTCGTCCCGTCTTCCTCCCTCTCTCTCCTTACTGTATTTCCTGGTCCATATCTCTTCCTCTGCAGCCTCCTAACAGCCATGCGTCTTCATGTGTCTCTTCCTCTTGTGTTGGACCCAGATAGATGGCCAATGCAAACAGTGAGTGAATCAGTGTGAGGGATGTGCTGAGGTGGGGGGAGGGATAGATCATTTATGCTGCTGCCGCTGGTGGTGGTGGTGGTGGTGGTGGTGTTGGTGGTGGTGGCTTAGCGCACTTGGAGAGCCTATATAGTGACAACAGCATGGAGCAGCTCTGATGGTGATAAGCACAACGTAGCAACGGACACTAGAGTTAGTACACATGCAAAAGGAAAGGTAAATTAGAACGGTTACTATGACGACGCTATGGTGACGAAGGGGGGATACTAAGGATATATAATGTTATTCAATACAAATTTTGATATAAACATGTTACACTGATTTTAATCAAAACAGGACTCACGAGCAGCTCCTATTTCAGGCTTGGTCTAAATATTAAAGATCCACTGTGTAACCTTGAGGAGGATCTGTCACCTGCTTGTCACCATGGAGATATTGATGACAGCTGCCTAATCAACCTCCACGGAGACAAGCAGGTGTCTCCACTCAAGTTACGCGTCAGAACTATGAAGAGGTGACCTGTTTCGCGGTAAGAAGGCTCGTTTCTCACGGTATATTTTTGGCGATAAAACACATGTAACTGAATAAATGAAAGATGGATGAGTTTAATGCTCTACTGTGGTATTGTGGAACATTCCAGGAAAAGCAATAACATCTCCATGGAGACAAGAAAGCGTAAAACGACAATATTGTTTTGTAGGAGCTGGACTCGCATTGCCAAGATGACGTTTATGTCGAGATAGGGATTCAACCCGCAAACTGAATCCTGATTTTACAATAATTGGGACGATCACGGAATGAATATATCTCAGAAAAATTTAAATAGTAAAACACAGGCAGAGGATGTGGTCACTATTTTTAGGCAAGGTCACGATGCATAAAAAGAGCTGTTCTTTCACTGAGGGTTGTAGTATTATGTAATAAAGTGTTGCACATTGTGAGAGAGGTCTGAAAAAGGCAGAGGAGTGGGCTGTGGAGTAGGCAGCGCAGTAGGAGGTGGGTGACACAACGGCAAAACATATCACAATAAATAGAACATTCGCCGTGACGATATATAGACGAAACTGCAAAGGAGCCAAGGTTACAGCGCGGTCTTTTTGTATCAATTCCAAGTCTGCGCTGATGTAGTTGTTTATAGGAGTAAAGTCCATGTGGATCGTTTCACGGATTCCTTGTGGGAATTGTATAAAGTTATTAGAATATCCGCCTGTTTTCATAATAATACGACGCTTATAAAACTGTGAGCCGTAAGAGCCACATGAGTCGAAGTGCAGGTTGTGTATAGGCCAGTGTTAATAAGGAAATTACATAAGTTGCAGACAAAATAATATCATGGATCTGGTAACAGGTCACATTTTTATCTAGCACTTACTTTTCCGTCAAGAGGGTTAAGTGTGTCGTCCAACCAAGACACATTTTTTTATTTATTTTATTTATTTATTTATTTATTTATTAGCAGCATCAGTTCTACAACATATGTAAACAAAATTTAAAAAAAACTACAAACCAAGACAGTTCACATGAATCACTCCTGAGTCCTGTAATTTTCAACGAGTAATGTTTTATACGTCTTTAAATGCTTCTATTGTGTAGGAGCTTTTTAATTTATAATCGAGGTTGTTCCAAACACTTACACACTCCCTTGAACAGAAATACAATGATGTTTTTATTGGTTCTAGTCTTGATTTTTTTTTAATATACCCGTTTGTCTGAGATGATATTGACTTTCTGTTCGAATAACATCTGTAAACAAGAGGGGACCTCCTTTTTGAAAGTGGAGAAGATTAGATATTCCAAGAAGGGTATTGTAAACAAATTTTATAATAAGTGGCAACCATTTATTGACTTTTTTTGAAACCTCCACCCCCCCCCCCCTTTTTTCTTGTGTGTGTAATTACTTTATTATTATTATTATTATTATATTTATATGTTGTTGTTTTTTATTTACTATATGATGCTCTTATTTATTTACCATCAAGATTTGTGTGATTAATTTAATTTTGTATTATTATTTTATATTATTTATTTATTTACTTTTTAAGTTTTACTTCTTGTTATATATAAAAATTAAAAAGGTGTGTATGCATTTGTTGTTTTAAATGACAGTATACTGTAATACTTGTTCTGCTTGTTCTGCTTGGTTAACTATTCTAACGACCTTCTAACCATTTACCTGTGGGAGCTGGAATCGCACCACCAACCTGTAGATCTGACCGCTCGACCAAGGATGTTCACGTCAAAAGCGGAATTCGAACCGCCAGCCTTTGGATCAGTGGACAAACTGTACCGACTGAGCCACCGTCGCTCATCGTCTGGTATTGATAGATTGAGATTGTTTTGGATTGTTTTTATTATTCTGAAGCTTGGTCAAGATTCCTAATATAGCAAATATTATTTTTAGCTGCAAGTCACAATTTTGTTTATTACCTGCAGGTCTTAAAAAAATGATCGATCGCAACATAATCTGAGATGCAGTTAGCTGTTATTGAAAAAATAATACTTGGAAATGCTACCTGTCCTTCACTAGGATCATGAGTTTTATGAGAGCAAAACGTGCCAGACAAACTTCTGCACATATACATACATAGGTCTCACATACTGCATAGCTAATAGCATTATTGTCATTGATATGTCTAACACAGTCTATACCCTGCAGCTCTGACATCGCCGTCTGCGCTGATGGCACCGGCTTTATGCTCCCTGACTGTGAACTCAAGAGGAAGAAGACATGACCAAAAATCATCAGGAAAATCTCAGCGTGAGGCGATTAGGATCTTTAATATTCATAACTGTACTGCGTTATTCCGGAGGGGCGCAGTTTAATCACTCAAACTTGTGTTCTTTCTGTGGGAATGACAGCGCACCAGGGACCGTTGGCGCCACGCTGCTCTGAGCTCCGTGAACGCTGCAGACTGGTAATGCAGCGCACACTTAAAGGACACTCGGAGCAGTGCATTGTGGTCCGGGACATCGCAAGGGACACTTCAGCGCTGATACAATGAGTGTGTGTGGAGGGAGGTGGGTGGGAGGAGACATGGAGAGAGAGGGAGAAAGACAGAGAGAGACAGAAAAAGAGAGACACAGAGAAACACAGAGAGCAGAGAGAGGGACAGAGAGAGAGAGACACTCGCACACAAACAGGAAGAGAGGGAGAGACACATAGGAAGAGAGAGGGACAGGGAGAGAGACACAAACACAGGAAGAGAGAAGGAGGGAGAGACACACGTGGAGAGAGGGGCAGAGAGAGTCACACACAGGAAGAGGGAGAGAAAAGCAGGGAGAGAGAGAAGGGGGTAGAGAGAGAAAGAGAGAGACACAGAGAAACACAGAGAGGAGAGAGAGGGACAGAGAGAGAGACACAAACACAGGAAGAGAGAAGGAGGGAGAGACATACGTGGAGAGAGGGGCAGAGAGAGTCACACACATAGGAAGAGAGAGAGAAAAGCAGGGAGAGAGAGAAGGGGGTAGAGAGACAGAAAGAGAGAGACACAGAGAAACACAGAAAGGAAGAGACACACATGGAGAGAGAGAGACACACACACAGGAAGAGTGAAGGAGGGAGACACATGGAGAGAGAGGGACAGAGACATACCACACAGGAAGAGAGCAAGAAGGAGGGAGAGACACACAGGAAGAGAGCGCGAAGGAGGGAGAGACATACAGGAAGAGAGCGCGAAGGCGGGAGAGACACACATGGAGAGAGAGGGACAGAGAGGAAACATACACACAGGAAGAGTGAAGGAAGGAGAGACGCACATGGAGAAAGAGGGACAGAGACATACCACACAGGAAGAAAGCGGGAAGAAGGGAAAGACACACAGGAAGAGAGATGGACAGAGATAAACACACACAGGAAGAGAGTGCAAAGGAGGGAGAGACACACATGGAGAGAGAGGGACAGAGAGGAAACACACACACATAAAGGAAGAGAGAGAGAAGGAGGGAGAGACACAAAGGAAGAGAGAGGGACAGAGAGAGGCACACACAAGAAGAGAGTGAGAAGGAGGGAGAGACACAGGGAGAGAGAGGGACAGAGAGAGTCACACACAGGAAGAGAGGGAGAAGGAGGGAGGGAGAGAGATAAAGAGAGATGCAGAGAGAGACAGAGAAAGAGGTAGGGAGAGGGGAGAGAGAGTGAGAAAGGTAGAGGGGGACAGAAAGAGAGAGATGCACAGAAACACAGAAGAGAGGGGGACAGAGAGGCACACACACACACAAGAAGAGAGCAAAAAGGAGGGAGAGACACACATGGAGAGAGAGGGACAGAGAGAGAAATACACACTCAGGCAAAGTGAAAGAGGGAGAGAGCGAGAGAGGTACAGATAGAAAGAGTGAGAGGCAGAGAAAGACACACCCACAGAGGTAAACAAACAGATTCAAAGAGAGAGGAATAGAGAGACAGACATAGAAAAAAGAGGGGTCTCTCTCTCTCACACACACACACACACAGAGGAGATAGAGAGAGGAGGCCCTTGAGACCCAGTTTGTAAGTGTGATTATAGCTGCAAACTAGAAGCACAAACAGTGGACTGGCTTGTGATCATTTGTTACGTGGATGGATAACAGGGTGCTACCAAAATACTGGCACAAACGAAGGAAAAGAACAAACACTTGCTGAGTCACAACACTGTCAATAATCAAACAATTACAATAGCGTACTTGTTGCTAATGACAATAACAAAGCAGATCACTGGCGACTAGAAATGACTGAATCTGGATTTCAATTAAAATTTCATTGATTACACAGCTCTAAGTGCAACAGGTTGTGCAAACTACTAATTTTGTTCCAACTGTTTCCAATGCACCTTTATAGCTCTACCTCCGTACACGTCTGTTGTGATTGCTGCAGCCCTGGGAGCCTCTTATAGCACACATTAACTTAAAGGCCACTTGGAGCAGCGTAGAGAGGCCACATTGGAGAGGCCGCACAGTTTGTATGTGATTGTAGCTATGGAGCGAGCCACTCAACATGTTCCAAATGACCAGCTCCCATCACCGACCGCTTCAGTCACCTTGGAGACCACAGACTGTGAAATGGCTGGCTATAAGGTCACTTAACCTCCCACAAGATTCACATCAACAGCAAAGACCAGTAAATTTTTACAAGGATTGGTTCCTCTGAGCAAGTGTAAGGCCAGGCTATTAAGCTGTAATGTATTTGTATGAAGTTGTATTGTTAAAAATGAATTTATTTGTGTTCCTGTTCACACTCTCATGACTCGCAGTAACATGGGAAATATTAATCTATGTGTCACATTACTTTCCACTGTCCAATGCATGACCTTGGCGTACTGTTTAATGGGTAGCAGAAGTAAACAGAAACACAAAAGGTTGTATTCACGTCATTTAATATTCTAAAATTGAGTTTAAGAGCAGAAAAACTATAGGGTAGAATATAGTTTTCCTAAAGTGTCAAATTCAGACATATTTTAATTGCCAATACTGAACTAGTCCACCAATAAACAACAGGTTAGGCTTTGGTTTCCTGTTATAGAGGCTATTTTGAGGACTTTTGCCTATTCAAAACATGAATTATTAACAAAATGAACAAAATATTTTAATTGTATAGTTGCTAGAAAGAGTCATGAATATGTTAAATATAGTACTATAATAAATTAGTGGCTCTATTTATGGATTAAAAATGAATAATCAGGGTCATATTTGTGGATTTTGTTTGTGTAAATTAGATATTATGCTACACCCATTGAGTTATAATAGTTTCCTTTCTTCACTTCATTTTTAAATCAAATCTACAATGTGCTCCACCAAGGAGACGTCATGTTCTACAGTTTGACACTTGAGAGATGACCACGATCACGCTAAGATTATATAATATTTCAATGTATTGAGCAATTAAAGTTTCACCAGTAATTGAATAAATGCTCAAGAAAAGTTACATAGTGTGTCTTTAACAGTAACACAAGATGCATCACACTGTAGCTAGATTTGCTAAATTGAATTCTTCTTGACGCCACCTGTTCCTATTCAATCTAGTAGAGACATGTAGTGCTGCAGTGTGACCAAGAGGGGGCAGTAGACCGGAGTAGCCCATCACCAGCTCCAGCAGCTCCAGCAGCAGTGTCCAGTGGAGCCTGTCAGAAAGAGCAGTCTGCTTTAAGCTCTTCATTCTGTCTCTGCACTTCGTCGGGATTAAGGCCAATCATAGAAATCATTGACTCAGAACCGCAGCACAATAACAGATGGAGAGACTTTTCACCACAGAATTTTAAACCACCACAGACAAACTCCTCTTGCTGCCCTCTCGGCCTCCTTCTCCTCCTTCTCTTCTTGCCTCTTTCATTTGTGTGTTTTTATCAGGGCTCTGCGCTCGGATGCTGCGCTGCTATCCTGCCATCACGCGCCCGCCGTACCCCATTTCTCTCCATCTGTCTCAGTTTACTGCCCACAAACTTTATTCCTATTCTGGTGCTATATGCATTTCCACAACACTGCGCTGAGAAGCAACAGGAAAACAATTTAAGAGACTCTGCAGCTGAAGTCACCAATAAAGCGTGAAAGTGTGTGATGTGTTTTTAGAATAAAACACGGTTTGTACACTCAGAAAGTCCACAAAAAGGATCCTGGGGATTTCATTTTTGAGACCAGTGGTTATCCTTTTTAGTGGGATAACGGGGGACAGGAATATATACAAACTACATACAACTAAGTCCAAACTAAATCATCTCATTTTCCAAACTGAACTAACAAGCCCTACTTGTCAGAATACGAAGTTGGAAAAGTAAACACTCTAGAGTAAAGTTATTATGTAAAAGTCCATGAAATTGAATGATTTGAGAACTTTCAATTCAATTCAATTTTATTTATATAGCACATTTAAAAAAACTACTTCAGCTGCCCAAAGCGCTTCACATAAAAAGTTAACAAAAAGCAAATATTCAGATAATAAGATAATATAATTTGTAATGTCATTTTTAAACTGATTTTCTTTGGGTATTTCTATCATTTGCGTATTTAGTCTGTGATGCATTTGTGAGGCCCACTGTCCCAAGATGACTCCATGTAATCCCAAATCCATATTTTCATGTTTATCCACATCTTAAAGTAAACCGGTCACACAGACAGTGCACACAGTGTGTAATCAGGGACATAATGGGGCTTAATACTCGTTCCCTGGTCACTTTCTCTGGCGCTCGACTGGACTGGTGTGTGCTGTGGACGGATGAGCAGGGATGAAGACCCTCTAAAGCCCATGGTCCTACTCCTCCTTCCACTCTATATTCTAATTCAATAATAACTCATAATCCCTGCCTTTGTTCAGTACAATCTTCTAATCCCACTATAAATTTAAAATATGATGTTTGGTGTTGCAAATAAAAAGTGATATCCAGATATTAATCCAAAACTAATATTAAAACAAGACTGAAGTATTGAAACTGAGAGAGAAATACAGGAATAGGACAAAGTTGCACCTTTCCTGAATAGTTATATAATGGTTTTGATCATTGTATTGATGCCTGTGTGCCATAGTGTGTTGGCATTTAATTTTTAAATAAAATGTGCTTGCGCTTGAAGTTTTTCCTTCGGTAAAAGCTGAATAAGCCAAACAAACCTAAACTAACAACGGTCTACATGCCCCTGTAACCTCTCCGACTGATCATCCTGCTTCTGTCTCCTGTCATAATCTTCACCGCTAGACAAATCTCATCACTTTCGTCGTCTTTTGGTCCTTACGACTTTTTTCCCCTCCTTGACTGCTGTTTCCACGGAGACAAAGATGTGGAAGACGCTGCCTCCAGCCCACTGCTCCTCCAACACCAACTCTATGGCTTTTCAAACTCAAACACAGCAGCCCACAGAAGGGAGCAGAAAAAGCAGTGCATTTTCACAGAGCTGTGGCGTTATTGTGTGCGGAAGCTTTAGTGTCGACTTTCCCTTAGACAAAAAGGCAGCTGTCTTTGCTTTGGGAACAATGGAGGAGCTCAGAGCTGAGATAACTCTATTCTACTGCACACAAACTCAAACCAGGATCAAGAAATCAGACTGCTTCAAGTCAACAGAAGAACAGCTATATCATGGAAGCCAATGGGATATTATAAGACAATATTTGAGGAACAGAAATATCGCTGAAAAGGGTTATTAGGTTGGGATTTGACGAACAATAAAATACAACTACATTTCCTTTTATGCTGATGTTATAAGAGAATACAAAGATATATTTAAATTAACTGTACAATCAATAATAAATACATACTTGAATTGGTATTGAAGCTTATGTGTACAACTTGTATTAATATGACAAGTATTTGAATGAAAAAGAAACATTAACAAAGCAATACAAAACCTATTTTAAGGGAAATTTCATGCAAGCACAAAACCTGCTTGCATGAAATGGTGGGATTATGGATTAAAATATTGTAAAAATTAATTTCTGCAATAAACGTTCCCATGTAGTACTAAGATAAATGCCTATTATAAATATTGATCCCCAAAACAGATGCATCCATCAAACCTATATTGAAAGATAAGTCGATATAGTATTTATGGTTACAGATCTAGTCACAAAAAAGGGGGAAAAAAATAAATAAAAATCACTTGTACAGCTGAATTGTGCAAATGTGTGTGTTATTCATGCATGCACAACCCACTTTCAAATGGCATATATTAAAATGAAACAACAAAAGGTTGAACAAGGTCAACACACTGACTCAGTATCACACACACATCAGGAGAGGCTCAGGCTTCAGGTGTAAAACATAAGATGACCAGCAGGGGGCCCAGGGTGAGTGTGCAGACAAAGGCAAAGGGTCCTTGGGGCAAAATGGTCTGGTTGATTTGTAAGACCAAAATTAGCTGGTAATTGGGAATGGAAAATATGATTGTTTGTGTAGCAATAAATAGTGAAAATAGTCCTGTAATTGCATCATTGGCTCAAAATAGCAGCTCCATTTGCCCGTGCATTTGCTAACAGGTGTGTGGGCAATAGGCTGTATGACCTGCTTGTGTCATCCACCTCGACAGCGCGCCGGGACGGGAGGGGCAGAACTAAAGCACGTCAAGAAGGGGGGTAAATGGCTCCATGATCAAACAGGACTGGGCACATGCTGAGGCCAGAGAGGTACAAACGTGACGGAGATTTGAACAGGAAGTTACCCGCGGCTATGACACCAGATAAAAAGATAAAACGTAGAGGTGTTTTTCAAGATTACAAGTCTGTGTGTTGCGCAGACTTCACACGTTATAAAAAAAAATGTTCATGTAGGAGACAATATTAATATTTTAATTGAAGACCTTACGCCAATATCTCAATGTCAAAATATCACTGTGAAACTACACATCTGAATTATCGGGCTTACGTGATCACATTTGAGCGGTGGTGGAGATTTGTACTTAAGCCATTTTTTTTAGTATCTCTACGTTTACATTGGATACTGTTTACTTTTACGTCACTACATTTGAGAGCAGGTATCTGTACTTTCTACTCCACTATACTTTTGAGCTAGACTGAAAAGTAAAAAGTAACACTACTGCTATTCCTACTGCTGATCAAAATCTGAATCATTTTTAATCAATACCATTATTTTAACACTTGTAACACTTTTGTGGAATACTTTTTGACCTTTAAAGTACAATTTTAAACGGGTACTTTAATAATGAAGATTTTTTTTCCTGTGATACTTTTACTTTCATTTAATTAACAAAACTGAGTACTTCATATACCACTGCATTTGAGTGGTAGAACAGTATTACAAAAGAACTAATGTTGGCCTATATGGAATTGCCTGAACGATATCTCTCTTTTGTTTTGGGGTTTTTTTTATACAGATTGATATCAGTCTGGTCCCCACATTCTCTGTTTCATCTCACGTCTGGTTAAAAGTGATTGTGCGATCTGTTTTTTTCAGTGACGCATGTGAAACAAATGAAATCATTGATCATCGACAATTTACAAATAAAATCAAATTTATCTCAGATTGACAAGTCTAGCTGATTCTGCAGAAATTCGCAATGTTTTTCAGCCCCATGTGATATTTTTTTCCCCCGTTATTATTTCCAAAACAGACAGATTGTGCGTGTCCCTGATTGGCTAATCTACCTGTCAATCACACACATTTTAAAAACAGAGCAATTCACCAGTGACTAGACTCATATTTTCGTAAAGTATTGAAGAAGTGTGTGTTCTGGATCCCAGGCAATATATGGAATGTTAGCTCAATAAAATAGATACATTTATCATCTTTGACAGAAATATCAAATCCGTGGGGTTTTCTTTACCTCTGACTTTATAGTGGGCGGATGTTTAACTGACTGCACCGCTCTGGCTGGGCAATAAGATGATAAAAATCTAAACATAACCTAGTTCCTGTGATGACAATTTTCAATTTTGTTGATATCAGCATATTGTAACGCAATGCTTTTTTTTCTGTTTAATACAGCTCTGTGGATATCAAAGTCTTTCATCATAGTGGTCATCCTCTTTCATGCTGAGTGACAAGTAGATTAATCAGTTTGTTACACCTCACAAGCAACTCACTGTACATGAATAGTGATAAAAACAAAACTGTTATCTTAGCTGTGACAAAATGTGATATTTAAGGGCCCATATTAGGCTATTATCTGATCTATGTTATTATAAACTTGTTTCCTCATCAAAAACATTTATGGAGTCATGTTTTGCTTCAATCACACATATTTAATACATAAACCCTGCAGATTTAGACTGAGTTCTTCTGTCAAACACTCTGTTCCACCTTGTGATGTCATGTGGTAATACAGGAAGTGCTCCACTGTGTTTTTAAACTCCATACACCTTCACTAGTATCAATCTCGACTAAAAAGGTAAACGGAGCTGTTAACTTGAAAACTACCACTTCATGACATCACAGGGTGGAACAGAGCATTTTGAGCTTTGGAGATGTGGACAGACTAAGAATAAAGGATAACTCAAACATATGTGAATGAAACAAAACACAACTCCATGTATGTTTTTAGGAGGAAACATTTTAACACGGCATAAAGCTCACAAGAGTCAATTTTGCGTAATATAGGATGTTTAATTCTTTGGCAATTCTCAGGTTAGCCTTATGTCAAGGTCCTATACTTATTCTCTTGTTCATAGACTGCAGATATAGTGTATACTTTATTTTACTTGCGCATTATGCAAATCTGTATATCTGTACTAAGTCTTTTGCTTTTTTTACCACTGAGCGACAGTGGCTCAGTGGTTAAAGTGTTGATCCCCCAACCCCGCATTACAAGTGTAAGCCATTATTATTATTATTAAATTATTTTAAAAAGTAATTTTGCTCTGGGTTATTATATTGTAAGGTGTGATCGTCTAAGTAATTTCCCTTGTGGATCAATTAAGTTTGTCTAAGTCTAAGTTTACATCACCTCCTCCATGTGTCACTGTCTCTACTGTATTTAATGACATGGAACAAAAAACACAGGTTGGCTGCTTGTCCGACAAAAGTGCTGTCAAAAAGCCACCAAAGCTCTTCCAATAGCCGCACACACGCACACACGCACACATCAACACTACAGTACTATTCATCACACACACCGTACATACAGAGGAGAGGAGAAACATGCAGACACGGCCGTCTCTCTGAGCAATTACAGCAGATTGAAACCAAATTAAATTGGAAGCCTAGAGCAACAGCAGCGAGTGAGCGTCTATGACAGATATGACAGAGGGGGAGGGGGGGGAGGGGGCGGCCATGATGGAGAGGGAGCCAGGTGTGGGTCACAAAGGAATACAGCGCCACAGGGAATGAGAAAACGTATATAGATTGAAGAAGGGCGAGGAGGGGCTGCGAAGTGAAGTAGACAATACAGTACAGCCCAATGTCTATGAATAAGAATGTGGAAGAAAAAAGTTTTTATTTTTTATTTGTTTTAAGGTGTAGTATGTAACTTTATTGGTGAAGGGTATGGCATATATTTGTCTCCAGGCTGGTTATTGCTTTGCCTGGAATGTTGCACAGTATGGTATTCAACTTATCTATAATTACCAAGCATCTATTCAATTACATACTCTCACTGTGAGCCAGGTCGACTCTCCACAGATCTGACCTGTAACTTGGCAAGGAGATAATTTTCATGCCATACAGCGGAATCAACGGCAAACCAGTAGAAACGTTACATAGAGCACGTTTAAATTTAATAACAATAATATGAATCTACTGAAATGTCTTTGTAAAATGTTGGGTTGGTGGTTTGATCCTGGTCATTGTGCCTCGGTCCATTCAAACTGTGGCTGGTTGTGATCAGTGTTACCTGGTCCTCTGTGGCAATGCCTGATGAAACAGAATGAAAGTCAAACAGGAAAACTCCACTTCAATGGGAATACATATGAAATTCGGGCTTAGGTCTTAAGTCTGTCATCTACAATCAAAACTGGCTCAAACTCACTCTCTGATACTTTGTCCTTGGGCAAGACACTTCCCCCACCTTTCCCCTCGGTGCAGGACTGCCTAGTAGAATACGTGACAACTGATAATGCAAAAATAATGTCTATTCCTCCCCGTTCTATTTGCTCTGAGAAAGAGGTTGGATAAATAACACAAAGGGGGTATTACTTAAGTAGTTACTGAGACTGAATCATTTTTAATAAACGATTTGTTCATGATGGATTAAGTCTTTCTTAATGCTTTATTAAGGCTAATTATGATGTAGTAAGTGTTAGCACCATTTATATTACACGCCACAGTATCTTATTACGTTATCTATGTAAACCATCTCCAGAAATAGCTATAATAATCCGCATACAGTATTTCCAATCCATGTATCCAGTTCAAAGCTCCAGTTCTGTGCCATATCACTCCCCCATTTTCATTATTCCAGCAGAAGAAATGTTCGGATTAGTTATTGAGGCTTTTAAACATCTGATAGTATCTGATGGTGCTCCTCTGGGTGAAGAAATAATCTGCTCCGTCCTAAAGCAGGCTCCCTCTCTTTCTCTCTCCCTTTCTCCTTTGCTCCCTTGGCTGCCCCCCACACTCTATCTCTCTCATTGGACAGTGTTTTTTTATAGACACAGAGCTAAGTGCCCTGACATTTAAATACCTGCGTGTGCTGCATGGGTGTGTCATCATCATCATATTTACAAGTGAATAAAGGTGCATTTTTTCAGGTTTGGCGTTCACACTTGCACCATCAAACCAGGACTAAACCCAGAACTAAACCCGGACTTGACCAGGACTAAAACAAGACTAGAACATAATCAAACCAACGAAAGGTAAACCGTGATATGGCGAGGGTCAACTATGTTACACAAAATTGACTCTTGTGAGCTTTAACCCATGTTATGAAGCTGTTACCTTATCAAAAACAAATATGGAATTGTGTTTTGCTTCATGTTTGAGTCACACTTTATTATTAGTCTGTCTACATCTCCAAAGCTCAAAATGCTCCGGTCCACCTCATGATGTCATGAAGTGGTAGTTTTCAAGTTAACAACAACTGTTTACCTTTAGTTCAGTAGAGATTGGCCATTCCAACAACGGCTGTTCCCTTATAACATGTAACAAAGTTTAAACAAAAAAAGCCTATATATTTTTTCCTCATTTATTACTTATTTGAATATGAACTCATTTACATTAATTAAATTCTGTATGAAAGCTGCTCTGTAAATGTATAGGACTACGGGCAGTTTTGGAGATATGTCATATGAGGAGTCTTGATCTAATTAACGCTGACCACGAGAATACAGCAGAGCAGAGCTATAGGGCTCTGGGCGTACAAGTCTTCTCCCATCCAATCACCCTAACTAGAAATACTCTCTGCATGACTTCAAGCTATTATCATTATATTATATAGGTGCATATGAATATTAGATCCAGTCCAGACAGTGCGGGGTTTACATTGGAAAACACTTATACTATAGCAGTGAAAACAAGATCTTATTTAAATGGAAAATCTGCTCAGTTTGATTAGAATCTATTACTACTATTGATTCTTCTGCAGCTCTTAATGTGTGCATTAGGCTCCTGCAGATTCTCCACATCCTCCACATACTGCACTGCACTGTGGCTCCAAAACTAACGCTACTTTTAATATCCCTTACTCATATTTTTAAGTTTGGGAAAATGAAACTAATGGTAGAGATATTATGTTTGATTGGAATAATTGTATATTTATGTGTAGTCATAAATCTTGTTTACTTTGCTTATTGTTTTATGAGTAGCAACAGATTACCCGGGAAGGATAAATTAGAAGAAATAAAATGAACAGCAGTTTCTCTTAAAAGTGATTATTAATTCAGTAATAAAGACTGTGGCAATGTTAGCATTTAATCTAAAGGCCTATCTGGATCATCATCCTCATCATCATTTAGACCCGACCTCAATATTATCAGTTGAACAAGCAGCTCACGCTTAACCGTAATCAGTAAAATATTTAGAATAATGTTGTCACGATGCTGGATTTTGATACTAAGGAAGAGATTCAACAGTCAGTATTGATTCCAGTACCACGGTGATGAAATTCAATGTCATTTTCAACATTAAATCATATACTTTCTTTTATATCCCCATGTGTTTTTATATCTGTGTACTCCTTCAGTGGTCCAGGTAGGTTCCATAGTGGTCCATGGGCGTATACTAGTCTATGTGTCTTATATTTATGTTATATCTTGAGGTGTATCAGGACAAGGTTCATTTCTGTCCTGTGAATTTGACTATTTTAGGATCAATACCTGCTCAAATTAGTATCTAGTTTCAGTACAAACCCAATTTTTATACAGTATAAGTACAAGTACAGTAAGTAAACACCGCAGCACTTTGGTCGATTCTGTTTTTGAAAGTATAGAATAAAAATGTGATTATATGGGAGCAATTTTGGACATGTGAAAAACAGGGGGGAAAAAACTCAGTCTGACCACGACCTTGACCGAGAGCGTTTTGTGACAAGCATCTGGCTCCTGTAAAAATTCAGAAACACTGTGAGCGCAGGACCCAGCGGTGTGGGGAGAAAATGCAGCTCAAATCGATCGGAGCGACTCAAGCAGCTGCCTCCTCCGTGTGATCCAGCGCCGCATTGATCCAGGCCTCTCCCTCCACGCACAGCCCCGTGATAAGGCGGGACGAGGGGATAAAGAGGTGAGAGCTACTGCAGATAGGACCGGGATGTCAGGACCACACAAACAAAGATGGTGGACGAGGAGGGAGATGCTGGAGCAGATCAGGAGCTGGAACCAAATGGGCTAATGGTGTGACGTCAAGAATGTGATGTTGAAATTATTTAAAGATTGGTCAGTTGGGCTACGTAGGTGCTGAACCGAGGTGTCCCACTGCTCCTGACAGGTGGCCCCAGTGGCACTGATGTGTGGGTCAAATGCAGACGGCGATTTGATGCATCTTTTTTCTTATTAAAGAGCTACAAAGTGCTAATTAGTACAATGAATGCTCCAAATAACTCGCTTCTACAGTCAGAACTGGCTGTAGCTCTCTTGATTAGAAAACCCCAAGCTGACCATTGATGATTTTAAATAATCTGATCTCAATTCAATTCAGATTTGATTCATTTCACAGCTTGAAAGTTTATATTAATTCTAACTGTTATGATGAATACAGACAAAGCCACTGTTCAAAATGGGGTCACCAAAAGCAAGTACCAAACTAAAACTTAAAGTGCATACGCCTAAACTCTGAGGGCAACATTTCTCTGGGGGCGTTTCACCTGGGACCGCCATTGAGCAGAGGCTAGTGTCCGTTTAAACTGGATTAATCAATGCCAATCTAACGTCTTTTCTTTCACCGGTCAAATCTCTCTATAATTCAAGCAACACATTCAGTCGGTGGTCTCCCAGATTCAAAAGCAGACTCTCCACCACCAGATGACTGCTCCACACATTGACAACATTAACTGCCACTGTGCTTTTGGCCCCCGGCATTTAATTGACTTTTAAATAGTGTGCTATTAGGAGCAATTTAAATGAATGGATGTACTCCTCCGCTTTCCTCTTGCAGTACTTTTACACTGTCACCAGAATAGAGATCACAATGAAAACAAACAGAGTCGCGAAGCATTCTTCAATACTATGTAGCATGTTAAATAAGAACTGGCTAATGGTTTAGTTGTAATTTGATACGGTTAGGTTATATATCAGTCATTTAAAAATATAAGACAATGCTTTTTATTTGAATTATCAATAAGTAAGGTAGAGTTTGATCAATAATATACCATCATTATGTTAAATCTGTGGGCACTTACACAGGTTTTCTAGCTGTGTTTCAGATGACACTGCAATATTCAAAATGGTGGGCAGCTTGGTTTTTACTTGTATGTGAAAATAAAATTTAATCTGAAGAATCCTGCCTCTCCTGTGCCGGCTGAAGCTGCTAAACTTCAAAACCACAACCTCACAAAAGTGACTTTGCTCACGCCGATGATGGTGTTACATCTAGGGTTTTGAAAGCCTGTAAAACCAATACTATTACTACTACGACAACTACTACCACTTCTTATGACTACTAAGAAACCCGGTTGATTTAAAGAGCAGAAATTCCAACTAAAAGTGGTATTCAGGTGTCTGTACGTTCTACTCAACTACATTTTTGAACTGGAAGTATTTTTTTTTATCATTGCTTCAGACCTGCTGAAAAGGCTGAGGGTTTATTTTTAACATGTTCATAGTTTGAGTAAACAAATATATAACTAGAAAAAAACAAAAAAAACAATCGATCACTCAATCTGAAGCTTTATAAGATTTAAAAATCTGAAAACAACTAAACACTTACTTTTTACTCTTCAAGTACACTTTTAAACAGGTACTTTAATACTTTTACTTATGTATTTTTTGTATTTTTACTTTTACTTCAGGTTTCACCCATATCTTTCATAATAGTGACCAGTTGTACGGCTGCATGTAAGTCAGGTTTGGACAGTAAAACAATAAAACACGAATAATACATTTAAAAAATGTTTTTATTTTGTAATGCAGGGTTCAACAGCAGATTCAAGATTTGTCTTCTCTATTTCTAGGAAGCACACGTCTTTCTCGGACAACTGCAGCGATTGCAGCTTTGAAGATGGCACCTTTCTGGACAGCTCGTATTTTTTTGAACGTAGCATCTTCTTTGATGCTTGTGTTTATGTCCATTGTTGCCGTTGTTTTGTCGTCCTTCGTGCCGCTCGTGCTCTGGCCTGTCCCTTTCCGACTGGAGGCCTCTGGATGGGGCCAGTCCTGTCGTTTCAGGGCAGCGATGGCAGTGTCCTGTTCTTTAACTCGACTGCTCATCGCTTCAGTGTTTCTTTTAGCAAAGGCCAGTTCCTGCGTGAGCTGTGTTTTGTCTCTCAGTGTACTGTGAAACTGCTGATTGATATTATGTACACTGGTGACATTATCCAGCTCTTTTTCTGTCTTATGGAGCTTGTTCTTGATGTTATACACCTCCAGCTCCATTTTTGCTGTCAGGTTTCTGGTGTTGTGAAGCTCCTGTTTAAGCCTCATGTTTTCCTGTCCAGCGTAGATGTACAGGTTTCTCAGCTGTTTGTGGGCGCTGACGTGGGAAACCATCTCTTTCTCTTTCTCTTTGAGTAAAGTACTGACTTTTTGAAACTCCAAGTCTGTGTTGGCTGTGGCCTTTTTGAGCTTGTGCAGCTCCTTTTTCACCCCCATCATCTCCATCACTGACTTGAGATGCTTAATTCTTCTCTGCCGATGGTCCTCAGTCTCTTGCTGCAGTTCTTCCTCCTTCTTTTGGAGGGCATCAGTAAGATTTTGGATCTCCAGGTCTTTCTCCTGGTCGATCCTCTCCTGATTCTTGAGCCTCAGGTCCAGTGCTTGGCTCATTTGGACCTGATTTGCGAGCTCGGCCCTCGTTCGCTCCAACTCTTGGCGGAGCGCCCTGACCAGAGCGCTCTCGTCCAGAGGTACCTTGTCCAGGGACACCTTGTCCAGGGGCACCTCGTTCAAGGGTACCTCGTCCAGGGGCACCTCGTCCAGGGGCACCTCGTTCAAGGGTACCTCGTTCAAGGGTACCTCATCCAGGGGCACCTCGTTCAAGGGTACCTCATCCAGGGGCACCTCGTTCAAGGATACCTCGTTCAGGGGTACCTCGTCCAGGGTTACCTGGGCCGGACCTCTCTCCTCTGGGTGTGAGGAGTCCTGGGTGGTGGGAGACTCCAGGTGGGTCTCCTCTGGCTCTTGATCGTCCCCTGATGGTGTGGGACAGAGCAGAGCCTCCAGGTTGAAGTCCTCATCGTAGAGGTGCATGTCGTCCTCATACGTGTACAAGTACCAAGGCTTCATGGTGAAAGTCGTGGAGCGATCGTTTTCTGCGTGTGTTTCCATCGGTGTCTGAGAAGTTATGAGCCAAATGGGCGCGGGAACTTACACTTATAACAAAACCTCTGATTCTAGAATGTGACCATCACGGCCTCGTGAGAGGAGAGAGAGTGATGGAACACCGTTGTCATAGCAATCAGACACACCCACCCCTCGGAGTAGCATAACGCTATCTGGTGTAAATCTCCATCAGAGGTGGATATTTTGTTTGGCCCAAGCAAAGGCCTAAATATGCATGAAAAATATATGCATAAAGCTATATCTGAACACTTCAGTACAAAGAGGGTCACTGCTCTCCACACAGTGTGTAGCTGTGGATGAGTTGTATTAAATTCTAATTAGATCATTTGGGGAAAAAACAAATCTGCCCTACACATCAGCACAAAAATATCCGCAGTTTATCAGCATCGGCCTCTAATCTTTAATTATTATGAGTGTTGATTTTAAATGTTTGTATATTTGTATCTTTTTTAAATTGTTCTTCTATGTAAAGTGTCTTTGAGTATCTTGAAAAGCGCTATATAAATAAAATGTATTATTATTATTATTATTATTATTATTATTATTATTATTATTATTATTAAAAAAGGAATATTGGTTGATATCTACTCAAAATTTAGATTTATGTTGTAATACAATAAGTTAATGAGTCTGAATCACCAACAGAAATCATCAGGTTAAATGTGCGTGAATTTATCTTTTACATATTTTATCACAAAATATTATATCATCAAAAGGGGAAAGTTAACTGTATAGTCTCTTGCCCCCATCTGTTTTTCTGAAAAGTCTGTCTTCTTTGCATGTGAACAAAGCAACATGGAACTTGGTAAGAAGAATAAAATTGGGACACTCTTAAGAAGGATTATCCAAAAAATAAATACAAAATTCTAGTGTACTAAATGTACAAAATATTTAAAAAAAAGAATATTAGCTGCAAAACATAAATAACATAATCAAATACTTCAGTAGCAGTAATAGGATAAATCTGGAATGAGTCATATTTATTTATTCAAACCACTTAAGCTGAAGCCTAATAACCAATAATAATACGTCTAATAACCAGACAAATAGTACAGAAAAATAACAAAAACTCAAAAACAAACAAAATGCACCTATGATAAATATAGACTCCAAAAATAATCTTTCCATCTTTCATATTTTGAACGATAAGTTGATATAGTAATTGACATGACAGATCTACCAACAACTAGAGAATACAACATTACAACACGTCATAGGGAGGATAAAATAGAAAATCCAAATGACTATAGTTCACCTACATGTACTACACAAAGTCAATTATTCATCTGATGCATATTTTAACACGAGTACTCTGGCATGTCCCAAAGCCGTCTGTGTGTGCCCCCAGTTACATGTAAAACAAAGCCCCCACAGACCTGGTTTTACTGTTGAGTATTCAGATCCTGTGTGCTCAGCCTCGGAGCCAGCGCTTCACCCGAGCCCTGCCAATGCACCCTCTGTGCTCTAGCCCACATCCCAAAGACGATAACACAGAGGCTTATGTTATTTCTCCGGTTATTGCACAAAATGGACTCCTGTGAGGTTTAAGCCATGTTATAATGCTGTTACTGTCTCAAAAACCATCTGGAGTTGTGTTTTGTTTTATTTATACATGTTTGAGTAACACTTTATTATTGGTCTGTGATTCCAGTGAAGGCGGAACAGTGTTTTTTTTCCTGTTTGAAAGAAGAATTCATCCTAAATCTGCAGGGTTTGCGTGTTAAATGTGTCTGAATGAAATAAAACACAACTCCCAGGATGTGTGTGATGAGGAAACAACATTAGGACATAGACCTTTAAAGACTATTCTGTAGAGACTCGCTGGATCGTCGCAGCTGGCTTGGTTCACACTGGCGCTCATTCAAGTCCACTGTGAAGAGTCCTGGTCTGACCTCCAGGAAAAACATAAAACTTAAAATGTGCTCATCTGCTTTTGTCAGAGAGCATTTAAAGGCGACATATAATGCAGATGTGATTGTTATGTAGTGGTAGTTTTCAAGTCAACAGCTCCGTTTATTTGTCAATTCCAGGGCTCAAATCGTCCAAATGATTCTAGTGAAGGTGTGTGTATGTAGGTCGGTCACGATAACAATGACTCAAGTGCGATATATTGCTGAAGTAAATATAGACAATAAACGATAATATTGAAGCCGAACTATAAAGCAGAATTATCTCAAAAAAGTATTCGAAATGTACAATATAACAGAATAAATAACAGGATGGAGGTGTTAGCTTGCGTCTATAATGATTCATAGAAGTTAATAATTCATCTAATCTCATCGTAGTACAAAATAATAACCTACCAGAGTAAAGAAAAAGTATAAATATTGACCGCCAAAAAGTACTGTGAATCGATTAAACGATAAGTCAATATAGTAATTATTGTGACAAAATACACTGGAGCACTTCCTGTATTACCACATGACATCACAAGGTGGAACAGTGTGTTTTCTGTTTGAGAGAAGAACTCTAAATCTGTAAGGTTTGTGTGTTAAACATGTGTGAATGAAACAAAACACAACTCCAGGTCTGTTTGTGATGAGGAAACATTAGAACGTAGATGTTTTGCTTTGATTTATTTTTTATGGATTTTGTTTGATATTTTGATGGCTTATTTGTTTGTAATAATTGTAATTTTAACACACAATTCAGTTAGTTCTATAGTATTTGGATTTACCTTGTGCAGTGTAGGCAAAAAAACATACCGCACTATCTCAGTATCACAATAAAAATAGGTTAAATTTTGCATAATTTTGCAAATAACATTCATTTTCATTCATTCATATTTCTTTAGTAACCTGCTCACCTCTAAAATAGTGCTCTAAAAATAAACTTAACTTGCTTATTTGGGATTAAAGCAAAAATATTGAATACTTTAATATTTTTACTTTAAGCCCATCTTGGTTCTTAATCAGGAAAAATCACTGCAGAGATAAACAATTAACTGAAGTTGGTGTAATCCCTCATTGTATTTGAACTGAAATCCTTCCACAGATGTTTATGATTTGAATAAACCAAACGTGCAAACTCTCTCTCAAAGTTTAATTTATTTAAGCTAGCCCTTAAGTGCACGTATTGGATGGCACCTGTCTATCAAGCGGAGACGTGCGATAATGGGCATCACCTCACGGGGCAGCGGCGAGCTTCATTGGGCCATGAGGAAAAACAGCTGCCAATCATGAGCCTTGTATGGTCGTTAGGTTAAGACACGCCAAACCAGACCTGATACGGTTATGACAAGCTGACAGGAGGGGCAGCAGGCCACAGCGGAGAGCCGGGTAAATGATGACAACCGGAGATAAACAAAGGAGAAGAGGAGAAATAATTAGAAGGGATGGGCCAGAAAATGGTGAATGGTCTTAATATTATCACACGTTTTGTTTTGCAGTGAACAAAAAGGAAGTTTACAGTATTCTTACATTTTTAAAATATATTTTTTGGTTGATACACTTAAAAAAAGTTCTTTGCAGGGTTAGACAAATCTTTACAGAACAAGGTGAGAATTTCAAAATGGCCAAAATATTCTATTTTTTAGAGGTGACATAGTGACACTGCCTCAATATCACAATTTTCTCATGAATTATGTTCTCTCACACCAGCACGCAAACATCTTCTCCTCAATATTTCTAAAGACATTCTACTTCGCATATGAGCATGTTTAAATATACTGGTCATTTACTCACTCATTTTTAACAAAAAGTTACTCTAAACTACTAACTAATGTTGTTAAAACACTTAAAGAATTGGTAAAAGATTAAAAGATGAACTGAAACTAATACGAATCACATTTCACAGATCTAAACTTTTTTTTTTATGAAGACAGAAGACAGGATATATTGTTATTTATGGAGAAAATTATGAGTTTTGCAAGATTTACATGAAGGAACCACTCACCCATTCACACACACATTCACACACCAGTGCACACAGACACTGAATTAGAAGTGGGTTAAGTGTCATGCCCAAGAACACGACAGCATTCATCTGTGGGGGCTGGAATCACACCTCCATCCTGTGAGTCAGCGGTGGCTCTACAGATGATGTTTACGTCGAGAGCAGGATTTGCATCTCCCGCCTCACACTCAGCTGAGCCTGTGTATAATTTGACTAACATTCACACAGTTCATAGCCTTCTTGGACACTTTTGGTCTGTGCAGAAAATGCTTTGTCACCAGTCCAACCTCTGTTGCTTTGTCCATCCACCACAGCCCCAGCCAGCGCTACAGCTGATAGGAGCAGATAGAACAGGCCCGGACAGACCCTGAATGCCTCTTACCCAGAAACCCGAACACAACGAAACAGAAGTGACAGTCCACTCTTTGAAACAGAGAGGATTAATCTCAGAGCACCTCAACCGACCAAGCGAAGAGGAGCAGGGCAGGGGTGAGGACGGGGGGACAGAGAGAGTGGAGAGAGGAGATAGAGGAGGAGAGAAGAGAGGAGGAGGCATGAGGGAGGAAGCAGAGAGGGGGAGGAAAGATGGAGGAGGACAAGAAGAGAGGAGGAGAGGGTAGGGAGGAGAAATGGGAGAGGAGAGAAGAGGAGAAAGCGGGGAAAAGTCGGGAGGAGGAGAAAGGGAGGAGAGAAGAGAGAGTGGAGGAGATAAGGATGGGACATAGCTTTGATCATGAAGCAGTACAGGTTTAGTTTCACTCTCTACATGAATGGATTGTCCTTTTTTTCAAATGTGTGGGTTTACTTTTTGGATATTTCTTGGCAAATTACAATGTATTTATGGAAAAAATACATATAAACATATATGAACGTGTATGCTACAATGAAATATTTAACAAACAGCCCATAATGTTTAACTCTCCCTATATGTGAGATGGTGTTTAAATTATACAGACTCGCATGGCCACATTTCACTGACATTATGATGCTAATGTGTTCAAACGATGTACGCAGAACATTTAGCTGAGCCGTGTGGTTAGCTGAGCCTCAGATGCTACATGTTATTTGCGGTGTGTACATGTGTCTGTTATGTAAAGGCAGCGTACTGTGAAAAGCGCGTGCTTCCAATCAATGACTGTCGAGAACTAACAGCTCCTTCAGAGGACAGGCCCATTATTTGAGCCGCCCGCTCCATGAGGCCAGAGGAGCAGTGAGGCAGAACACTAACCCACATTGCTCCGGTTTAAACGCTGATCCTAGGTCAGCACCAGGATACAAGCGGCTAACCAACAGCTACTAAAAGACACGTAACTTAAGACATTTTGCTGTTTGTTTATAGAAATGCGCATGGCCTTTGTTGCATTCTATTTTTGGGAAAGAATCATAGCACATCTGAAAGAATGACCGGACGGCAATGATAAGAAAGTGACACAATTAGACCAAGTTACAGGTCAGATCTGTGGAAAATCGGCACTTGTTTTTCCAAGGTTTTATTGCACAATTAACATGCCTGCAGCTGGATTAATTTGAAACCGATAAGCGTCCACGTAAAGCAATAATATCACCATGGAGAGAAGCAGACCCTCCACCAATAAAGTTACATAGTGCACCTTTAAAGCCAACATAAACTGTATATTTGTGTGATTTCTTTGGTGGATTCCATAGCGGGGCCCGGAGCAGTCATCATACTGTTGTTCCTCAGTAACTGTTTTAATTCCAATTTTTAGCACCATTCTATAGCAATGTTGTCTTAAAAGGGTGCACTACAATACACAGAACTTTTCAATATAAACCCTGGGGTTCTAATAGTTTCCAAAGAAAATAATGACCATTTTAAAATCAGAAATGTTGAAATTGGTTCCCTGTTCAGACATGGCCCCTCACTGTGTGTATTTCTGTAGCAGGAGAATCATCTTTCCCATTCGATTGGAAGCATGATTTTTACAAAAGATCTTTTCCAATTGTGCCAAATGGGAAAGAAAAACACACAAAAATGAGTTGTATGCAATTAGCCAAACGTTTGCATTTTAGCTTAGCGCTTTCTGCTTCTTTGTCCTCGTCTCCGTGGATACAAAAGCATTCATGAAAAACTGGGAGTATAGGTTTTATACAGCTTGGAGAGGGGGGGTATAAAGGCTCTGAAGCAGTCATTTCTATTCATTTGTCTTGCTGACGGGGAAAATGGCGAAGAGATGCAGATGCTATTGCTACGTGAACAAGTTGCTTAAATACAGAGCGCATTTTTTCGGGCGCTTTTCAAGATCAACTTTGAATCAACCCTCGCCCTGCGCCCGTGACTCTGCTTCCTACTTGTACATTGTCACTCAAGAATGAAAGATTTTGACTGAAACGGGAAGACTGTGAGAAAAATATCTTCTTTTGCACTTGCACAATTGTTTGGTGAAAAATCAAAGCATCGGAAAAGCATGTGGGGAGCTAAAATAAGCGTGTAGCAGAGATGTGAAGGAAGCGCTGGAGGCGATATGCAGAGTCGAAGGCAGATCAGGTTGTGACATTTTGTGTAATGTGCAAAGCGGTAACAGAAACAGTGGGAGGGATGGGTGACCTTTTATTGGTGGGAGTGGAAGACTGACCCAAGCTATTACGAGACACACTGCTATCTGCTTTTACATCAGGAAATATGAATGGCTGAGTGTAAAACAGTGTGGGGTGCCGTGGATGTGTTTGGTAAAGTGTATTATATTAAAAAGGCCGTATATTGTCATAAATTTTACTCAACTATTGTGTGGGATTTGCCAAGCACAACTCCAGTGAACAGTCAACAGACATTAAAATATCCACCATGAACATGTTACTGCATTGTCTGGATTGTACACAGTATAACATTAAACTTATGTCCATGAAGATATATAAATCTAATGACATTATGTGGTATATTGCATCTTTAACACTATAAAACCACAGCAGCGCCTCAGTCTCAAGGGTCAGGCCACTTCTTTTGTTTCATACAGTCTAGCTGAGCATTATAGTAAAAATGTTGGCTGCATTCACATAGTCAGTCTGTATCTTTTTTGAGGGAAGAGAAACACATATTGATTAATACAAATGAGCCATGTGGCGTCAACTAACACTGATGTTGGTAATGGATTTATATGTGGATTCAAAGCAGTGCAGTGAAATTCAATTCAAGTTTATTTAGAAACTTTCACATTTAGAAACAACTTCAGCTGACCAAAGCACTTCACACAGAAGCCAATAAAAAACAAATATACAGATAATACGATACATAGGAAAAGTACAATAAAATGCCAAGATATCCTGTCTAGCTAGAATTAAATGCCAGGGTTTTCAGTCTAGTCTTTACCTGTGTTAAAGACAGAGAGGATCTGACAGGACGAGAGAGGTAAAACTAAAAAAGTATATCTTTATACAACCTGCTCTATAATATATGTATTGTAAGTATTGAATTACGTGCTGAACAGACCTTCAGTCTCAGAAAACTTCTCTCAGAAATATACGCTTAGATGGAGCAAGTAACTCTCCATCTGATTAAGGTAATAAGAACTTTACAGGGCACTGGGACTGCTCCAGCTATAGGACACATGTTAAACTGTGGAGGCCATTTAAGCACTGACGCAATCGGATCAATGTGTCTTTTAATATTTACAACCTTTAAAAACTTTTTAAGACAATACGTAGGAGATGTAACAAGGTAAATTACATATACCATCTCTATTGCATATCTGCATCTCTTCTACTCAAGAGTTAGATGTTTGATTGTTCAGCTAACTATAGAGACTGTAAACCATCATTTGGCTCATAAATGCATCGACTTTTACCACAGTTTGCCTATTCCTTTAGCCTACATCTCACCAACTAGCAACACGTGTTTGAAAGTGCAAGAGTATGAATGTGACTTTGAAGGTCAAAAAGACAACGATATAAAAAAAAACTTGAAAAAGCTTTGAAGAAGTTGCGTTGTCTCCTCTGCATTGATGAGGTGAACGCGCTCATGTTTATGTGTGTGTGTGTGTGTGTGTGTTGGGGTGCGTGGCTGCAGGTTTAACAGATGGTTGCTAATGGAGGTGCATACATCTGAATGACAGAGGACAGGGACTGGGGGCGAAGATTGTGTGTGTGTGTGCGCCTGCGTGAGAGAGGGGCACTAGACTGTGGCTCCTGATGCATCATTTACCCAAATACTCAAAAAAGAGGTAATGAGTGTCCTATAGTCAAAGTCAAATATAATGTGACTGTTCTAGCTGAGGAACCATCAGCAAATTGGTACACTGTACATTGTGAGAAAACAAGACGGTAGGTCTGTTGGTCGAGTGTTTCTCTTTTGATCTAAAGGTTGGCGACATAAACCTCATTGGTTGAGTGGTCAGAGCCACTGACACACAGGTTGGCAGTGTGATTCCAGTTCCCATAGATGAATAGTGTCGTTTTGTCCTTGGGCAAGACACTTAACCCTCCTCACCCCCAGTGTCTGTGTACACTGGTGTATGAATGTGTGTGTGTGAATGGGTGAGTGTGAATGGGTGAGTGGTTTCTTGAAGGTGGAAAAGTACTATATTAAAAAGTGACCATACATAATAGGGGTATTTTTAATAATTTTAATAATCATCTTTATATTTTATTGCATATATTCTTGTATTTTGCGTGGCAACACTGGAATTTCCTTGCTGTGGGACAAAACAAGGCCTCAAATCACTTATCTATTTTACAGAAAATATCTTTTTTACAATTTGTAAGACTAGCATTATGATTGCGATTAGATTTGCGATTTGCATTTTAAGATAGGATTCTGTTCAGAGAGCAATTAAAACATAGCCAGGAGCATTAATATTAGAGAGAAGACTGAAATATGAAACGCTAAAGCAATACAAGAATCCCATGCATATCTGAACCTGTTTCTAGAGATCTAGTAGTAGAAGTACAGCCTTACAAGGTTTTATATAGAAGGAAAGTTAGTTCTTTTTCTGTCTTTGACATTTGCCAACTACAACCATTTGAGTTATGGTTTTGATTTGATTGTGAATAATCTTGCGATGTATTTTTCTATATAATATGTTTCATGTTTGATTTAATTTAATTGCATTTGATACAATAATTAAAGGGCTCATATTGTGTCGTTTTATAATCTGTTATAATGTTGCTTCTTCATTAAAAACATACCTGGAATTTATTTTGCTCCATTCACACATGTTTAACACACAAATCCTGCATATTTATAAATTATATTTCCTGCACTCACACTGTTTACTCTGTTACACCTTATGATGTCATGTGACAATACTGGAAGTCCACACACCTTCACTAGAATCATTTGGATGATTTCAACCCTAGAATTGCCAATCTGTACTGAAATAAAGGTAAAAGGAGCTGTTAAAAAAATAATAATAATAAAAAAGATTAAAAATACAATCTGGCAAGGTAAAAAGTACTGGTATACAACTGTGCTAGCTCCCAAAAATAAGTTAGTTAGTTAAAGCATGATCAAAGACAAATGTATTCAGAGACTTCCTTAGCAATAGTAAAAGTCAACCTTGAAGTTTAATGCAGCTACTTTGTGCCAGAGATACAACCTTGGAAATCGCAAATTAGGCTAACCCCAAATTTTAAACGGGGTCATATATTTTTTATCAACCTTCTTCAGACACCTTCTGCTCCATCTCGGAAACTTGACAACCAACCTCACACGATGACACACTTGTAAACCCAGAGGAACTTGATTGAATGACTAATTTTTAACCAATTAAGGCAAAGTGAGTGGTAAAGTTTTCTATTTCAGTGCAAGTGGAGCTTGGCCTAGTTCGTGTGTCTCCCTGGTGGGACCTGCACAGTTATAACCGCTCCTAAAAGGCCTACAGGAAATGGGAAAACCAAATTACTCTGCCACTGTTGCCGGCTTTTAAATTACACTTTTTTTTTCCTCTCGTAAGGCAATAATGGGAGGAAGCCGGGGCTATATGTCGCTTTATTCAACATCATACACAAAATGTTCCCGGGACTGCTAACATGTCACTGCTAAATGTTGATTGGGTTGATTAGCTATTCCAGCCATCTGACCTCCTCACAGCACATACACACACACACACACTTAATTATGAAGTCCTTGTAATTCATTAGGCTGTGTAAATGAACACAGGCCAGAGCGACGAGAGCTGGCTGTATCACAGTGACAGAGGGAGCCTTAGGGAGGTCAGCGCTAAGAATGTGGATCGCAGCATAGAGGAGGAAACAAAATGGCTTCTAAATAACAGACAAGAGCAACAAACTTTAGGTAATCGCACAAAAATGGGTCATTGTACAGTCAAGCTGTCTAAATTCTGATTAAACTGACTTTTTACATTTTAACCAGTGTATTTTCATTAGAGATTAATCACAATTAAATTAACCCTCAATAATCGTATGTCACATGCAAAGGTCAAAGACGAATGTACTAGGGTTTTTTGGCTCCTAAATAGCTTTTTACCATTTACGGCTAAATATACTGTAGTATTTGCCCAGTGCTTGCTTTCAATGCATCTTGAAGTCCAAATAATATCAAAAGGTTCAGTATTAGCCCATTTTATTATTTTTCTAATGTCTACAATTAAACATAGGACTGGAATGTTATTTAAACTTTTGAAGCTGAAACTCAAATAGCCTCTAATTCTGTGGTGGTTGTGTAAAGTCGACTGTCCTTTCTGTGCACTATGAGGCTAACAGAACGATGACCCAGAGTCCTGGTTTAGTCTTGCTTTAGTCCTGATTCAAATCTAGAGATCAGTTCTCCTTCTTAGTCCGTCTTTAGTCCTGGTTCAGTTCTGGTGCATTCCTGGTTCAAACCAGGTCTCTACTTACTAAACATGAATATCTCAGTATTTTTCAAAGCAAACATTGACACGAGCAGTAAACTCCGCGCATTTCCGCTGATAGATGGCCATTTCTCTACACGCTCCATGATCACTAACTCTTTTTGAATAGTTTAGAAACTTTGAGGTTGGACTCATCCCTGTCGCACTTTATGTACAGCAGGGCCCTCTTAGTCATGTCCAGTGCCCAGACACAGCAGACTCACCCCCTCATGTGTGTGTGTGTGAGTGTGGGGGTGTGTGGGGGTGTGTGTGAGTGTGTGTGAGTGTGCTGAGCAGAGAGACAGAGAGGAAAAGGGTAAGCACAGCGACTCACAGACCGGAGGGGCCCTTTGATCCAGTTTTTGCACGACAAAATAATAAATCACAATTAATGATTTTTTGAGTTAAAGCGATAAAACGTGTTAACGTGCCTAGCCCTAATTTTTGTCAGATATTCCTGGAGCATTTTTTGGTTTCATTGTTGAACTTTTTTGCTGAACTTTTAAGTAAACCTACATCAAATCGCCTGCCAACAGTGTTTTTAATTTACATATTCTGTCTGAGGTAAATGGTCACATTACCTCAGACAGAATACCACAACAGTACACTTTTAATAATAATTGTCAATGTGAATCTTGATCATTTGCGCTGCCTTACAATAGTATTTTGGTCTCCTGTAACACTCCTCTTAAACATATGAACTAATAAACACAATTAGACAAGTCCCTACATTTCCATAAGGGATGACCTAATGCCAGTGCAGATGGAGGTGCAGAGGAGAGGGCTGGGGGAAATCTCCATCTCTCTGAACTGAGCCAGACTCCTTCATTTGTCATTGTTTGATGCCAACAGGAGGGACATAATCACTTGCCGTCAGTGGAGTAATTCATTGTGGGCACACCAGCTGTTGCTGTATATTACGCTGCTGCTGCTGGGAATGGCAAAACTCAAGAGCTCTAAGAGAATGGCACAACTCAAGAGCTCTGAGAGACTTGAGTCATTACAAGACGTGTGCACGAATGTATAGTGGGCACACGGTTAAAACTACTGAAGCAATAAGGTTTTCTGAGGAGGTACTGAGTCATATTAAATCTTTGTCCAGCCAAGACCACAGGCGTTTACTTCACAAACATATAAGGGTCTGGAATGTATCCGGTCTCCCTTAGGTGTGAGTGACAGGCAGATTAACCAATCAGAGAAACCTATGGTGCATTTGGGTCAAAACGAACACGGCAGATTACGAGTAAAAAAGGAAAAAGAACAATAAAACAAACCAATGAAAAGACTGAGAAACAGAGCAGACTTTGGCAGAATCAATGAGCAAAGCACTAAACTAAATCTGATCAGGGGGTCAAAATTTTTTATCTCAAACATTTAAAAAAGCACTAAAATTGTCACAATGTTAATGCGTCAACTGAATGAGACTCGCTTCACAGTCCACCTACGTGTTTGAATAAAATGTTTAATATGTTCAAATAAATACAATTATCTGCCACACAACATTTGTCACACTTCTTATCTTTTACTCTTGTTGACACAATCCATTTAACATGTGTCTGATATAAAGCTCACACACTCAAAGACATGTTTTACTAGCACATTTCTGTTGGACTGACAAAATTTCTTCTGATACTCCCAAAAATACTGAAATATTCGCAATATTCACCAAACAAAGTGCATGCAGTACATTTTTTTTAAGTTTACTCTAGTCAGACAAAGCAAGTAAGCAAGTAAGATTTAGGCGAGGCCATTTTTCCAGTTGAGTAAACAAAAGTCAACTGTATAAATACTGATCCAACACTGTATTGAGTAAGGCTTGTTAACTTGCTCTAGTCAGAAACTTTAATCAAAGAAGCGCCTATAGAGAAGTTAATTTTGAACATTACTTCAGCTCGTTAAATGCCCAGAGTTTATGAAAAATACTGTATCAGTCTTTGTCAAAACACTCATGAAGGCAGGTACAGGTTTTCACTTTTACATTTTGGCCCAGTTGTGCTGTGCCCCACCTGTTTGTAGAGACACCAGCGTGAGGGTTAAGTGTCCCGGTGAATTATGAATGGGTGTAACATGATGACACATGACAGACAGACCTCTGCTCCTCTCTCCTGACCCCACACCGATGCCTGGGTTTGCTCTATCTAAAACAGACAAAATACACACTGCCTGATGGATTAACACTGTCAAAAATAAACCTACACCTTCACTGTGTGTTTACCCTCCATTAACTGACAAAGCAAAAATGACTCAGACCTTTATATACGTTATTGACAAAAAGAAGAATGTGATCTTGGTTGGAAGTATCTATGGGTTTTGAAATGCTAAAAACATTAGGGCCGTTGCCATAGTGATTACAAATTTTACACAATATTGCATATTTTGAAAGGAGAAAGATCCTTAAAATATTGCACATAACAGAAAGCTGAAAAAATATGAAAAGAGAACAAACAGGCACAGCTTCTGTTGAGAAACTGCCAGATTAGTAATTGTGAATTAATATTGTCAGTAGAATTGTCACAGCTAAATGGTAAATAATCACATAAAGAACCACACATCAGTTCACACACACACACACACACACATTTACAACAGCACAAGGAGGAAAATATATTCAATTTACATTTTTGTAGGTTTATTGTTTTTATTGTATTATAAAGATGCCATTAGTTCAGTTACGCTATTACAGAATAACAACATTTGTACAGTACTATCATAAGTCATCTCCGGGCGAATCATTAGTGTTGTTCGGATACAATTTTTTTCCCAATCCAATACTGTCATTTCATCTTATTGTACTCACCGATACCAATACCCGTCCGATACCACAGTGGGAAGAAGTAGAAGTTAAGCCACTCAATTTTGTTACAGTACAAGAGCAAAAATAAAACTAAGGCTATCTCTAAAGAAAATCTACAAGAGTAATTTTGAGGACTTAAGTATTAGTCAAATATATAATAGGCTTGATGTTGAGTTGTGCTGATTTAAGCACTTTTAGTTTCTACATGGTCGCTTTCTACCACAGAGCGAGGATAAAGACAGGCTGGTAAAATGTGCTCATCCTCAGAGCACATGGATAATTATACACTCTCCATAGTTATTTTACCAAGTTCAGCGTCCACACCAAAGGTTAAATGAAAGTGTCAAAAAGGTAACACAAATGTATTTTCTCTTTTTATTAGCGTGTTTAAAGTGTCTGCAGAGCATCCACAGTCCCAGCATTTAACCCGCACTGGGCACTAGCGGTTGCACTAGCCATTCTCGAAAAACACAATACTTGCCGATACCAATACCTGAAAAAATGTGCTGTATCGGAGATGTTGCAGACACGAGTATTGTTATCGGAACAACCCTATTAATCGTCTGCTTGTACAACTAAGAAGCGCCTCCATAATCATAACAATACTGCCTTCAGGACATGCACAGTCTGTAAACATATTAACTATATTCTATATTAGCTTTAACTCAACGGCTCATCTGCTCACATGTACTTGCTGCGTGTACTTTAGCCCCAGCGGCAGCCATATTGTAGCCTCGGTACTAAACCCTATTGGAACACTATTGAGATCTGTATAATTGGATTAGACCAACCTTAGTCCCTTCTCTATTGCACCAGTCCCTTCTGTGAAATTCTGACTTAAGAGCTTTCCGCAATCCTGCTCTTAAGGCTTCGATGGGAATGAAACATGCTATGTGTCTGACTGTTGCTTCAGGGGGAACACGGAACTACTCCAGGTGGGAAAATCTCAATATTAGACTGACTGAAAGTAGAACAAGATGCAGATGGTTATAGGGATGTTTTCAGCCGATATTGATACATAGGATTTTGCATCTATGACAGAACACAAAACATGCACCACAGGTTAGGCAGTATAACATAGTATTAACCAAATCTAGCTCAAGATCTGGAAATGGGTTCCTGGGCATGGCACTGGGGCAAATCACAGGATGGGTCAAATGCAGAGTACAAATTTACCTATGGGGACAATAAAGTGTACCTTAACTGATATTTGCTTATGTCGATCTCTAGCAAGGACCATGAATTACAGTTGTAGTGTTTAGGTTTGAGTTTAAAAAATAAAAACATTGGAATTGTTATATGGATTTTTTCAACCAATAATAAATATTTGTCCTGTGGCTGATTACCAACACTTGCCCAGGTCCACAAATTGCAGTTAAGCTGTAGCAAAAATTCACAAATTAACTCGCGGTACAAATGATTACGCCTCAAATAGACAGATTTTGTGATCATGTGTAGTGATCAGCCCAAACTTTAGCTCCATTGCTCCTCCATTTTACTTTTACTCCACAACATCTAATGCAGTGAGGACAAACTGAGACCGCTGATATCACTATAAACACTCATATATTATTTATGCTGGAAAAAAACACTTGTTAGCCATTTTGTACATGACATCAGCGTGTGTGTCTGTGTCCTCTGAAGTTAAAGGCTTTGTCAGGAAGAGCAGCAGGTCGAGGGCCGCTGCTTTGATACATTAAACAAAGAGAATAGGGAAACTGCGTGTAACGGTGATGCTCAGTATAGACTCAAGAGGACGAAATGGTAGCACTATTTTACGGAATATTTAAAGTAGACCTATTGTGCTTGCGTCTGCTATAGTTATAATCTATGACACCATGGATCATTATGTTATAATTTGGACATTTGGGGCCGTGGAGCTGTCGGACCCTCCTATGGATAGATTCAGATCACAATAGCGAGGACCAGAATGTTTTTTTTTTTTCATTTGTACAAAAATTACTATGCGATGCTCCTGAATCCTACACGTATCATCAATTAAGAAAATAAAATTGGAGAATGAAGTGTGTACAGAGCAGTGGGGGTATGCTGGTGGCGGTGAAAATAGGGATTGATTGGCAACAGGGTGTCTTGAAAATAAGCGATTAAAGTGTTCAAACATGTACGAATCACTCCAAATACAATTAAAAGCTCTGAAAAATCCGTTTTGCATAAGAGGTCATGATCGGGGTGGGGCGAGAGAGCCCAGACGACACAAGATGGGGTCTACTCACAAACACATGACTGCAAAATTTTATTCATGTATTGTATGTTTGCAGATATATCCCCGCAACTAAATGAAATAAATAGTAACACAATTCCTATAGCTGTCATGTTTAGTCTTTAGTCTTTCTAATCTGCTCAGAGCGATGAGGTCTTTGTGTTACTCTATCTGCGTGTTCACTTGACCTGATCCGCTGCAGCACCAGATCTACACTTAAGTAAATCCTTCCACTACAAAACATGAGCCAAAAGTAGTAGCAATTTAAAGCTTCGAAATCACTGTGATGGAAGCAGAACCAATCGCATTTATCCCACTATACTTAATAAGGTTAAAGACATATCGATCTTGTTCGCAATATTTCAATCCACCCATATATGAAAGACCATCACTGCCTCCATTAGGTCTAGTTAGATCTGTGGAGAAGCGGCGTTGTTCAATCCATGAGAACACCGGTAATTCAAGACATTTTTACCGTTACGCAGGACGCTAAAAGAGAGGCAAGACGGAAAGCGGGAGTATCAGATCGTAAAACAGAAATAAAACCGCATTTGAAATAAACTTGTTTGTAGAAATAAATGACGCAACATCTGCCGTTTTGTCATAAATTATTTCTTAGTATTACAGATGCAATTCATTGTGATTCAGTCAGAGTCAGAGCAGGTATACAGCCGAGTAAATCCTCATTATTTAAAGTATTAAGACTAAATGTGAAACCTCTCTCCCTCCCTCCACACCATAAGCACTATTTCAAATCTGTGTCAGTAATATAAATCAGGCCCAGCGACTTTATAAGCAGTATTTTAATGGGCTTGCTACAAATGGTGCGCTGCTGCATGTGGGTCCATCTTTTCCTATGTGTAGCAGTTAAATCACCATTACAGGGGTAGGACCAGGCAGGAATATTAAAACAGTGAATATGTGGCCAGCAGTAGACCTCCTTATCTGCTCACCGCGTTTCACTTCCTCGGAATGAATAATACAGAAATGCATTTGTCCACAATTTTACTCCTATAAATCGAAATTAAACATATCACCTGTTGGTTAGTGTTTCAAAATAAATAATCCTAAATTGAATACAGTCACAGGAAGACACTATTTAACTCAGAGCTAGTCCCAAGCCTAGATTAATGAGGGTTGAGCTATAGGAAAGGCAACTGACATTAAACCTAGCCTAAAATAATATGTAAAGTATAATTATATTTTATATATATATATATATATATATATATATATATTCTAGTACATTTATGCATATACGCTGTTGATACAAGGAATTTAGAACCGTTAGCCTCGCCTGCCTAAGTCCTTTCTATGACACAGACCTGTCTGAGATAGCCCTACAGGGATTTAGTACAACTGTCTATGTCCCTATGCTTGCTTCCCTATGGTTCTCATAATGCCTTAAAATTTATCAGTATTATGATCCTGTTGTTTTGTTTTTGTGTGTAGGCAGCACGGTGGCTGAGTGGCAACACTCATGCCTCACAGCAGAAGGTTTGGTTGGATCCCCGGGTCGCCCAGGCCTTTCTGTGTGGAGTTTTTCATGTTTCTCCCCGTGTCTGGATGGGTTTCCTCTGGGTACTCCGGTTTCCCCCATCAACCAAAACATGAACGCCCTTCGAGACAACTGTTGTTGTGATTTTGGGCGTTACAAAAATAAATGAATTGAATCATTTTCTTTTTGATATAAACAGCTGCTTTTACAATAAATTGTATAGTAAAGAGATGAAAATAAAAGCCAAAAGTAAAACCTGTCACTGTACAAATTGTTGTAGGAGTTAAGACGTTTCACTGCTCATCCGAGCCGTTTCTTCAGTTCTGATCAGATTACTGGTACCTTATATCTATCTGGGAGGAGGGGGGGGGGCATCACACCTACTGGCATCCTGGCTAGCTCTACTGTTGCCTTTGTTTCCTTTGTTTGCTTTGGGTCTTAGGATGGAGTTATATATTGGGGACAGGTGATGTCTAAGGCCCCCATTCCTGTTCAAGGAAGGATCGTCTTTCCTAACAAAAATAGCTTCTTTAACTCCCTTCTCAAACCATTTCTTTATGCTGGAGTGAAGTGGTTAATGTCTTTGAGATGGAGATGTACAGCAGACTGGGGTCCAGAGGAGCTCTCACACCGGTGTTGGTACATTCTCTTATGAAATGAAGTGGCTGTTAAGTTTTTCCAGTGTAACGCTCACTGCACTTTTCACTACAGTGAATGGAGTAGACCATATTACTTTGTTTATGGCTTAGAATTTTGTCCTTTGGGTGAACCCGTTTCTGTCTTAAAGTGTTTGTAGTTTTGAAATAGTCTGGAATCTCAAACTGTCTGAAAATTCTCTGGAGTTTTTCAGACACACTCGCTGTGTAAGGAATATTTATTCTTTCCTTCTAGGTTCAGATTCCCTGTTGTTCTGTTTTTTTTTTACCTCTCTTAGATCTATTGAAGGCCCATGTTGAATATCCACAAGCAGAGAGGACTTTCTCCACATGTTGTTCCTCCTTCACCCCCCTCTGTGTTTGTGGACACCACTTGAGCTCTGTGTTGCAGAGGACGGATCACTCCGAGTTTACACGAGGACAGACAGGTGTCCTCTGTGGCAGCGGACAGTATGAAGCCAAATAAGTTGAGGCGCCACCTCATTACACCTCAGTCACGCTGATAAGACGCTGGAGTTTTTTCAGCGTAAACGTGCCAAATATTAACAACAATCATCCGCTTTGTGAATGTCACTTAAAGCAGCGAGCACTGAGCATCATATAAGGTGGCGTACCAAATTGCTAAATTACTTCTTTTAGTTTGATATTTATTTAATTTTAATGTATTATTTTGATATTTATTTAATTTTTATTTAGTCATTTGATGTTTATTTAATTTTATTTTTTATTTGATATTATCATTTCATTTATTTTATTTTTTCTTCTTTATGGGGGGGGGGGGGGGCATTATAGAAAATAATTGAGAAGCACTGATACCAATGTGTGGGTGGAGTGCCTGGAAATGAGGTCTATGCCTCCTGTTCAAACTGTTCCATATATAAATTAGGAGAGACCGGTGACCCCGTGACACAGCCGTGGTTTTCCCTGTAGATGTTTTCTCTAAACTGGAAATATGCAGTATTTAGAATGTACCAGCACCGTTGCAAGAGCTCAGGACCCCAGTCTGCTGTCTCAAAGACACTAACCACTCCTCTGAAGATAGTGAGGTTCAGATCTGAGCCAGAGAAAAGAAATGGTTTGAGAGAGGATTTAAACAATTTTTGTTAGGAAAGACATTCCTTCCTTGAACAGGAATGGGGGCCATAGACATCATCTTTCCCCTGTCTATACCTCCATCCTCAGACTAAAAGTAAACAAGGTAAATAAAGAGAACAATTGGCAATTATGCCAATAGGTGTGGAAGAACCCACTAAGAGCTGAATGAGTATGTCTCAGGCACAGTGCACACTTAGTGTAGCTCTACAGATCCTGCCTGCATACAGAAACTGTAAACAATAGCTGTTTACAGTTTCTGTGTATTTAGCTCCTCCCTTCAGATAGATATAAGGGAGTGTCAAACAGCAATCTGACCAGAAGTGAAGAAGTGGTATGAGCAGTGAAGCAGTGAAACACTATAATGTTTTGTCCGATGACAGATCGTACTTTTGGCTTTTACAATGGATCATACCTGGATGACTGAGGGATTACACAGATGAGATAAAAATAAGGTAACAAGTCCTCTTATCACCTCTGGATGGCTCCTGGGAACATGTTCTGCTCATTTTATGGGTAAGAAGCAGAAAAAATAAGCAAACATAAATTGACCAATACCAATGATGGACCAAATACCTACATGTTCACTGTCCCAAAACCAAAATGTCAGACGTGATTTCAATTTCAACATCAAAATAATTATAAAATTGACCTAGATTATTTACCTATTTTACACCCATAGAGTACATCAAAAGGAAGAAACAACGGTTACCATATGAACGTACATGTGGAGAATTACTGTAACGACTATAATCTGAAGCCTTATCTATATATGGACTTGTTGCTAGGCTACTATTCACATTTGATACTGTTATAAGAATTTCAAACATGCTTGCCTTTGTGCCTTTGTGACCACTTTTTGTACCCCCTCAGCCCCCTCCCTCCTCCTCCTCTGCCCCCTGCTCCCTCCAGCTCCTGCACATTTTTAAATCTATGAATTTCTGAACATCGTTTGCTTGATTTTTCCGCACCCCAGGGAGACATTTTCATTCCTCTCTTTTTTCACCTCATTTCACTGCCTCCTGAGTGATTTTCTCCACTCGGGATGGAGGTGACAGTGGTGTGTGTGCCCCGTGGAGCTTGAGCTGAATCCTGTACTGTCCAACAAGACCCCGTTCAAACCATAGTGAAGCCTCAAAAGCAGAAGAAGAATTTATTCAAACACTTAAGCAGTCAAGCTGTCATGTACACACCATGCCATGACAGATATGGACTTTAGGCATGCACTGACCTGCTATAAAGGAACTTAAAAGGTGTACAATGGAACTTTTCAGGTGGAGCGTGTGTCCTCTGCTTGGTTCTGCTTTGGTTTGGAGATGTTATTAGGTTGCCCAGAATGTTGCACAGTATGCCATTAAACGTACATATTGCATGTCTTGAAAAACGTGCTGTGAGTGGTGTTACTTCTCCACAGACATGACCTGTAACTTCGCTTTTTGGTGTCACCTGCTTGTCTCCAAGGAGATGGATAAGTTTAATGCCATATTACGGAGCGATCCAGGCAAAGCAATAGCAGTTCTCTTTGGAGGTAGAAAGAAAAAGTGACAGTGTACATTTTTCTTTCTACATTTTTCTGTTCCACCTTGTGATGTCATGAAGTGGTATTTTTCAAGTTAACAGATACTTTTTACCTTTCCGAACGATTCTAGTGATGGTGTATGGAGTTTAAAAACACAGTGGAGCGCTTTCTGTATTCCTCTTTCTCTGTTTCAAATGAGAACTCAGCCTAAATCTGCAGGGTTTGTGTGTTTAAACAACTTTAGAGATTTGTTGAAATTGCTGTATATGTTTATTCTGAGTGAAACTGTTAATCAATAAAGTCAATCACCTAATATCTGTTAAATGAAAGTAGTGCCTATCAGTATTGTTAAAAATCATCAGAGGGAGGGAGATTTCAACAGGTGCTGCCATAATAGTCAGGAACCACAACTCAGTTACTCATACTGACAGTCACGATGGTGGCAGAAAAGCTTCTTACATTTGGACACTCACACAAAGACAGAAACTGTAAGCTAGTTTAGTAGTAGTAGTAGTAGTAGTAAATAGTAAGTACTAAGTAGTAGTAGTAATAGTAATAGTAGTCTCCCTGAAGATTATTCTGTACTGTGTTAAATGTTAATTTTACGATATTATTTATGTTTTGATTTGTTTGTAGTAGTAGTATTTGTAGTGATCGTTGTAGTAGTAGTCGTAATAGTAGCCAGGGTAGTAGCAGTAGTAGTAGTAGTACTAGTAGTAGTAATAGTAGTTGTCATAGATGTAGTAGTAGATGTAGCAGTAGTCAATTATTTATGTTTTGATTTGTTTGTAATGGTAATATTTGTAGTCATAGCTGTAGTAGTAGTCATACTAGTAGCCAGGGTAGTAGTAGAGTAGTAGTAGTAGTAGTAGCAGTTGTAGTAGTAGTAGTTGTAATCTCAATGAAGTTTATTCTGCACTGTGTTAAATGTAAATTTTACGATATTATTTATGTTTTGATTTGTTTGTAGTAGTAGTATTTGTAGTAATGGTTGTGGTAATATTTGTAGTCATAGCTGTAGTAGTAGTCGTACTAGTAGCCGGGGTAGTAGTAGTAGTTGTAGTAGTCTCAATGAAGATTATTCTGCACTGTGTTAAATGTTAATTTTACGATATTATTTATGTTTTGATTTGTTTGTAGTTGTAGTATTTGTAGTCATAGTTGTAGTAGTAGTCGTAATAGTACCCAGGGTAGTAGTAGTAGTTGTTGCTGTTGTCATAAATGTAGTAGTAGATGTAGTAGTAGTCATTTATTTATGTTTTGATTTGTCGTCTTTCTTATTCTGTGAAGCACTTTGAATTACTTTGTGTATGTATTGTGCTGTATAGATAAACTTGCATTGCCTAATAGTAGCACTAGTAGTAGTGGTAGTAGTAACCACAGCAGCAATGTTTTGTTAATGGTACAGGGAAGTACATAAACTTGAGTTTGGATGAAATCAATAGCCATTTCAACATCTGTTTCCGTTTAGCACTGCACAGTTAGCAATCACTTGTCTAAATTCCTGTACTATGTTAAATATAATAGTATTTATTCTTTCTCATTTGCCCTCATCACTGCTGCTTGCCTCTTGACTTAAGGTTAAAAGTTTCTCAACCCTAATTTATAACTCATCATAGCAGTGCTGGCATATGGCAGTCGGCATAATTGTATTGCAAATAGCGAACATTAAATTGATAACCTTTAAAATATTTCTCCTTCACGCAATAAAAAACGATTACAGCGCTCGCCTCGGGTAACAGACATCAAACCCTCTAAACTGGTACTAGAGTATAATGGCTCATGACATATGTTTGGCTGTTGAAAATAAAACTGTTTAAATAAGCGTTGATTTGGAAGACGAGGTTATATTGTTGGTGCTTCTTACCTCCAGCGCTTTCCTCTTACTGTTGAGCAGTTTGGAGATGTCTCGAGCCACTCTCTCCACTAAGTCCTTGGGGTTGTTCCTCTTGATCTCGAACTGGCTTTTCTTCTCATTATAAATCTGAAACACAAGAGATTTTTACAGTGTGAGTCACAGCGAGGTAATGTGTCAAATTTGTGTGTCTAAAATCGTCTTTGTTGTACTTTGCTGTTATAGGCAATGGTGTAGTACTCAGATCCAAGAAGTAGAATTGTATTGAAAAGCTACTCAAGTAAATGTACTCGAGTAGACAAGGCAAGTTTATCTGTTTAATTTGTACACAGAGCCTAGATTTAAATATTGTCAAAGTAGAGGCCGGTCTCACATCTTCAGGGAGACTCAAGAAGTCAAACGCTGATAGACTAACTTAAATTAACATAATATTTCACATCTCTGAGTAGTTTTACTTTTATTCCCACTCGAGTAATATTTTTTACAATGTGTCTTGAGTAGATTCAGTGACTCTTCCCACTGTGAGCAACTTCACACACGACAAACTGACTGCACATTATAAACCAGGATACACCCATTACTCCCACTTGTGTAGTAGTTTACCCAAATACCTGTAATACTTACTTGAGTCATTTCTTGGACCACTTTATTTTTAAGTAACGGTACTAAGTTCAAATTTGAGGCTGCTCTGCCCACCTCGGAGGAGTGGGCACGCGTCTTGATTTCAATGTCATTGCATAAGCAGAGATATAGTGCAGTGCATCAACATTAAAACAAGAAAATGAAGTAGAAATTAGGCCTGTCACAATAAGTATTATATCGACTCAATTTATGATAGATGGAGCAATCATGTTTGGGGGTCAAAATGTATCGTTGGTACTTTTTCTTTGTACTTGTGTACTTGTTTTTCTGTTCTACGATTCGATTTGAGCTGTAGAGGGTTGAATAACTTGTAAGACTCATTATAAATAGAAACTATCTACTTAAGTGTTTCATATTGGGATGTATTTAATGCAGTGTGTGTTTTTTAACCATAGTAATAGTTTTTTTTAGATAATTCTCCATGGTTGTTGTGTCAGTGGCATAAATTAGTTTCAGTATGGTCTATATTTTCTTCAAAAATGAATGGTACTTTAAAATGTGTAATCGTGACAGTCCTAGTACAGATCTAGCTTATCCCTGTATGTGATAAAACAATGACTTTCCGTCTTTTCCTCTTGTTTCAGTGGTGAATGATGTAATGCACTTGATAGTCACTGTGGCTGCTGGCAAAGTTATGCCACAGCCCCAAAATGCTTCCGAACAACGTTAATTGAAAACTGAAAGTGTCTCTAAAAGGCCAGTGCGGAGTCCAGACTGTGGTCAGCAGAAAGTAAACATCTACAGTGGAGGAAATGCAGTGGTCCATTAGGACACTCTCTGGTTTAAACACAGCTGCAGCCATATCAGCAGCAACACATTAAACTAATGCAGACTCCAGCAGAGAACAACCAACGACCGCCCGCTCTGAACACATCAACACAATATATAATCTATACATCATTTACATAAAGTATTGAACTTCAAAACAACTTTACTTGTAATGTGTGAGTAATGATGACCTTAACTGGCCTTGACAAATCATAAAAAGACGGCAGCTTTATTTGCATGTTATAAAAACGCACGTGGTTCTTATTAGGAATTGCGTCGGACGAGGAACTAAATGGGAAACTCCAAACAAAACAAGTTCTCAGCATAGACACTTACAACTGCACTACACCGCTCTGCACTTCCTTTACAACCTGCTAAGAGGCCAAAAACAGCTTGCCGACTTCGCAAAGCTCATAAAGGAAGTAAAACAAATGGGCCACGGGGGACAGTGCGCGTGGGGGGGTGTAAGAGGAGGGCTGTGGGAGATGGACAGATGCTCGGCCCATTGACAGACAGCCAAACAGGAAAGGAATCTAGTCCAGAGATTAGTCCTTCCCCCTGGACCCAAAAGTAGTCTGACTCAGCGGACTGTAACATCTGTACAAACTACCTCCAGGATTAACACTGATCCCACTGCCCCCCCTTCCCCGACATCCACAGACCCACTTTTAGAACGTTTATTCTTCAAAACAAATGCAGGATGAAGGCAGAAATGTTGAATATTTAAACAAATTAGTGTTGTTTTAAGTGCAGACTTGTTTGACGAATTAATAATTTACTGCAATTAGTCACTACAGACGGAAAAGGCAAATGCGTCGAGGAAAAAACATGTTTGCGGAGGAAGTAATGCTCAGTTTTTATTATTTATGAAACAGAGACAGCAATAAAAATCATTTTGATTTTTGATGTTTTTCATTTGTTACTTTGTTGACCATCTGGTAATGAAAAAGAAAGTAAACAATATTTTTTACTGAAGTATGAAAGTCAAAGCACAGATGATTTGTATGTATCAAATAAGTCAGTTCTTCAATGGTAGTAGTAGTCGTAGTAGTAATAGTAGTAATCGTAGTAGTGGTCATAGTAGTTGTGGTAGTAGCCGTAGGTGTAGTCATAGTTGTAGTCATAGTCATAATAGTAGTCGTGGTACTAGTCATGGTACTAGTCGTGGTAGTACTCATGGTAACAGTTGTAGTCATACTCGTGGTAGTAGTCGTAGTAGTAGTCATCGTAGTAGCAGTTGTAGTCGAGGTAGTTGTAGTAGCAGTCATGGTAGTAGTCATCGTAGTAGCAGTTGTAGTCGAGGTAGTTGTCGTGGTAGCTGTAGTCGTAGTAGTAGTCATGGTAGTAGTCGTGGTAGTCGTGGTAGTAGTAGTCATAGTAGTAGTCATCGTAGTAGCAGTTGTAGTCGAGGTAGTTGTCGTGGTAGCTGTAGTCGTAGTAGTAGTCATGGTAGTAGTCGTGGTAGTAGTCGTGGTAGTCGTAGTCATAGCAGTAGTAGTTGTAGTCGAGGTAGTTGTCGTAGTAGTAGTCATCGTAGTAGTAGTTGTAGTCGTGGTAGTTTTCGTAGTAGTAGTCATCGTAGTAGTCGTGGTAGTAGTCATTTTAGTAGTCGTGGTAGTCATTTTAGTAGCAGTTGTAGTCGAGGTAGTTGTCGTGGTAGCTGTAGTCGTAGTAGTAGTCATAGTAGTAGTCATGGTAGTAGTCGTGGTAGTAGTCGTAGTCGTGGTAGTTGTCGTGGTAGTAGTAGTCAGTAGTAGTCATCGTAGTAGTAGTTGTAGTCGAGGTAGTTGTCGTAGTAGTAGTCATCGTAGTAGTAGTTGTAGTTGTGGTAGTTGTAGTAGTAGTCATCGTAGTAGTCATGGTAGTAGTCATTTTAGTAGTCGTGGTAGTAGTCGTGGTAGTAGTCGTGGTAGTAGTCATTGTAGTAGTCATTGTAGTAGTAGTCGTAGTAGTCATGGTATCAGTTGTGGTAGTAGTAGTTGTAGTAGTCATGGTATCAGTTGTGGTAGTAGTCATGGTGGTAGTTGTGGTAGTCGTGGTAGTAGTAGTGGTAGTCGTGGTAGTAGTAATCGCAGTCACGGTGTGTTGTGGTAGTAGGAGTTGTCAGTATAAAGTAGCAGAGATACTGCAGTAGAGGTAGAAGTAAACGTAAAGATATATATGTGAAGATAATACAGTATTTGTGGTAATAGTAGTGCTAGTATGGCAGTTATATGGGTGGTAAAAATGAGGAAAAGTATAGCAGTAGCAGCAGGGGTAGTAACTGCAGTATATTTACAGAACTATATTTGTTCCGGCTTTCTGAGACATTTATTAGTTACAGAAAGTAGTCAATTTGTAGCAAACTTTCCCCAGTGTAAGCAGAGACAGACGGGAAAGTCCGATAGTGTCACCGAGTATTGACTCTTCACTTTGTGTGTGTCCAATAATGAAGGTAAATAGAGCCAGCCTGCATCTATCCATCGTCCTCCTCTCCACAGCTTTAAGGTCAGCACAAATGCCACAACACAATCGCTGCACTTACTTCAAACTGTAATTACTCATACTAGTTCATCTGAGGGCGCGGAAACAAGAGGGGTAATAGCTAATTGAAATTTCCCTAACAAGCATCGCAATCGTGAATACATTTGCAATTCATGTTTTCAAATCAGTTTTCATTCATTTTCAGTATGTCCATGTGTTAAAAGACAATATTACACTATTCTCTGATCTACGTTACGTCCACGTATTTCATTGCTCAGAAATACCTGTGAAACCTGCATTCTTATTGTGAACATTCTGATGTAACATGGCATAACCTCCCCGTCTGTGGAACTGCGGAACATTCCAGCCATTTCCATGGAGACAAATAGGTGGTGGACTTCAACAGAAACATTACACAGCTGCGCCTTTAACATTTGTGAAATATCCAGATAGAGCTGCTAATCTATAACTAGTACTGAAAACAGTCATTATATTGGAGTATCATGATTGTTATTGTTAAATTATTATCAAAATCAGGTTGGACATTTTAGTGTAGAGAGTGAGCAAAACCAAATCTGAGCACAACTAGATGACCTAAACTGCACTATCAACCATCAAAACAGTATATAATAAAAACATTATAAATTCAAATGGAAGCACTTTTCTTTCCCGTGCTGGACTGTTAGCAGCAGCAGTCTCCTCTGTTATAATGAAAGCTGTGTTTTGTGGTGCACCTGACAATCATGCACAGTGACCTTTTGGAGCAGGTGGAAACCCATTAGCCCAGGAACTGTGCAGCACATTCATATTTTTATGTAATACTGTAATAGGACAAAGTGTGAGCCCATCTGAACACTGAATGTCACCTGTCTCAGAGCTGACATGTCATTTAGCTGACCAGAATGTAAATGGCACATGTTAAAAGCCAATGCAAAACAGGCACAAATATGGACCTGTGCTGAGCACATTTCATTTACATGGAAGATATAAAAAAGACGAGATGGGTCATACCACTCTGACATTGATGATCTCGTCATATCTCAAGAGCTTAGAAAGGCTGGGCCTGGTTAGTACTTGGGAGACCGCTGGGAATACTCATGGGGCAGAAGTGGCTTGAGTGCAAACTGTTGTTGTGTCTTTAGACAAGACACTCACATTGCCCCGTAAGAATGTGCTGTGTGAGTGATTGAGAGGTGGGAGTTAGAGGGGCCAAAGGGGCCAAAATGGCAGACTCCCCATTCTATTCCAGTCTATTCCAGGGCAGCTGTGGCTGCAGCAGGAGGTTGCCACACAGGATTAATGCATGATCATTATTATTATGATGGTCTTCTGTGAAAGTCAAAGTCAGATCAAAAACATTACAATTATGTATAAATATTATCAACATATCAAGCAAATTTTGCTTGTGGGCTGATTCTATAATTAGGGGCAGAATGTGCACTGGCTGTATTTATAAAGTGTACAATTATATCCTTTCCCGTTACCCAGTTGACAAAATATTTATTAACACTTTTAAAACATGAATAATTTAAAAATAACTCAAGTTTAAGCGGGCCAAATAATTCTGAATGTCCCTTGGGGGGGTCCGTTTTGGAAATATGTAATTACTTTAGCAAAAAAACAAAACCTATTTTTCTGCTTTTATTGAAGGGATCTGTTGCCCTAATTACAGAATCTCTGTGTGGTTATTTTAACATGCTTTTGGCCACCTTTTTATCACTACTGTGCACATGAATGATTTTTTTGGCACTGCTTAGAACAGCGGGACAGTGTCACACAAGGCTCCTTCTTGTGGGGCTAATTGTGTTTAAATCATCCCACTTTCTACATCTAATCACGAAACATTTTATCAAAATTAAAAGTTTTGAATTAAGAAATGATTTATTTACAAGAGTCAGCTCCAATTCCAGCTTTAAACCGTAAATGCATTAATTTCCATACTGAATTAGATGAACCCGCCATTTTACTCAAATAAAACACAAGCTACAATGCACCACCATTAGCATTCTACTACTGGGTAACTTCCAGGCACACGGCTCATTATTTACACAGTGCTATTGCTGATGTCATTGCAACAGTGAGAAATAAACCTCTCTCTTTCTCTTCTGAAATATGTCCCGAGGATTGATGTTGTGATATGAGCAATTAGGAGCAGAAAACAGGAGCGTCCAAAAGATTCGTCTCTGTCAGGCTGCAGGCTGGGAAGCGAGCCAGCTCCAGGCACTTTGCTCTAACAGCCCAGTGAGCCGCAGACTTGGGCCAGGACACAGGGCCGGGCCAAACACACACTCCACAATATAGACTGTCTACTATCTGCTGCTACTGACGAGGGGGCTGCTCTGGGATATAGGAGACAGGGTTTAAATGCACAACAGTCGTTTGTTTTGGAGACTGGGGGATTTCAGGACATTGATCTGATAAACGGGTAGAGTTTCAAGTATTAAGTTCTTCAATATCTTTTTTAACAGTTTCAACCAGCCACAAACTTTTACAATTGCTCAAATTCGAAGCTTAGAGTTCAGTTCGGGTGTATACTGCGAACTTTGCAAAGTTACGTTTTGGGATGAGACTTGGTTGGATGTATAAGAGAAGTCCACTGTCTTTGCATCACTTTGGTATCAGAAAATATAAACTACCAACTTCCTCCTTTCATGGTTTGAAAATCAGATACCCCAGTCTGCTGATATATGTAAATTATGATTAAATATGACTGATATATGTCTCATTTTATTTTTTCACCATTTCCACTATTGACATGGGATTTAATTAACGTACCACAGTAGTAGTAGTAGTAGTAGGAAAAACTATTTATTTAAGACGGCTTTGCACTGGGACACGGTCTACAATGCCATAAAAAAACTGAAACCCAAACGACTTGAGATATTCACAGATAATTTCAGTAACAGTTTGCAAAGGCTGGTTTTGCCACTATTTTATAAAGCATATCTTTTAAATGCCTCAAACGATATAAAGCAACTCTTTTATTGCTATTGCCTTTGCCTCTGTGATACTACTACAATCACTTGTGTTATATTTTCCTCACAGCTCCACAATAACCAATAATCATCTCAGCGCTGGCTCATATGACCACATGCATTTAACGCAGTCGTCACACGCGCCCAGCCAAACGTTTCACTGTGTTTTTCCTCAAGGTGGAAGAGGCCATTAGAAGAATATTATTAAACCATAAAACAAGAAAGTTCTTTCCGCTCCATTGATGCTGTACAAGCCCCCGCCTCTTTGAAATGATGCATTTTCAAGTCGATTTAAAAACCATGTCAAATTTGTTTTTAAATCAATATTCATTCTCGTAATGTTCACCGGCACCGCTCTCCGGGCCGGCCTCCCTCTGAAGATTCATGGCACCTCCAGTCTCTAAGCCAAAGGGAAATACACCGACAGGAGGCTACAGAGCGGATTTTAAAAAGGTTTTCTATTCAATTAATAAAAAAATTCAATTGTGTTAAATTTGGTGTTGCATAACCTTTAAAAATAATGTCAAAAAGCACATCCTTCTAAGGTCGAGCAAATACATGGCCACAGTTCAGGAGCAGTCTATAAATCTGGGACAAATGTACACTCGAAATTGCATGATATAAGTTGGGATATTAGCACAGAAAATACAATTGGTGAAGGAGAGACTTAAAAACACTCAAAAGTTTAGATGAAATTAACTGTATTCAGTGTTTAAACTTAGCCACACCAGGACTAAACTGGCTTAAACCAAGATTGAAAACACTAGATCTGTGGGTCTTTAGTCATTTAGTTAATGGGGTAGTTAATTGGTCAATGCTTCTTACTCAAGTAATTAATTTATTGGGATTAGAAAGAATTTACATGGACCAAATTAGCTTTACATACAAATATACAATGCATTAGTACTTTTCTTGTGTCGTCTTATCAGTGCCGTGTATGTGTCAAATATTTTGTTGGATCACAGAGCATTGATAAAACTAATCCCCCTTTTAGTTAATCAAGAATTTATTTAATCGGTTACATTCCTAAAAAGCTCCCTAGTGTCATTTTTTACAGAACACACAAAAAAATGGATTATAATTAATTTTCCGTCTTTATTTTGGTGATTTGGTGATCCAAAGTTCAGTTGTAAATATTAAAACCCATGTCTGCTGGGGACTCCTCGCCATATTGTAAATATAAATTTGTTTGCAAATGTTTTGCTTGACGGACTAAAGGTTACATTGGGAAAAACAAGTGCTTTGTGCAGTCTTGCTTTATCTTAAACACATTAGCCTGATGGGATGTTGTGTCTTATCGCAGTGTTTTACAAAAGCAGAGCAGATACAGGGTGAGGCCCAGAGCCACAGTGGAGGCTGTTATCAGAGCCTGGTTTGGTCAGTGCTCTGCTGTGGAGGTCACATGGGCATCCTGTTACTGTGGGAGAAGATTGAATCCAGCTCTGGACCAGACAAGGAAAAAGCTTCAGCAAAATTGCCCATCAATTCAATATTGATTCAGCTGAAGCAAGAGTGAAAACATTCACTCGTTTTCTGTATGATTACTATATGAAAACTAGAGTGTCCAAAAAATAAATGTAACAAGTGTTCAAGACTGAATAAAAAGAGGCATAACGAAGATTATTTTGAAACAGAAATACAAACTTCTGCTTCTTAAATTCTAAAACAAGACAAAATTGGTGGACATTTCTAGGTCTGATGGAAAAGTTTATTATATACTGTTATATAAATATTCCAGAGTGTCACAGTTGTACTATGCAAGTCCCCCACCAGCTTGTTCCCACGGAGATAAAGATGTTATTGCTTTACTTGGAATATTTCCCTGTATAAATCTCTTAGGACACAAGAAAGTGATGACACTAGGCCAAGTTACCAGTCAGATCCACGGAAGAGTGACCCTGCTCACAGTAAAGAATTGTTCTGTGTTTTGTTTTTGTTTTTTCAATGAATGGGGCTCACAGTGGCTCAGTGGTTAGAGCCGTAGTCCTAATCACTGAGCCACTAATGAGTAATGACTATAGTGTAATGCTTTGAGAGGCTTCGACAAGCCTGTAAAGCGCATTACAAATGTGTTACGCATCATTATTATTATTATTATTAATGTTTTTAGAAAGCACATAATACACAGAAGATAGATTGTTTTAATGCTATACAATGGAATATATAGGCAAAGCAATGGGCTAAGCAGGTGACAGAACCTCCCACCAGTAGCATTGTCCTTTTAATGTTTTAATCTCTGTAATAGGTTGCTATGGTTTCTCCACAACTTAAATAGTGATAGTTCTATTCTCAGAGGGATAGCAGGCGACCATGTTAGTATCCAAATGAACCTTCTGCTGTTCACACTCTCCCAGGACCACACGTGATCTGCCAAAAGCATCAATATGTTTTTTCCCTGGCACTGGGACATCCCGGACCACGCGCCCTCCCATGCTGAGTGACATGTTCAAACTTACACAGAGGCGCATGTAGCACTCACTCATTAGCTCTGTTAGCATCATGAGTGGCTGCAGCGCGCCAAGCTCTAAGTGTCACTGTAAACACGCAGATGGAGAGACAGAAGGTGGTGACGATCCACACAATCACTGCTAAAGAGTGGTGTGCCCAGTCAACTGCCACACAGGGGGACAGTACTGTAGCAATACACACAAGCACTGAGGGTAGGCTGCAAGAGTGTTCCTATACTTTTAAAAGGATTCTAATTATGGTATATTAATGCAAACTTCACTAACTTGACAAAAATACTCATGTTAATAGAAAAATGCTATAGATAATTTGATATATTGCCAACCTTTACTAACCATTGGGTGATGATTGGATGAAGTTGCTTGGATGTGAATGTTATTGTCTTGAAGTTAATTTAGAATATGAACTGCAAAAGCATTAATGAAACTGAAGGATATATCAAGTAATAAAGCTTCTTAGGTGCACCACACGCATATACCAAAACACTGAATTCATATATTTGTTTTCATACTGTTTAATGAAGTCACACATTGATTTGAACACTGTTTTATTGCTTTAACAGTGAAATCATCTATCCGCTATAATAGTGCACTTTAAAGGCAACATTGTGTGTTCTGAATAACAGAAGGCAGCTGTGTGCTTTGCAGGAACTCCTTTAAAGACATAAGGCAGCCGGAGATGTTTCCAAGTTGGATTTATCTGTGGAAGAACAGACCGGTGCAGCTGGGGATGTCGCATAGAAGTGAAAGATGTTTGAAGGAGGAACCAATGCGTGAACCTGCTCCACATATTATTTGCATATTCATATTGTTGTGTTTTACCTCTAGGTCTAGGGAGAGGCAGGCAGTCAGAGCGTCTGGCTTAAGTCCTGCGTACATAGGCCGTTTGGGACAACAGTCTGACCCAGAGCTCTGTATTAGAATTGTATCGAACAGGGAATAAACTTTTGTGATTTTAACTGATCGATTCCAGTTGTCATTTTTGATAGAACACGCCTAACAGAACACACTTATGTTTTCAAACAAGTGTATCAAGGGATATTTCTGCTAACTTGTGGGTAATTTCACAGTCCTTTCTGTCCAATACCTAAACATAACTTTTCAGAGCATTTAACCATGTTATAGTCATTTCCTTGCAACATCTACTCACACAAAGTTGTATTTGGAGTGATTTGTACATATTTTCAAGACAACATGTTGCCAATCAATCCCCGTCACTGGCATATGCCCACTACTCTGTGCTTACTTCGTTCTCCAATTTAATTTCTTTAATCAGTGATATGCACAGGATTCGGCTGCATAGTCATTTTGGTACAAATGAAAAAAAATAAATAAATAAAATCAGCTGCACTGAAGTCTGCAGACTTGTTTCTTATATTAAGTTGTTTTAGATGAATATTGTTATTTAAAATATGCAAATTATAACAATTATCCATGGGTGTGGTAGATTATAGATATAGACCAGAAACAAGCACAACAGATCTTCTTTAAACAGACATTTAAAGACACATATCAGCACATTTCTGTTTTCAATATATTGATTTTGGTCGATATCACCCATTCCTTGTGTTTCCATTTCCTTCTGGTATGTGTTATCCACAGAATAAGGTTGACTTTGAAACAGCCCTCGCGGATGACACCGACAGACATCTTAAAATTCGTATAAAGACATTTTTTGCTCTTTTTGGCTGGCATTCCGATGTGCCTCACTGCTTATTGTGTCTAAGAGAGCACAGCTTATATCTCTATACTGAAGCCGTCCACATACCAGCGCCTGCATGTGCCTGGCGTAGCACCGGGCTGGCAGAGACAAATGCTTCATCATTAAGGAATATTAGTGAGCGGCACGGCGTCTGGGCCCGGGAACAATTCAATAAGAGAAACACACAGGCAGAAGGAACAGGCTTCATAGAGGAGAATGATAAGACACAGCACACCAGGAGACTATGGAATTCAACAGGACTGCAGCCTTCACCACAGTCCAGATACTTCATACCTATAGTCAATACTAAAACTACCATCGAATGTACATACTCATTTGACAGTGAACAGAATTGGACATTTCTTCCATCGTTTTAAGAGTAGATTTGAACAATATCATATGACCACGTGAAAATGTGTTTGTTTTTTCTTTTTCATATATTTGTTTAAGAGAAAGAGGATCAAACAGGGAGTGCATAGTGAGGAGGGGAGTGGGGAGGATCACAGGTACCAGTGTTATATATTATGCATGCAAGAGCCCGGCATATGCTGTGTGACTCTTTCAAGGACAGGAACACAGCAGCGATATAGAGATGTAAATATGGACACTATTTTTAGAAATAATGAATAAAAAGTAGGGATGCACTGATACCGATACTGGCATCAAATACTGGAACCGATCCAGTGAAATTAGCTGGATGGGGTATCGGTTCCATGGTATCAGTTCAGCCTTTATCCTTTTCTGGCCGTTTATTGGATATTTTAAGTGTGTTTATTGGCAAATGTTGGTAAATGTTTCATACAAAACTGTTCAACAGTTACCTGCTGGATAAATAACACAATTGGATACATTTTAAGTAAGTTAATTGCATTTTAATGGAAATAAGTGTCTTTTCATACACTAGTATCGGTTAATATCAGGTAGTGACACACACCAAAAATCTAAGTATTGATGCTGGTATTGAAACTGAAAAAGTTGATCAGTGCATCCATAATAAAAAGCACAAACCAACAGAGCAATTATCAATGAAATTTTGTCATCTGGTTTTAATAATTGTGTAGATTTAGAAGTATGGAGACAGATACTGGCTGGGCGTTGCACTGGAGTTGCCCACAGCTTCACACAGGTTACTCCGCCAGTCCAGGTGTAAGAATATATCAAATGGGCTGATATGGATACCTCAAATATAAAATCCAACAACACTCTTGGAAGTGGCTTAGCTGACTAAGATACGCCAAATGTTTTATCCAGTATATGTCACATTTGCTGCCATTGATTTATCAGGCAGTTCTCTCACAATACATTTTGATGTTGGAAAAGACTTGATACTCGATACCAATTTCAAATCCACAAAAATACTCCTCAATTTGATAATAGCCTGGCATAACATTTCACATAACTAGTCTAACCAGTTTTACAGTGTTCAACCTCTAAAATACTCTGTCTGTCTGGAGGTTCAGAGTGAGCTGCAGTGATCCTAGTGGAGCCTGGAGGGTTCAGTCTTTAGCTGGAACATCTTGAGTGGGATTGTGAGCTGTAGATACAAGCAGCTCTAAACACGAACCGTATTTATGAACAAACATGCAGCCCCCTGAGTGAGAGGTGGGTCCCGCTGAGAGGGCAGAGACGCTCAGGCTTGTCTAATCTGAGCCCATCCACCTGCAGCTAATGCGAATGCTCAGTCTGTGGCACTAACAAGGTGTCAACTTTAGCATTGATAAGTATTAATGAGTGTTATATTAGTCTCAACACCAGATATATGGTGTAATCTGAAAGCAACGCATGAAGAACCCTAACCAGAATCGGCCAAAATGTATGGAAAAGCTTGCATAAACTCTGTCTGATCAGTTTCCAGCCTGGATAAATGGCTCACTCAGTTCTGATATAGATCCAGGTCATTCTAAAACTTTTCAGGAAATATCCAACATTGTAATCCTTATTGTATTGTCTGTATTAAGTTTTGTTACGCAGTAAATACCAGACAAAATGCTGCACAAAGACTAGCACTGATTTTGTGATTAAGCCTTTTGGTCCAACTCAAATTAAACGTTCCAATATTTAGAATTTAAAAAACAATTGTCCAGGATTTGAAGCCATGTATCAACAGAGAAACAGAGATAGAGAGACAGAGAGATGGAAAGAGATTTGCCAAGTCAGACGGAGCAAACCAACAAACCCAGACCAGTTGGGCAGACGGCGCCTGCGGCCATCTTTCTACTACCCAGTTTGTGTTGCTTTTCATTAATTAGCCTTGTGTCAGCAGCAGCAGTGTGGGCTCGAGCTGATCTGCTGTAGACGGTCAACAGGACCTCCATGGTGCAAATAAACTCAGAGTTTGACACAAAACAGTAGGGCTGTAAGTCAGTCCATGGTGTCTCCGTCAACCAAAATCTGTAGCAGTTGTGTAAAGTTAAGTGAGTGAGTGTGTTAGCTTTGCTAGATTTGGTATTTTTTGGTATGTATATGTAGAAAGGCAGATTAAACTCATGACTCAGTTGGTAGAGCGTTTGTCCATGGATCAAAAGCTTGGTGGTGGTGGTGGGTGAGTGGTTCCTTGATGTAAAGCGATTTGAGTTTCTTGAACAAATGTAATCTGTCTTTTTATAAATACGCTGTTTCCTAGTACTTTTCTGTATAAATAGTCTTTGATGAATGAATTCATTAATTGCTGTGCAGGCGTAGTCTTGTGAGTACATTTTGGGCCAGATATATATAGATACATAATAGTTTTGAGTTCTTCTGCCGCACCTCCTTTTCAGCTAATTGTTTGGCAGAGCATTTAGTCGACGAAGAATATAAAGAGTTGTTTGTGCATGAATTCCCCTGCAGGTGTGGTCTTGTGAGTGCAGTTTGGGCCAGATACATTGACATTTTTAGCTACCTAATTGTTTGGCAGGGCATGTCTTCAGTCGACAAAGAACTTCCTTAGCGACCACAGCCCTAGTAGACCGCCTGAACCTCCGTGGTGCAAATAAACTCGCCGTTTGACCACCACACACTGAATAGGAGACAACGTTATAAGGAGGATTGGTACAGCCGCCTTCCACAGCTCCAAACTCTATCCTTCACATTTGTCTTCTGGACAGAGATAAACTACAGCCTTTTTATTAACTTGCTGATGGCGCCATTTTTTTTCCAATCTGCTCAGTTTTTCCTCTCAGATGTCGGCAAAAATATCCTCGCTTTAATTCGCTCCATCATTTATTATTTTTCAGGGTTGCACTATGCTATAGCTATCCCACGTTCCCATGTAGAAGATGGAAACTGGGACTGGGGGCTTTAAAACAACACGGATATCTGGGACAACTTTGCAATGTGGCTATCTAATGCTTAGTAGGAGACTTGGTGTAGAAAGAAATCGCTGAGTTTTAGAAATTGAGATTGTTTTGGTTTGTTTGGTACTGGCAGTGTAAATAAATAAATGTAGTGGGCAGATTATCCAAATATAATATAATATTGTGAATGTTGTTAGTATATTGATTACAAAAAAAATCTGCCAAAAGAGCTGATTAAAATGGTTACATACAACTACACTGATTTTTTTTTTTTTACTATTTCTGCTTTTCAAATACATACAAAAGACATCAAATATATGAATCAAAATATATGGAATTATGTAGCAAAAAAGTGAAATAACTACTAAATATTTTAAATATCGCTGAATATTTAAAAAAAAGTAAATAAAAAAAACTTTTTATCTTTGCTATATAATTCCATATATGTTACTTCAGGCTTACTTCATATATTTGATATTTTCTGTATGTATATAAAATGTAGGAAGTAGGAAAAATAAAGAAAAAATAAAGAAAAAAAACACTGAATGAGATGGTGTGTCCAAACTTTTGACTGGTAGTGTGTGTTAACTTTGCAAACAACAGACAACAGAGTATATAGTCACAACTGAGGCAGTTGTACCAAAATTGAAAGAATTACAACATATATAAGTCATACAAATCATACAATACTTTGCATACAGTTAATATTATATCTAATTGTTCGTGTTCATCAGAATGACGCTCGAATGATGCTGAGACTGGCAAACCTATCTTTAGTATGTGTTGCGTCATGTGTGAAACAAAATATAATCTTGGCATTTTCATATGTTGACAGAGACAGTCTCATGTTGTTTTGCTCTAATAGTCATGTCTAATGTGTGGGCTGATCGCTCAGTGACAGATATTATGCACAACATAAATACCATTGGGGAGAGCCGCGGGAGGTTGTGCGCTCACGTTGGCGTCGTCTTCGTTTCCTGCTCATTTGACTAATTACTGTGCCACTTTCACACCACTGGGGACGCCTGGCACCTGTCCATCCGTCTCCGTCGCCTTGGCTTGCTCTTGCTCAAGTCATACGTACAAATTACACCACAAAAATGGCCAAATATCTCGGTGACAAACTGGTAACACTTTATTTGGCACTATATCATTAAATTCAATCAAACAAGCTGTGAACATTTTGAAATTCTGAATTTAACCCAGTCCAGTGCAATTACATATCATTACCGTAAAACTGTACGTATAAATGAAAATAGCTAACCTGCTAGCCGCCGCGAAGTGAGCATGGACGCACTTGACTCCATCAACTCTGGCTCCAATTAACTTTCTATTGTAAAACCCCTCTCTACGTAACTGCAGCTGTCGGGCTACTCATTTTGGTCTTAAAATGTTCATATTAACCCACTCTACACGATCCTGGTGTTTTTATTTTGCTATAGTGTCTGTAAAACAAGATTTGAACATTAACAGACAAATCAGGCACCTTCCCACTAGCTTCAGCAACAGGTTTGAGTGACATCATTACTAAGTGCAGGAAGGGGCGTTACCTCCAACAGCCTCACTCCGGATTGGCTCGTTGGTTGCTATGATACTCGCAGTCAGAATACCAAATATGGAACCCATCTCCAAATTCACTCCTATAACCGCTCTAGTCTTGACTGGTCTGCTCTAGTCTCAGTCCACTTCTTTATACAGTCTATGGTTATTACAGGTTAGGCCACTGTTGCAGATCTATACTCCACTGTTCATTATTTGGTCCTGGTTTGAGCCCAGTTTAGTCCTGATGTAGACTTGGTTTGGTCTTGTGGTTGCCCGGGTTTAGTCCTGTAGTTTTGATCTGATCTATGTGGAAGTGGGAACAGCCCTTTCTATACAAACATTTTACTAAGATAGAGCTCCTTAAATCCATTTCTTACCAGTTTTATTTTGCAAATGTGCTGCTGTAGATAAATTCCATGTTGATTATTTGCATGGTTTAGATTTATTTCATTTATTTATTTAATTTAAGTAACATTAAATATGCTTTGCTTGATTGAGTGCACGTTTTAGAGGTTGTTACACAGTGCATTACAGTGAGACCTAAAGAGCTAAATTGTCTACAAGCACTGATACATTTGGAGCCCCCTTTGGACGATTCGAAAGCCGGATAGCTGTTGTTGTTTTCACTTCATTATGCTCTTAAATAATCAGTGCCCAATTGCATTATTTTTGGTTTGTAGATTCTCACTGAGGATGACACTGTTCCCAGGTCATCTGTGCTAGAAACTAAAGGCTCTTTCACGCTATCTGCCTGTAATGTTCAAGTCACCTCCACACGTCGCATTCAAGGCCACTCTTTGTAAGCAACACAGATAGGCTTCAAAGTGTTTGTATCGTTTTTATGGCAACATTTAATGTGTTCATACGTTAATTTCATGCTTTGATAATTAGGCCTATCCTGCAGGTGTACCAAAGAGTCAGTATTAATTGTAAAGTTAGATGATAATTGTGCATAACATTAAAAAACTGAAAAATGGCTACATGTCATTTTTTAACCCTACATGGATAACCTTAGACCTTAGACTATCTTCCTTCTCCGAGGTCACGTCAGGAACAGGTTTATTGACAGCGTTGCCCATTCCCTGCTAAACCATCAGTGTGGGCGAGAAGGGGCGTTACCGTCAATGGTCTTTCTCCTAATTGGCTCTTTGGTTGCTATGATATGGAACTTCCTATAACTGGAGCCAAAACGCTATGGGTGACGCCACACTTTGTTTGCTTTTCTGAATAATAGCAAGTAGGTACAGAGAAGGGGATGGAGATGGGAGTAGGTGATAACAGTAATTTTCCAAGCACTCAAGCCTCAAATGCAGGACAGTACAGGATTACTGGAAGGTGCACGAATCAATCAAAAACAGAATGTTGCTGTATAACATGGTTTAAAAGTTCATATAAGTCATTTTTCCACATTATGTCCCCTTTAAAGCATCTAATAAAACTACATGTGACGCGCAGTGATACAGCACAGAGCAAAACCTGACTACTTTTTAGCATTTAAGGTGCAATTTGGTCTACTAAGCAACAAAACTCAGTCTGTCAGAAACCATACCTATTTTTGCTCATGGCCAAGAGCAAGAAAGAAAAAAATCTAAAGACAATTTTGGAGCCACAGTACAGATTACATTTCCACCCTCCTGGGCTGAATATTTTAACAGTGTAGCTCGGTGATAAGCTATAGCCGGATTTTGAGTGACTCGGGAACTCATTTTAACCTGACAGATGAAGCTGCTCCCTTGGGTTTGCCTCTGGTGATGGTCAGGGCTCCACTGTCCGAAAGTAACAGGCTGTCCACTGGCACCATGCAAAGTCATTACATCCACCTGAGCCTAAATGCATAGAAGCAAGCCCCACTTTCTGTGTCAGGTGCCGACAGGGGGCACCTGCCTTAACAGAGCAGGAAAAGGAAAAGAGAGTATCAACTGTGGCTGCAAGCGGTGATAGAGGACCTGCCTGCAGCATATAGTGGACAGGAGGAAGAGTGGACGAGGCTATGCCCATAAAACTACCCCAATGTATCCAATATGTGTCAAGCAGAATAGAGCCGCAAGATTAATAGCAATCGAATCCGAATTTAAATGTACGCAGTTAGCAAATCACAAAGGCTGCAGTTAGCAAATTGCAAATTCAGTCTTGTTTTCCAAAAAATGCTAACCCTGTAGTTTAGATCCCAACACGATCTGAAATGATTCTTGGATTAGTTTGTCAGTTCATATTGCAGTGTTTTTGTCAGTTCCTCTGGGCACGTTTCTGTTGTTTCTCTGAACTTTGTACAGAATCCTGCTAACCATAAAATCATAAATCTAAATGCAATTGCAATGCTTGTCAGAAAATCACAATTAAGATATTTTCCCTAAAAGTGTTTGGTTGTTTGGCTGTAGTTTTCTGTGCATGGGGTGATCTGTTGTAAGAGTCAAAGTTAAGGTTTATTTATGCTCCTTGAAGAGAAAATGATAGTAGTTAACTGTATTCATTTGATAATTTAACACTGACTATTCCCAGAACTGAAGAAGCTGCTTGGATGAGCAGCAAAACGTCTTCACTGAAAACATTTTAGTCCAGTTGAAAGAATTAAAATGTTTCTTTTGCTATTCCCAGAACACTGAAAAATTTAAATACAGTTCATGGCAGAGTGGTTAGCCTCTCTGTTGAAAGAAAGAGGGTGTGTTTTTTAGGTTAACTGGCTTATATTTTCCACCCTTCATTCCTTATCGTGGGTGAAGAGTCTTGCCTAAGGACACAACAACGCTTTCCACTGGGGTATTCCCGGCGGTGCGAATTGTATTAAAATTATTCTCAAATCCATCTACAAATTTTCTAAAACGCCTACACCTATTGTCTCTAGACTAGCGTGTTTGATGAGTAATACTAAAAGGATCCATTTGAGAACACATATACCACAGCAAGACAAATGAATAATACTGAGGAGCTTTCACAATGGGCCAATTTCATCTGAACTGGCTGTTTCCATGGAAATGTGGCACTTAATGACCGATAACAGAGCAACCTAGAGAGGGGAGAAAAGGGTCTGAAGGAAATGAACAATACGTTGACGAAGAAAGATGGAGAGAGAGGCTGAGATCTGTGGAACAAAAGAAGCAGTTTATGCCGGCAGGAGAGCATGCAGTCTGATTATGTCGTCAGAGTAAATGATCATTAATTTGCCCAAGTCCAGCTGGGCCAGATTAATGCCTACTATTCTCCACTGAGGAAGAGTAGGAGTAGGTTTGACCCCCTTCCATGACAGACACAGCCACATAACACCAGCCGGACCTTCACCTAATACAGACAGCAGTGCTATAATACTAAATAGCAACAAAATGTAATATAAAGTCTATAAAACTAATACCAGCCACATGGAAATAGGGCGTTAAAACCATAATTTATGCTATGCTGCAGAAGATTGTAGCCATGCCAAATATGAGCCAGGTTTGTGGAGATGCAAGACGGATTTTTGGGCTAAAAAGTTGCATACTGGTGCTTTGAGAGGTCGATGTGATTGTTCACTTTCATGTGCTCTACTGCTGCCACCGTTGTGAAAAGCTCGTCTTTGTTAACCTGACACAATCCACCAGAAACCCGCTACAAAACTCCACAACACCTGACATGTTTCTCAAACTGAAAAAAAAAAAAAAAAAAAAAACCATGAAAGACAATTTAGAGCAACAAAACCAGAGACATCACCAGTCCAGGAAAAACAAAACAAAACAAACCAGGCGTTATCAAGGGAAAATCCTGCCCATCAGCATTTGCACAGCCAAAACTCACTGCCTTAAACATCCACGCTGAGATCTCCAAAGCTACACAAACACTAAAGCAGAGGCACACACACACACACACACTATAGGCTCTGGCGGTTATCGTACCAGCCTCTTCAGTGAGATTGGACTGAACACATTTAAACAAGCTCTCCACGAGGAAGCCTATCTGCAGCACTGTCTCAGATAACACACAAAGGCAGTTATTAAATGTCCAGAGAATTAAAACATTTATACGAGTGATGTTAGAAAGCAGTCTACAAGTTAGTGAGAGGATAGCATTTTTAATTATTATACATTTAAACTAATATTTGTTTTGTTTATTGCATAGTTGAGTTTCGTCCTGCTATGAGACCCAGGACATATCGACTTGAATGGAAACACTGCGCTATTTTGGCTCATTGTCGTACTGACCTTCATCACTCAAGTAACAATGCATAAAACATCAAATCAATCCCTCAATAAATAAGTAAAATGTTCATAAATAACCAATTTGAAACTATGCTAAATCAACTTTAGCTCGAGGAATCACTATAACGACTTATTGTTCAATATATGATAGCTTTTGGACTTATATTGCTTATATTTTTGGACAATATTTCATTGCACTACTGGGAAATCTTTGGTTATTTTTGGCTATATGATAGATTGAAGATGAAGATTTAAGCCATAAAAGGTTGAACTAATAACTGCTATGACTCGTTACAGATGCAAACTGTCCTAAAGTGTTTCATTCTGCTGTTTATTTACTGCAGATCATGATTTTTTTTTTTAACAACATTGTAGATTTAGAATAGTTTTGTGGTTTAAATCAGCTCTTGGGTTTCAATATTAGTTTTTATCATCTATATTTACTTCTGTTTAGCTGTGCAGATGACTGAAAGCTTTTTATTCTGCACTCTTCTCTTTTAATGCTAATTTTATGATGATTATTTTGTTTTGATTTGTTTGTATTGTGAGTTTAATGTCTTTCTTATTCTGTAAAGCACTTTGAATGACTTTGTGTACAAATTGTGCTGTACAAATAAACTTGCTTTGCCTTGTTTGCAGTTAGATGGTCGATCAGATAATCTTGAGGCAGTAAAAGAGTGTTTTTTTGTTTTTTTTTAAGCAATCATTTTGTTTGTTAATGCCACTTGAACAAAGACAAGTCTGGCAAACGTCATGAACCATATCTCAAAAGTGATATCATGTTGTTTTATTCTTTTCTGAGGAACTGTAAAATGGAAATTTGAGATCGATCAACGTTAGGGGAAAAAAAATTAAAGTGAAAATGCACAGCTCTCATTCTAACAATTACAATTTGGGGTTAGACCAAGTCAAGCCAATAATGAAGCAACACTTTGTAGAGCGGTAAGTGTGGGAAGAGAGTTAGAACATGATTTCCTTTGGCTGCAGAGACACAGAAGCAGAGATAATGCAGTCTCCTTAAACCATAATGATCTGGATAAACAGTCTAGGGTAAGTATTTATCCTGCTCATTAAAGACTAAATGCTGTTTCCTGCTTCGGTGGCCAATCAGGTCATCTGCATTAGTGTATACACCCACACATACACATGCAGACTCAGTGAAGATGTCCCACAATGCATCTTAACATTACACGAAAATATATTGTCTATAAATATTCAAATGAATGTGAATAAAGTTTCCGTGCAGTTGGTAATACGCAAGTTAGTCGGTAAGTTTATATGGCTTTTAACAAGGGCTGGGCAATTGCACAAATTTTAATCAATCGAGATCCAATCATTTTAAATTGTAAATAATATGCTTGGGGTATTTTAATCAAGTGGGACGCAGCCAGTTTGTTGTTAGTAAAAACATCGGTTTGGAGCAGTGTTTGTTTTTTTTTTATTTTGATGAATAAATGTTACAAAAGGTGCTACTTGAGTTACTATAAACAAGCAAAGGGTAAACTAGATTGGCTCTATTTACTTGCTAAACTGGCTCTATAGCAGCAGCATAGGAGAAATTACCAATCATATTATAGGCGACATCAGGTGAAGTAAACAAAATTTGAATGAAAAGTTAAACAAATAGATAAAATGTAATAATAATGTGTTTTACAGAAGCACCATCACATCCGCATCCAATAAACACAAACGTCTATATCACCGCAACCCAAGCCATTGCACAACACTAATCAGCATACACTCAATTACTCTGATAGTCTGCATCGCCATTTCCATCCTCACCATTCCAGCTCGTTCATTTACAATATCGCTTTCACAGAGGGAAATTGAAACAGGCCGAATCAATACATATGATATTAAAAAATTAAAATGGCTCCCGAGATGAGGTTGAAAATGTAAGAAAGAGGTATAACGCAATCACAATAATGTTTGTTCTACAGACAAACAATCAGAGCTGGAGATTGGAGGAGCAGGTAAAATGCACTTTGGACACTCCGGGAATAAGCACGGCGCCTTATGTCAATCAAGTTTGAAAAAAAAAAACTAAAAACTAACTTTTGCGAGAGGGTTGTAATAAAAACACAACTCATTTTAAAAGGGCCAGTGCCATTTTTTTCCAGATATATTGTATAAGCACCTCTTGAGATCAAAATAAGTCTGGTACGCACGGTCTGCATCTGATTAAAAATTATTATTGTTAAGGAATCAGGAAGTGTAGTTAGCATGCTAGTTGTTATTAGTTTCACAGTGACAGTAAAACTCATATCTGGCCTCTGAAACCTGGGAAAATCGCTTATAAACTCATGACAGTGAATAATTAGGATGCTCGGAATGCATTCAGAAAGTGAGGAATAACTTTAGGCCACTGCGAGTCGTTTAAAATGAACTATTTCAGCTTTTAAGACAGGTAAAGCGAAAGGCGTAAGTAAGAAAAACATATTGCTCTCCTTAACCTTGGTTTTAACTTCTCGCTACCTGCAACAATCTTTTTCATTTTTTCCTGAATATATATATATATCCCATGTGCTTTGAAGTTTTATCTTTGCGGAAAACCGAAGCATGGCGATTTGGATGCATTGCAAAAGTGGGTCCGGACATTTTAATATGAATGGGCCAAGTTGGGTGCAGCAAGAGCATGGGGGAGATGTGAAATTGCGAGTGGCGTGCCAAGAAGACCGCGGCACGAGGAGCTTTGATGTGGCATTGCTGTGAAATGAGCTGGTGGTCCCAAGGTTCAAACCATCGCTGTATGACACTGGACAGGAATATGCATAAGGATACACAGGAGCAGGGGCATGTGTGATAAAAACTCTGCTTATATGTGGGTGTAGGGCCGATAGGAAAGGTAAAGATTTGTGTAATAGGAAATTTACTTCCTAGTCTTACATGTAGCACGCACATGGATTCACTTCCTTCTCCCAGTCCTTAACCTTTCAGAGTTACGTCACAAGGTCAAAAATATGGACCAAGGAGGTGTAAGGAGCAGTGAGGAGGAGGAGGTATCGCTGCTTCTGGTGGATCTGAATCCTCCTTGTGATGTATTAGCGGTCATAAGGATGCAAACACAAGTTGGTTTTAGCTGTAGAACCTGGTAACCCAAAGCAAACAGTCAACCTTCTGAGAAGATAGTGAAGTAAGCTAGACAACCTTTAAATAAGTCTGTCACGATAACATATTTTGAAGTGCCGTATATTGCTGAAGTAAATATAGACCAGGGGTGTCAGACTCATTTTCATTGAGGGCCACATCAGCAAAATGGTTGCTCTCAGGGTCAGATGTAAATGTGAGACAGTATAAATGTAACTAAATGAAACCAAATGTAATGTAAAATAAATGTAACTGTTTTAACCTTGTTAATTAACCATTTCTGTATTTATTGCATATTCAAGTTACAAATATTGCATATGAATTTGCATAGATATGAAAAAATGTCAGTGTAACTGTGTGTCTCCTGATAAACTGATATTATAAGACAGTCATACCTTTTTATTTTTCCCTTTCGCAGGCCACATAAAATGCCGTGGAGGGCCACATTAGTTTGACACATGTGATATAGACGATAAATGATAATATTGAAACAAATTTATGCCACTGACACAATAACCCAAGAGCAGATTTAAATCACAAAAACTTGCAACTTGCAATTAATAAACAGCAGAATGAAACACTTTAGTACTTTGCATCCGAATTCAACCTTTTACAGCTTAAATCTTATCATATAGTCAAAAATAACCAAATATTCCTCAGTAGGGCAAAGAAAATGTACGCACGATAAACACTGACCCCAAACTTCCATTCCAACTTTCTTATATTGAACTATAAGCCATTATAGTAAATGTCGTGACAGGCCTAAGTAAAATAAAAATTCAGCTACTAAAATCCTAAAGATAGTTAATTATTTGGCCTTTCCTGGCTGGTTTTATAATGGTTGATCTGTATATTAGAACAATTGTCAGATCACATCGTAAAATTAAAGAAACTACTAATATAATTGTATTGAAATTACACCATTATCTTTAAATTGTGTTTTATATTATTATTATTATAAAACTAGCATTGTATAGCTTGAATCTTATTAAAATTAACTATGACATTTTAGTATTGTGAGGACACTAAGACAAAGTGTAACACAATATCCCATAACATACCCAACTGTTAAAAGTATTAGCGTTCTATTGTTTTATTGCTATAATACCACACACTCACACTGCAGATGTAGTCACTCTGTACCTCAGCAGCACCTCTCCAGTCCTCTGAGTCTTATAAGCCCAGAGCTCATATCTCACAGTGTAACAGAGCGGACAGGGGCACCACTTCCTGACAGAACAGTGAATAATCCCACTGCCTTTTGTGGTTTATTCGTCTCGCCCTGACGTGCCATCCTCATCCTCACCCAGGACACTGAGTCGCCCCCCGGCCACAAACACACGGCTCGCTCTCCCTCACAATGTCCATGAAACTCTCCTGTCGCTGCAATAAAACCAAACGTGTCGCTTTCAACTCGAGCATTTAAGCTCATTTCAGCGCCTTCTATGTACAGTAAGGAGATGTTATTAACGACTGAAGTTGCTAGTTAGATGGTTATTACTTTCTGTGTATAATTTTAGAAATGATATTTAGAGTAGCGTAGTGTAGCGTAAATAACGTCAATGCATCACACAGATTTATCCTGAGACTATGGGGCAAAAACAATCCATAGAATAGAATTTTTGGAGGATAACTGTCATGTATTACCTCTACTGATAAAAAAAACATTAAAAAAACAACAACAAAAAACACTGATTACAGTTTAAATATTCCATGATTACTGCAAACTTTTTTGGTAAAATTCTGGAGATTTAAAAAATATGTTTAGTAGTAATTAATTCATGCTTTTGTCTTATTTCCAGTGTAATCATGTGCGCAGTCAAATAGATGGAGTAATGGTTCCCAACAGGTTTAGCTCTAAGAAGGTTTGATTCTTCTTAATTATTTAACCACACAATTTTGCCCCTCTTAATAATCATGAATAATGATCTGTAGCTGGCAGTTGAAAATTAGAGCATTCTTTCCAGGTGGCATAAACAACATTATTCAAATAGTATCAACAATTATAGTTCCAGCTTAAGAGTTATAGCTCGTAATTAGCAGTGTGAAGTTAGTCAGATTTGTACTTTTATTTATCTGGTTCTTGTGAGATTTGCTCTTTAAAAATCTGTAATATCAATGAAAAGCAGATGGTCTCTTTTAATCATATTTTGCCAGTCCCAAGCCTGCGTCAGAAAGAACTGCCACAAATCATGCAAATGTGCAAATCACTTCAGGCTTGAGCGCTGTTACAAACCCCACAAGGAAAAAAAGTCATCATAACGCCAATATTTAAATTAATTTCAAATGGTGAATTTTTCTAACTGGCAACACTAGTCCCTGTGCGTATTTCTATTTAATTGCAAAGCTCGTAATAGGAGTGTTTGTGTGGGCACTAAAAGGTAACTCTGTAGAGATGCATTACCGAGCACGTGTCGGCTCTTTTTCCACTGTCTATATGTTAAATGCAGCAATTGTAGTGGATCTGAGCAAATTCCATCAAACAAATGAAGCCCTGGGAAGTGGGCCAGAGGGAGATATGAGTCAATCCAACGCGGGGGATGAGGGGAGGATCCTCTTTTCAAGATTTCACACTCAAAAAGGAACAAAGAATAGGAAGTGGAGTGAGCAGCGATTTGCAGAATTAAAAAGATGTAGGTAGTACTTCTGAAACCCCTCTCAGAAATCACTGGAGAGAACTTACAGTGCCCACAAGATAAAAAGGAGAACAAAATCTAAACCACTTTCCAGGACTTCCACAAAGCTAACCACCAGAGAGGAAAGCCAATTAAGGTTACTCACAACTGAGTCCAATCAATCCAGGTGGAGCAGGTGGGGGAGAGCGGAAATCCGAAAAAGACTTTAACATGTACACGCGATACCAATTAACCATATCATTCTGACCACCTGCTAACACGCAGTCTAATGTACAACCTACTGTGATGTATTATTTTTAACCAGCATCAACAAATATCTTCACCATTTTGAGTGAAGATTGTCAGATCAGATCACAAAAGCTTTATCTGCTGACAATGAACGCATGACTACTGATCGTGCGGTCACAGGGATATCACACATGTCTGATATTTGTCAAACAAACGGCAAAATACAGCTGCAGGCAGGCGTAAACACAGCTCTGGTGGGCTGGAGCGAGTGAGCTCAGCTGGGACATTGCAAGCACGCCTAACATGTGCTCTGAACAAATCACTGCACGCGCGAGAACCAGAAAACTTGGTGAAAAAAGCCTTGAACATTAACCAAAACAGTGCTAAAATTAGCAGGGTCAACAGTTTACTAACGTATTCCTATGGACACGTTAGTAACAGGGCTCTTTTCATGCTCGACAAGTATAAAAAGATAGCCCTGCACACAGCCCTCCTCTGGGTCATGTTCCTCGTACAGTGTGAACAGGTCAGCGTATGTGACCATCGCTCCATACAGTACCAACATATGAGATTTAAAATGCAGGGTAAGTTTAGCTTTATAAGTGTTTTCAAAACTTTCAGAGGCCAAATCAGAGTTTTGCAGTGATGGCTTTCAACAACGAGCATGCTAACAGCACAGTGGTCAAATTCCTGGTGTGTGGAGAATAAAATATTATAAAAAATCAGGTAGCCCCTTTAACAATGTTATGCATGATCCATTCACTGTCCATAATGGGTTATGGCAGAACAGTAAGCACTGGTCTGGGCTGGGATTGAATTGCCAACAACCCAGAAGTTATTCCAATCCTTACCCATTTGCACGGCTTCTAATGAAGGTACCAGATGGGTAAACCATATAAAAGCCATCATACTTTGTTGAGAGAAGGTAAAACAGTGTAAACAGTCTCTTCACACAGAGGAGGGACCCAGAGTGGAGGAATGAATAGAGTGCTTCACACCTGAATTTTCTAGGGCATGGTGCCACTCTACATTACCACAGCAACCCACTCAGCCGCAGTACCTCGTCTCTCCTCCTGTCAGCGCCGATAGCACCAGAGACAGGTCGTGTGCGCGCTCAAAGACATCAAACACAGAAGAAGGAGTCAGAATTACACACATGTGAACACACACTCGACAAAAAGCAGTGTAGACACAGGGATCGGCAGAATGCATGTGCAGCGTAGGCAAAATACAGCATCTTTGTGACCGGGCGAGAGTGACGACAAACCTCCTAATCCTATTTTAACACATAATGCTATATTGTTTAGCTTTAGGCAAGAGCAAGGCTGTCTTTTCTCCCAGGATGCCACTGTATGGATACTGGGGATGCATACAGTATAAATATTGGTACACAGTAAACATGATATATGTGTAGTTCTTTGGACCTTAAGACCACATGCAGTATTCAGGATGCAACAAATATAGTTCACATATGTTTCTTGGCAAAGGCTCATTGACATAGCGCATTACAACATCCAGTACTGCAACAGACTAGGTATTTCATAGAGCAATACTCTCATGCATGATCTGGTTTATAGTAACATATTTCTTTTATTTACCAAGTTATCTGGTCATGCATACTTTGTGAATTTGTCAAGTTGCTAAATTATTATCATACAGCTACAAAGAAATGCCATTTTAATATGCGTCAATAATAACACATGTACAGTGAAATTGTCACTTTATACTAGAGCTGGGTATCATTGGGTCCCTCACAAATTTAGAGTACAATCACATCAAAATTGGGACTAAACTGAGACTAAGCCTGGAATAAGACCCAGACTTAACCAGAACAAGAAAGGGACCAAGTCTTATCTACATTAGGCCCTTATATAAACCAGTGCTACCCACAGTGACATTTAAAAAACACCAGTAAGTTACACTGAGAAATAAACAGGACTGTACTCTACGGACATTTCAGTTGGTAAAACACATGTCTAAGTACATAAGTCAGTCTGAAGTGCCCCAGAGTCTCTCCATAAAAGTAGTACTTTAGCTCTGACAATAGTGTTCAGACCTTAAACCCCAGTCTGCCCTGGTCTTGTACTTTTCCTCAGTGATGTAGAGCCTCCGTGGCCTGAGACAAAGGCTGGCCCGCACAAAGAGAGCACATGTAGCACAGCTCTTTAAACACTGCATTATTGATCCTGTCAGCTGCCTCCCAGTTCAAATGAAGAAAAGCCACTTCGCGTTTGAAGCCTTATCTGTTCTAACCCAAAACACTGCACGTAGACTGATATTGAACCAACTGTATGTGTGTAGTAGCATAAAGAAAACATCTGTCATTTAGAAGTATTTGGAAACTCATTAGCACATCTCACAATATCTGACATTCAGCTTGTAAAAAGTTGGTAGGATGCACCAGCTTGTTTTGAAACAGTACAAGAAAGGAATAGCATAATATTTTTCAGTTTACTATTATCCATCTATGAAAAATAATCTAAAAAATGACTTAATGAAGTGTGAAGCTTGTTTTCAGCATCTGATTAGCCCAATGAGCCAATAAAAAAAACAACAAGCCTTTATGTTGTTGTTGTGTGTACTCGTTAGCCCATGGGAGTGACTACTGTGAGAGGTGACAGAAATGGTGCTGACCGGGCTCGTTCCCATAATGCACTGCACTCTGCTTCTTTACGTGTCTCTGGTGTACAGCTGCACTTGTTTATATACGCACGCAGAGCTGTGGTGTAAAGGAACGACATGCCCCTACGGAGGCCATACAAATACACAATAGCAACAAATAGTGTATGATATGATGACTTTTTCACACACACATTTGTTACATATAAAATGATACAACTTTTTGTCCAGTTGACAAATTAGATGTTTCTTTTACTATATAACATACTACAGCAAATATTTGTACTACTAGTTACCACTTTGTAGCATTTTTTTCATGTTTTTCTCTTTGCACGTAAACCAGGCGCCTATGAAGCCACAGTCTAAATGCAGAATTAAACAACGCTATCCAAGTCTGTGAGTATTTACCCTACAACGAGAAGGTCCCCGGTTGGACATCTGACCTCACGCTTTATCTCTGTGATCCAATCTTGAACTCTCCACTGAGTACATCCTGTTCACAAAACGATTCTACTTTCTAAATGGCCCGTCATTATTTGTGCTAAATTTATCCGTTACATCAGCAACACATTAGTAAGACATGCTGCTACTGTAATTCTAAAATAGCAATTATCTATTCATTAAATTAAACACCAAGCAGGCGGCTGACAGAGGAGGAGAACAGCAGCACAGCAAAGTGTCTGGTAGAAATAGCCAATGATTATCCTCAGTGCTGATGACAAGACGCTCCTGTAAAGTTTAGGCTATTTCAATGTCAGAAGTGTATTATTAAGTTTCTTGGTCTACATCATTTGTCAACATTAAATAAATAGTTGCCAGAGAATGACAACTTACGCTAATAAATGTCAAGTCTCTCATATGTGTAATATGTCATCACATTTATGAAACTGTTGTAACCCCCGACTCAAGACAAATATATTAAGATAATCTAACAGATTGGACCAAGCGCTAGGTTCGTAAGGGCTACAATAAAAATAAGACTAGAGTGAGTGTAAATGAAATGGCAGGAGACAGAAATGAGCAATGAAGATTTAGTTAATTTGGGAAAAAAAAAAAAATGAATTAAAATGGTTAAACTAACAGCCGCCAATTGTTACATTTACTTGTGTACAATATAAATCAGAAAAACAAGTCCTACTGAGCTCAGTGGTATTTCAGTCATTCAGTCACAGTCAATTGTCCAAAAAGGAAAGTTCCTCGTTGTGGTAAGTTTGAGTTGTTACCACGTGATAATCAACAAGAAGAATAAAGAAAGTTGCCATTCTCCATTGACAGTTCAGGGTTCTGGGACAGGCTCGCCATCTCCTCTGAGAGTTTTCTGAATCATCTCCAACCATACAAAACCTAGCCTGCATAACAATAATGTATACAGCTAGTTAAAAGTCCATTTCCATTCTCTAATCTTTGAGAGAAAAAAGAAACAAAGCTATAGCTACTACTACAAAGTATCAAGTATTGTATTCCCATTGTACAATTTACAATATCAGTAACATACATGCATGTTTTAAACTCAAAATATCATTGTTACACATGAAATTGTTTTTTACAAATGCAATAATAACAAATTGAATCGATCCTTTAATCTTAACTCACTAACCATGTGACTTGTGATTAACATTTTTATCCAATTGAATTAGTAAACCTTATCTGGTTTAGCATTACATTACGTTACATGCTTTTGCATAACGCATCTATATGTACATTTAACATAAAAAAACATCACATTTCACCCTGAAATAGTGCAAAATTAAAGAAAAGTACAGTGCCATTTGTTAACTTTTACTTTTGCTTTAAAATACCGTAAAACAAGCACACATACGTTTCATATTGACCTTAAGCAGTAGTTTACCACTCGCGATTAGCATTAGCGATTAGCATTAGCGATTAGCGTTAGCATCACGTTAGCTTGTAATGAGCATATGTTCACTCACCGACATGCACACTGTCAGGGCCGCTCTGGTTCACTCAGGGAATCAACTTAAAACAGTATAAACAATTTCCCAATTAGAATTCTAATTTTTTACAATATTTACATCAAAATAATTCAACGTGCACTCACCAACAATGTGTTAGCTTAGCAATTTAAACAGTTCGTCAACCAGCCTTTCTCGTGTGTGTCCAAAGTGTAAAAGAACGAAAAACCTAACTTCACATCTGAAGGAGGTGGGACTTAACTACTTTCGACAAATAAGAAGGTCATTATCACCCAACGTGACTGAGTAAACAGGAAGTCATTAAGGCAAGTGAGAGGATCACACTTCCTCTTACCAAAATAAAAGTTTTCAAAATAAAAATGAGTGCATTCTCTACTGGGTTACACCGTACCGCACTTAAAATATTAAAAACAACATAATAGATTTGTAAGTTACCAAAAACTCCATCATCAATATTGTAGAGTTTCAGTGTGAGGAAACAAGGCAAATTTATTCTGGTTGTTTATTTTCTGAACACAATGGCTGCTGTTGGTCGTAGCCACTGTTCCCTCTAAACTGCGCGCGTGCGCACTGCTGACACGGTCTCCGCGCACAGAAAATCTGCGCTGCGCACAAAAAAATCGAACCGGAGTTGAAAATAAAATAAACACACAACAATTCATTCTGCGCTATTTTTCAGTGTGAGTGTGACCGGGGACGAGCTGCTCCAGACAATTATGTGATTCACAGACGTATCTGCGCAGTTTATCCACGTCATTGACAGACTCCTCATGCGCCGCTATCAGAGTTTTAGCCGATGTGGAGTGAAGACTCGCTAATGATGCTAATGATGCTAATGATGCTAATGATGCTAATGATGCTAATGATGCTAAGTGTTTAATCCCTGAACGTTCCGACGGCCCGCCCTCAGGCAAAGATCCGCGCGAGTAATTGCGTAACTTTACGCACCGTTTTGTAGCAGTTTTGCGTTTTAAACATAACGAAACGGACAAAACAAAGGAAGGACGCGACCGAGGACACTGTGGATGTTTGTACAAGTTAAACTAGAGGCATCTCGGACCCGGAGCGGTTCGTGGAACCGAGTGAAGATCATGATGGACTCAGGAGTAGAGGACCTGATGTGCTCATGGACTGGATGCTGTTCCTGATCGGTAAGTGTGGTTTATTCTGCTATTGACTTAATTGTGGGTCAAATGTGTATCATGTGTAATCATTAGCATTAGCTAAAGCCAATCTGCGCCCCCGACCACCACCAATCATCACGCACACACCACTTGGTGAACTGTCTTGCCTAAGGACACAATGACAGAAATTGGTCCGAACAGGACTCGATCGTCCAACCTCTGTCACAGAATGACTGTCACACTGTCACATGTACAGTGTGTTTTTAGTTTCCAGTGTGTGTTTGTTCACTGTTTGCAGTGTGTGGTTTGTAAATATATATTTATTTTGACCCATACCACTTGTTTTGAATATATTTTATATACAAATACACATTATATATTGTGTTTTGATATGTTATGTAAATGTACAGTAATGGAGCAGCTGGGTGTGCAGATACAGATTCCTCTCAGTGTGTGTTGGTCATTGACTGTCACTAGTTTATAGTTGTAAAAATCAAATGATCGTGTCATATACTGAAAAAGAGTTACCGGACTGTCTCCCAGACACAGTAGGACAATCTCACTCAGTCACAGCAAAAGCTTCACACAATGGCTTATACTCAATACAAGTCAGAACTTTATCATATACATGTTAAATGTGTTTTCAACATTGGAGTTTACAGTTGTCTTGGTTTGGTTGGAAGCTCATGTTTTGCCATAGTTAAAATTAAATATTTATATTTCCAATAGCATTAACATACTACACAGGTCATGAGCAAGATTTTTGTCATTTTCATTGTATGTGGCTAAAGCACTTAATTAAAAGTCTCATAACAGAAATATAAATGCGGTAAACTGTTTTTTTTAATAAACCATTTAACTTGGATGGATGCGATGCAGCAGGACCACAGTGCGCACGTCTGATGTCGCTCACACTGGTCCTTGGGACGCTCAGGGAGTTTGTGTGTTTGCTCAGACTCGTGAAAAATTATAGGGAACATTGGTCGTAACCCACGTCAAAACAAGAGCAAAACAACAGCATATAAATACAAGTACGGAACTCAATCTGATACAACATCTCTTCCATAAGACACATGAGGAACAGCTTGACAGTAGAGGGCGCTCTCACATATTTCAATGCCGTGATGCCACACAGATCACCTCTCAGATCCATCTACAATCAGGCAGTAAAAAAACCCTTCGTTATCACTACTGTAATCTAAGTAAATATAAAATGTTCAGTTACGACAATTTAATTTTGTATTCAAATCTAAGAAATGTATTCAAAATGATTCATAATGCCGGTCCACCTACGTTGACAAAATGTATTAAACTTTCTTCAGGACAAACTACCCGACCCATTGAAATTGCACAGTTCCAAACAGATCCTCGGCCTTTGCTCAGTCGCCTTTTCATTTCAAATTATCAGACAGTGGAATCGGCTCCAGACAGGCTGAAATTGACCATAGATTTTAATAATTTGACTAGAAATTTGAAAAAGTACATTTTAGATAAACGTGTCCACACCAGTCTAATTCATTTGTATTGTTCTGTCTTACTGTAAAAACCTGCACTTAATAGATTTTTTAGATGTATTTGGACTGTAGGAAACATACTGTATTGGACATGGGGACATTTTATTGTATTTTCCTGCTAATGTCAGTGATGAACTATTAGTTTTATAATGTAATTGTAATGAAATGTGTATTTTAATGTGTGTTCACCCGCCTAGGGACCAAACATGGAAAGAAACAGTAGCTAAATCTGGTACAAATCATCTTTTCTTTTGTTAGATTAATTAATTTGTACATGGTCCCTGACAAATAAAGAATAAATAAAGAAAGAAAGACAATAGATTCACAATTCAACTCACTAGAGCCAGTCTCCAAAACAGACCAGTAACTGAAGAATAGCACCTTCACATGAACTTGTCGGAAAAGCAGTTACATTAACAACACATAAGCAGTTACAAGAACAACAAAAGGTGTCAACTCTGAACTAAACACAAAATATCACTTTATTACAATCGAATATGTGTTATATCTGTGTCCGCTCTCTTCATATCTCTGTGCAACTTTCTGTACCATAAAGTAGCATTTCAGTATTGTGCACCAATAACCTGGAATCAATTACGAAAAAGACTGGAAAAAACTGTCCTTTTAATATAGAAATTATTGACTTTTGAACTGTATTTCCCTATCCCCTCAGAGTAACTGGAGTAGACGCAGAGCTCTGACCAGCCCGAGTTGTGTACGGTCCCAGAGATGTGGTGCCTCCTCTGTCTCCTTTAAAGGTAACAGCGTGTGATGGTGAAGGGGGAGGGGCTCTTCCTGTAACTGTCGTCCTTTATTACATCAAGATAGAAGAAATGTGGCGATCAGCTCTTACATCATCAACGTGAGACAAGGGCATTGCGTCAGTGATAGAAACACAGAGGGGAGGGGCTAAAACGCGCTGGCCATTTGAGTGTTTTGGCATCTTACTGAAATTTCCCTGTGGTCAGCAACAGTGACTAAATCCAGCAGTGCACTTAAGAAGATATCACATTGTGGAGGCCAAGACATACATTACGGCGAGACAGAGAAGGACAGAAGATGTTAGCGCAATCACGTTCTGGAGGTTATAGGCTTCTGTAACATGTATAAAGGTTGAATCGCTGTGTGCAAAGTTTAAAAAAAAGATGCTAGATTCCTGTGGTTCTAAAACTCTGGGGTCAACGATGGGATTTCATAGCTCTAAATAAGATCTGGTTTGGTTCTGAAGTCTATCACCATCGAAGACAAAGAAAAAAAGTTGGGAATGTTGCTTGTCCCTCCGTCTGTCCTTAAATTTGACGCAAATAAATGACCACACCCAGCTGTTTATTTTCCTTTCATTCCTATCACCAGCATTTTGAAATTTCTTTGTAATGATATCCACAAACATATTTATAGATTTGGACAGCATCTTCATTACGTAGTATCGTGTCTATTTGATAACACATTGATAAAGTAAAGCAGTATTTGTATAGCACACACACACACACACACAGGTAGGTGGAGGCAGGAGCTCGGGTGTGTGAGGGTGAGATAAACCAGAGCCAGCGTGGTGTAAGCGGCTTGACAGATGTGCTGCTGCTGACCACACTGCAAACAGACACAGGCTGAAGGGCAGAAATGACAAACTGCAGGGAAACACAGACTTTCTCTACATCAGGGGGCTCAAACTGTGGGGCGGGGACCACTGGAGGGATACAGTTCAGTTTATGGGAGTGGACAGTGGGTAGTCCTTAGAGGTGTTGATTAGTTTAGTTCAAAATTAATCCTAGTTTGATCGCAACTTTTATCAGTTTACAGCTGGTTTGGTCCTGGTTTAGTTCCATCATTCCTGATTTAAGTCTTATTTTGTTCTGATTTAAGGTGCACTATGTCATTTTCTTGGTAGGGGGTCCTGCTACCTGCTTGTTTCCATGGAGATATTATCGTTGTTTTTTTTTTCCTGGAATGTTTCACGTGGAATTAAGTTTATCTACCTATAGGTTTCAGAATGATGAAAAATTTGAACCGTTACCATAGTGATTAACAATGTAAAATGAGAAATTGGAAAAAAACAGGAAGCTGAAACCCATAAACTGCTTAGATTTAGATAAATTAGATTTTGGGAAATATAAATAAATAAATTAGATACTTTATATTGTCATTCTAATGGACTCACAAAATAAAATATTAGTAAAATAATAATAATAATAATAATAACAATAATAATAATACATAAAAATAAATAATAATACATAAAAATAAATAAATAAAAAAAATATATATGTATAATAACACAACACACTGCACTATCCTAACTACACAATATATGCAAAGTTTATGTAAAGTCTTTGTACCATCAAAATAAATAGTTAATAAGAGTGCAAAGTTTCATCTCCACTATACTCCTCATTAGACAGACCACCACACCCCTCTTAAGTGACCTATTTTGTTTTATTCTGTTTTACTCTAGTGCACTTGGCTGGAAGTGGTTCTCAAGTTTCCGGTAATAAGGTAAAGACAGCAGCAGGAGTACAGGGCGCAGAGGGAGCAGAGGTGGGGCGGGATGAGTGCATGTGGAGTAAAGGGTTTGGAGCAGTCATGTGCACTGGACTGAAATATTAAAACTGATCAAATTCTTACGCCAACACACTGGTCAACCAGCAGATGTCGGTCACTGCTGTCACTAAATTATGCATTGAATAGAATGTATAGGTTAAGTTCACATAACGTCACAACATTCCACAAATCCCTATTGTTTTAAATTAAGCTGGAGGACAGGTTCTACGTTAGAATTCCGTCTAAGTGCTAATTATAAAGCGTTTATTGTCCGAGAATCAGGAAGTATGCTGTTTGCATATAGTTGTTTGTAGCTTAACCATGATGGCATCCTCTCTGGCCTCTGAGAGTTGTAAAAAGCTCTTATAAACTAATTGCAGGGAATGAATAGAATGGGCAGCTGGAGGGTAGGTCAGAATCTGTAACTGTCATGTGTGGTTAATGTCTTTGTAATCACTGGGCCACTGGAAACAAAAACTAGCACAAACTTAAATGTCTTTGTCGGTATTGTTATGGGCCAGGCCCGTACAGGCCCTGTTGCCTTTCTCTCTTCCCTTCTGCAGGTCTGCCCACTTGCACTGCTGCTGCTCCACCCACAGGTGACACAGGGCTATAAGAGCCTCCGTGCTCCTGCCGGGGCTGCCATGTCTTGCCCTGCTTCACTGCTGCTGGCTGTATCATGCCTGTTTCCTTTTTGCACAATGAATTGTTTTTGTAAAAAGTAAAAGACGAATCTGCCCATAACTGCTCATCCAAGCCACTTCTTCAGTTCTGGTCAGATTGCTGGTGGACACTGTCTTATCTGAAGGGAGAGGGTAACCACACTGAAACTGTAAACAGCTATTGTCTCCAGTTTCACCCCATTCAACCTTTAAATTTCCCTCCTATTTTTCTCTTTTGTTTCTTTTTTTGCTTTGGGCCTGAGGAAGGAATCATAGATCTGTGAGAGATTATGTTTAAGGCTCCCATTCCTGTTTAAGGAAGGATTGTCTAATGAAAACTGCTTCGTTAACTCCCATCTCAAACTATTTATTTTCTCTGGCTCAGATATGAACCTCACTATCTTCAAAGGAGTTAGTGGTTAATGTCTTTGAGATGCAGATGTACAGCTGACTGGGGTCCAGAGGAGCTCTCACAACAGTGTTGTTACATTCACTTATGAAGTGGCTGTTTAGTTTTTCCAGTGTAACACTCACTGCACTTTTCACTACAGTGAATGGAGTAGACCATATTACTTTGTTTATGGCTTAGAATTTTGTCCTTTGGGTGAACCAGTTTCTGTCTTAAAGTGTTTGTAGTTTTGAAATAGTCTGGAATCTCAAACTGTCTGAAAATTCTCTGGAGTTTTTCAGACACACTCGCTGTGTAAGGAATATTTATGTCTTTCCTTCTAGGTTCAGATTCCCTGTTGTCCTAGTTTTTTTTATCTCTCTTAGATCTATTGAAGGCCCATGTTGAATATCCACCAGCAGAGAAGACTTTCTCCACATGATGTTCCTCCTTCACTTTTCCCTCTGTGTTTGTGGGCAACACTTGTGTTGTAGAATATGGATCACTCTGAGTTTGTGCTGCAGTGGATGGTGTGAATCAAACAGCAGGTATTGGTCAGTGTGTGTGGGTTTCCTGTAGATTTCTACCTGGAGTCGCCAGTCCTCTCCTATAGTTCTCCTTGGTAAAAGCTCTCTATGGTCTTTGTGAACTTGAAGTTTGGCTCCACATCATTAATATGTGCAGTAAAGGGTCCCAGATCTTGAATTTGGATTAGTCCAGTTGTCATCCATGTATCTATACCAATGTGTGGCCTGGAAATGAGGTCATTGCCTCTTGTTCAAATTGTTCCATATATAAGTTAGTCATAATAGGACCTGTGTAAAAAGTATTATTGTTTAGCCTTTGTGCAAATTAAGTCCCCTTTTGGTTGTGCACCTGAGCCAGGCATAAATAAGCAGAATATAAACAGCAACAGTATAAATACACAAAAATCTTTCTTCACAGTATAGATCCAGAAAGTGGCGCTGTTATTCAAACTGTAATGTTGTCAGTTGAATGGACTTTAACACATAATCTTGATATGGCAAGTTTGCAGGGCCAGTGCCAAACAAATCAACATTTGCAGACCACATATTTGGATATGTCTTTCAAAAACAGTAAATCTCATATATACAGGCCCCTGCTCTCCATTTAAAATTATCAACAAATACTAGAACATGTGTACAGTTACATCTAAAAACACTGAAAATCGTTAAATATATTTTCACTGGTACACTGTTAACACATTACAGAAAAACTGAAACTGAACTAAAACTAACTAAACCTGGACTTGATCAGAGTTAACCCAGGACTAGAACAGGGCCAAACTACATCTACATAAAGGACTGAAATGGACTCAAACCAGGATCAAACCAGGACAAAGTGTGACCCTTAAAAGTAACAAACTCACCAACTATTTTCCCATTTCAAAAAGCTAGATACAGTATAAAAGTATCCTGTCAAATTCTTGTGTAGTGGCGTCTAATGGATTGAAAACTGTCGCACTCGAAAAAACAAAATATAGGCTTGGTGTCACCAAGTGAAGTGCTCTTCTGGGGAGCCAAGTTATTTACCACAAACAAGCACAGTGTATAAGTCTCAAGGTTGTAAACTGCAAAAGTGAGTCTGTCAAAAGTCAATTACATTTTGAGGTTGTGGTACATAAGGACATGGAGACAACGCCACAGAAGTGATACGATACTGTTTGAAATGTGTTCAATACTGTTAATGCGGTTGACAGTTGTCATAAAAACTATGTCAAGATGGGAGATTGTTTTTATAATGATTTGACTATGTAACTTTTCTGTTGGAAGGTCTGCAACTTCTGTCCATGGAGATATTTTTGGCTATGCCTGTGATGTTCCACAGTATGGCATTACTCATGTACAGCTGAAATCAGAACTTTACATAGACTATATAAAAAGATGCAACACTTTTTTTTTTTTTTCACTGTCTGACATGAAATCGGACTACACTTTCCTGTTTTAGGTAAATTAGGATTATCAAAATTATTTCTATTTGCTAAATGCCAGAATAATGAGATATGGATTTTTTTTAGACATTTTTTCATGAGCGTAGATGTCTTTTTATATAATATATGTGAACTGCTGGTTTCAACTGTATCTTCAATTCAGTTGCAGGTTTTATTGCTTAAAATACCTTGACGGACATTTTTGTCAAGGTATTTTAAGCAGATCTGAAGTGTAACTTGGCCTGCGTGCGCCACCGGCTAGTAATCATGGAGACAGTTATGTATAATGCCATACAGTGGAACATTCAAGGCTCGTCCATTGCGACAAACAGGTGGAAGATGCTTTACTAGAAAACTTAAATAGTGCATCTTTAATGTATTTTCATGTAAAACAAAGTAAAATAAAAAATAATGTGCACCCATTTTACATGTTTGGTGGATGAAAATAAACTATGCATGAAAAGGGACAGCACACAGGAGGAGGTAGCCTTGTTACCAGTCGGCGTAGCCCTGGGACGATTTTGATCACACGCACGTAAAGAGAAAGGCAACCACTTAGAAAATAGCTTTTGTCGACATGCTGGGCCATTTAGCACACCCGGGACACCTCGAGTTTGGGCTGTGACAAATGTCCCTGTGGCTGTCTGCGAACAGGACAAACAAACATACAGACCACAGGCAGGACCGCAGACAGAGACAGACAGGGGCGGGACAGGGCTCAGAAGTGCAGAGGACAGGTGTGGGCTTTTTAGAGTGCAAGTAATGGACTTAATAGTATTTAAAAAGGACGGTAACTTTTTGAATTTTGAGTATTTCCTATTTGCTGTAGGACTGTTAGAAGATCTTAAAGTGGCAGTACCAAATTTTTTCCATGTTATTGTGCAAAATTTGCTTTGCCTTTGCACAGATATATATTGTAAAAGCAGCATTTGGGGGCAAAATGAAACCACTGTACGCTAATTAGAAACCATTTATTGTCCGAGAATCAGGAAGTGTGCTGTGAGAGTTGGGAAAAGCTCTTATAAATTGCAGGGAATAAATAGAACGCTCGGAATGCATAAGGTAAGTGAGAAATTGCTTGGACAACTGCAAACTGCTAAAACTGAAATAGTATTAGTACTAGTATTCATAGAAATACACTGCTTGAGTTTTTGGTTGTTGAAATTGAATTAGTAACATGATCCAGTGTTATACATATGACTAAACTGTATGTATCTAATTTTAGATTACACATGTAGTACTTTATAGGCACATAATGTTCAGATGGCTACAAAAATACTATAATCTGCAATGGGATCGATGTACTGTATCGCTAAATCTACAATTATGCTATAATCATTCAACGTGTTTTTTCCTGGGCATATTTCATCATTAACCTTTGCACCTGCTCAATTCCTGTCGACCGATTGCTCCTCTCTGGGATCCATAAGTGTCACTAGCGCACAACCGGCCCTCTCCACTGAAACAACTATACAGCGTTAAAACACCACAAGACTGTACCTCAACTAGAGCCAGTCAGACCAGTAACTGACGATCAGAACCTTTGCATCAACTTGTCAGCAGAGCAACAAAAAGTCACATACGAAAGAGCTTTAGAAAACCATTAGGGAGTCCCAGCGTAATGTTCTGTGTTAAAACTACAGTTGGCCTATCAAATTAGAGTTTATAATTGTGCAAGAAATACATGTAATTTTGTTAATAAATAATCTATTACTGAATTTAAGAATTATTTTAGTTTCACAGTTCGAACTAAGGGTTAACCCAGCACGTGTAACAGAAGAGGCATTGTTCAGCTACCAGTCTAATCCAGGTGCTCGTATCAAACTGATTTCTGTGTTTTTTGTTTCTCAGTCTTAATCATGAGCATTTATCAGTGGGAGATTTAAGGACCCAGAAGAATGGGGAAGCATGTGGTGCAGCCAACATAATCTAATACAGTGTCAATCACGTCATGACTGTGGCAGCTGGTCGGCCATATGATACTGAGTAAATATAGAAAGAGACATGGAACAGGTTTTCACAATTTAAGTAATCAAAAATAAGAGAGTCCAAAATGAGATGTTGAAATTGTCAACACCGACTTACTGATTGTAATAGCAGTAACATTTCCAGCACAGGCTATACCTAATCAGCAATGTTTCCAAAGAGCACCCACAAAACAGCTCAAAATAGACATACAAATGAAAAAAATGGGTTCACAAGATGTATAAAAAGAGTGTGGATATAGGATTTGTATATTTCTGGATAGGGCTGCACAACAAACAATTGTTGTAGAAGCTGACAGAAGTATTTCATTGTTTTGGTCAATTAGTTGACTTGTCAAACTATTATTTCTAATGTACACTGGGATTTTTTAACCAGATAAAAGGTGTATATATAAGCTGACAATCGAAAAAAAAATATATATACCGGTATATTGTGGTACCCGTAATGGAATACCCCCAAGCAGTGGGCGCCTCCATTGTCATTCAGGTTGTATTATTTTGCATGGGGCTCTTGACAGCAAATAAGCTCTATATAGACTACAGAGCTGTTTTAAACCTTCTCAAAAAATCGATGCACTGTTGACTTGTTGCCACACATAAACATTGAACATTTTAAACAAATATACTTTATATCATATTTCAGGATCTCATCTCTGCTGTTTGCAGATGATGTTGTCCTGAGGGCCAGGACCTGCAGCAGGCACTGGGGCGGTTTGCAGCCGAGTGTGAAGCGGCTGGCATGAGAATCAGCTCCTCCAAATCAGAGGTTGGCAAAAGGTGGCCTGCCCTCTCCAGGTGGGTGGAGAGTCTCTGCCTCAAGTGGAGGAGTTCAAGTATCTCGGGGTCTTGTTCACGAGTGAAGGAAGGATGGAGCGTGAGATTGACAGGCGGATCTGTGCAGCGTCTGCAGTGATGCGGTCACTGTATCGGTCTGTTGTGGTTAAAAAGGAGCTGAGCCGAAAGGCAAAGCTCTCGATTTACTTGTCAATCTACGTTCCTACCCTCACCTATGGTCATGAGCTCTGGGTAATGACCGAAAGGACAAGACCTAAATGGGTTTCCTACACAGGGTGGCTGGGCGCTCCCAGGGTGAGAAGCTCAGTCACACGGGAGGACATTGGAGTAGAGCCACAGCTCCTCCACGTCGAGAGGAGCCAGCTGAGGTGGCTTGTGTATCTGTTTAGGATGCCTCCTGAACGCCTCCGGGCATGTGCCACCGGGAGGAGGCCCCAGGGAAGACCCAAGACACGCTGGAGGGACTATGTTTCTCAGCTGGCCTTTGAACGCCTTGGGGTCCCACCAGAGGAGCTGGAGGAGGGTCTGGGGTGAGGGGGGTCTGGGAGTCACTGCTTAGACTTCTGCCCCACAACCCGGTCCCAGATAAGCAGAAGAAAATGGATGGATCATATTTTAGCAGCAAAACTTTTCCCAAATTCTCCATTGAAATGACTGGGATTTCCACTTAACCAGAAGTGCCACCACAAAGGAAGTGCAGTTTAGTTGCATTTATGGCAAAAGTGGACACGGCGGAATCAGGTCACAAGTCCAGATAATGATGAACAGTTATTAAAATACTCAAGGAATATTTTAATAGAGTCAGGATTATTCATTGTGCAGCCCTGGTCCTGGATGTGTTGTGTTGCTATTCTAGGTTTGTACACTCAGCACTCCATAGATCCAGAAATACATTAACTGGTGTTACAAGGGTATGATGAAAACAACAAGGCACAAAGAGAAAGCAGCGCAACTAGTGCAATATAAAACATAAACTGATAAATATGGTCAATAAAACATCCTGTGAACGCAGATTAACTACAGAATTTCAACGACATGAGATTGAACTTTAAGATAAAACTTGAATAAAACTAGAAATGTACAGAACCAAAGTTGTCAGTAGGGCCGGCGATACTGTAAAAAATCTATAATTTTTTTTTTTATATAACTCCCATCCCTATGTGTTGGTGTAAGTCCCGGTCAAAAGAAAAGCCACAAAGGCACGTCTGTTGCTCTTATAGAATTACATTAGCGCTGACACAATACATCACTTCCGGTAGTATGGCTCTGAAGCTAACGTCTTATGCTAGTTTTGTTATTATTCATGCTCTAAAGTGCACCCTCATGCAGCCTTATGTTGTGTAACCTTCCCTCGTGAAATGTGCTGATAAATAATGGATTTCAAAGTGGCGGGTCACATGACCGGCTGAACTCACCGATCTCATCTGCTGTGTCCCGGTGACGTGCTGCAGCACCTTCTCCAGCTCCTTCTCAATTCGCCCGGCCCAGTGGATCATTCTGAGGAACAAAGTAAGAAGAGGGTTAGCGTTTTAACTGCATTTTACAGCAAAAACTGTCATGGCATATTTCAGGGCTGTAGTCGGCTTAAAAAATTCTTGGTTTAGCGATTAGTTGACTAAAAGTGGGCGTTGCAAAGTCTCTCACAACTATTGCATATCCCTATCTATCTGATCGAAACTGCATTCAAGACAGGAGATCATGTAAAAACACTATTTATACAGGAAAAATGGACTAGGGCACAATTTAAATAAATACAAATTAAACTTGTGAATCATGAGTTTAATGCTTAGCCAAATCTTCGGCTCACTCACTCACTCACTAACTTCTCCTTGTGGCTGTTGTCCCACATAAATCCTTATAATCTAACATGAAACATGAAACGGAACATGATTAGTCAGATAAAACAAGGGTCAAGATTAATCACAACTGAATCGAAATCATAATTTGAATGCGAGCAATGAGCAAATCGCTAAGCTGCAGTTTTTGAAGTAGCATAATTTCCTCCACAAACAACAAAAATATCCTGTGTTTTCTGCATAGAAACTGCAAGCCCTGTAGTTTAGATCTGTACAAACATGTTCTGAAATGCGATTCTTGTATTAGTTTGTCAGTTCATATTTAATTTTTTTTTTTTTGGCAAATTCTTCTGAACGCATTAACATTGAACATTGACCAAAATCATTTTATTAAAACATAAACTGCAAATCTCATCACAAAGCTTGTCAGGACAATCACAGTTAAATATTCACTACTACTACTACTACTACTACTACTGAACACGGCCAAAAAAAAAATGAGGCTAGCAAAATATTACTGACGATGAACACTGGTGAAATCTGAAACCCATGACTGAATGAAGTTAAGTGGAGGTCAGGTCAGTGCAGAGTGAATTGACTGTCTCGTTGTCATGGTGATGATGATGACATGATGGATGTTGCTCGGTTTGAACTCAGACAAAAATATAACAGATCAAGATAATTGGTTTAGCATAGCATTAGCATTGCTTAATATAAATAGAACATCAGAAGAGCACTTTTCTTCTGTCTGTGTTGATCTGCGCAGTCTCTTGGTTAGTTAAATTCAAGCAAACGACAACATATAATCTGTAAAAAATGCAACTTATATGTAACTTGCATCCATGGATATGTTATTTCTGTGACTAGACTGTCTCATATCATGGCCTTAAACTTGTCTATATCCGTGGAGACAAGCAGGTAAAGCTAACAGGCCAAGTTACAAGTCAGATCTGTGGAAAGTTGACCTCGCTTGGAGTAATAATGCATGTTTTTCACTGTATTGATCAGCAATGAAAACACCTGTTGCTGAATAAATGCAGGAGGAAAGGGTAATGTAGAATGTCAAGGTAGATAACATTAAAGGCATACTGCGGAACATTCAAGGCAATGCCATACTCAGAAGCAGGTGTCAGAATCTCATTTGAAAAGTTTACCATTGCACCTTTAAAATTCCAAGCTGGTAGTAAGGTGCGTGCTGTGTCCTTGAGGAACTTTGCTTAAACCGCTTTTAAGTCTATATTCTTCATCCCACTTTCTTTCAACATCACTTCCACTTAACAATATGAAGTATATATCTTTGATGACTGGACTGGAGTGGCATGAACAAGCGTATCCTCCATGTTGGCTGGGATCCGAGCCTGGGCCGTAAAACTAGTGAGGCCTGACAGAAGTGCACCCTAAGCGAGAGCCAGACCCTGTAAGAACAAGCCAACTTTGGTATTAAGAGATCAAACTGCCCCGCGCATCACTGGAGGATCACTCAGACAGCAACAAATGGCTTAATGTATTGGACTGCAAAAGTTTTAAAGTACTTTCTCAAGGACTATTTTACGGATGTTTTAATGGAGAAAAAGCATTAAGGTAGGGATGGTCAAAATGACAAATTGCTGTCTAATGTCTGTGGTGATATTCTATTTTCTAGATATTGCATATATATCAAACACTGACACTTGTCCCAACACTCTCCTCCAATTCGTCAACCCCTGTCAAGCTCTGAGTGAGTGACAGGCTGATAGCGTAGTGCAAACTATCCAATCAAAGCGTAGTGTAAACTATTTGAAGAAGAAGACAGTTGTAGTTACTCTTGAAGACAGTATAAAACTCAAGGACATTTTTGTTTTGCTTTTTTCATATCGCCCACCTGCACGTTAAGGGGTTTATGTATGGTGAAAATCAGATCTAAACCAGGACTGAATCAGTGGAACATAATCAGCATTAAGCCAGTCATAGGGATGGGCATTTTTTTAATTTTTTTGCCATACTCTCCAGCGCTAACCAGTCGTAAACCAGACAACTGTTTTAACTGTGAAATATGTTATCTTACTACGATCTCACCAGACTTAAACAAGGCCAACACCAAGGCTAAACTACGGCTACGTTTAAGAGAGATGGTCCAAGACGCTACGAGAAAAGGACCAAACCGCTCGCTGGTACTTGTACTTTCATCACAGTTTGAGAAACATCACAATGAACTCAAATTCTCATTCATCTCTCTGAAAGATCCCACTGCATTGACTGAAAATACCTGTAACTTGTGGGTAGAGAAAGTTTAATAGGGACACAACTAGAGATCAATATATCGATATCAATATTTGCACTTCTCCAGCAAAGGTCAATACTTTGTTTTGGCCGACCTGCTGCCTAAAGAATACACCCAAAGCTTCATTTGAACACATCAGCGCAAAAAGATAACTGCACCTGACTACAGCTCTCTTAAAGGTTTGTGCTAAAGAGGGGCTGTGGGTGAGTTTGTAATAACATTTTAATTACATAATAATAATCAAAATCGCTTATCAGTTGCCCCGGATTCTAAACAATTGGTATCGGAATCGGCCATGAAAAAACTCATATCAGTCGATCTCTAGACACAAAAGCCAGCATTTGTAAAGTTACATTTGTGAAACTGTTAAACAAGCCTAAAGCAGGAATAAACCAGAGTAAAACCAGGAGTACACATCTTGCTGGCTTTGATATTTCTAACACTTAAAATGTTGCGACAGAGTTGTGTGGAAAACAGTGCAAACGTTATATCGGTGATGATAATGTGTTTGTTGTGAGGCAATATTAAGTGAATCTGTGCCAACCTTTCTAGCTGACAGATATCTAATCAAAGGCATCAGCAGCAGCATGCCAGCAGCCCGATACGTCTTTTAATACGATGACAAAGACAAATGCCATCTTTAAATGTCAGATTCACTACGGAGACAAGAAAGATTTATTAAATTGTACAAATGTGCTGAAGGAGTGACAGCAAACCCTATAATCACGTGGACGAGAAGCAGAGGCAACATGTGAAATCAACAGTTATGGGGATGAGATATAAAGCAAACGCAAGTCCTCCAGTTTTACCGAGGAGAAGACGCAGAAAAGGTCACCTCCATATAATATGAAAGCAAGTTTATAACCAGAGACGCGATGGTAACAGTGAGGGGAATTCTAAGTCGTGTAAAATATTGGTTACAATGATTAATTATGCAATATAATCGATAGAAAAGGCAGGCCCAGCAAAGACTGTAATAAACAGCCATGCTAGGTCAGGTGATTACATATGGTAAATATTGATACTATGGTAAAACTGAATCTATGTAGTAGTAAAAGCAAGTTACAAATCAATTCACGGATAACGCAATGCAGAACTGACAATTCAGGCTCTACATATGTTTGTTTATTAAGTGAATATAATTTTACTTATGTCATTTGGTGATAAAAGAAGTGTTGTATTAGGCTGGTAGTTTAAGCAAGGGTTGAAAACTTGAAATGAAAATTAAAACAATACAGTGAGAGAATTTATAATGAGAGGTCAGAGAGTCAAGGTAAAGATTTGAATCAACAGTTACACCTAAAAAGAGCAGAGAAGTATACAACCATGTGTAGTCTAATCTGTTTTACCGTAGTATTATAGCCTAAGTTATACAAATGGCTCATTACTGACTTATTCTTGCACAGTTTTCTAACCCACATCCAAAATTTATCACGTTGTCAAGCTATTCCAATGCTCCACTACATCTCAAAACTGTTCCTCATTGGCTTAATAATAAAATCAATGGTACAGTGCGAGGTTAATGAGGCTGGTGAATAGGCAGTTGTTTTTGAAAGTCACCTTGGGCATCTGGACCAAGCCTGGAGCCTTCTCACGTAAAGCACACGTGAATCAGACTCGTTGGATCCTTTTCATTCAACTAACCAACAGCGCGAGCTCCAGTGAGGGCTATATGAGCGCGCATCACCACACACCACACCACACACACCACACACTCATCTTCAAAACGCCCATAATCACACATGGATCTATAAGCTGCCTCACTGCTGCTGCAACAACCTCTAAAGAATACTCCAAATATGTGTCTTTAGCCAGTGCTGTTAGTTGTAAAACACTGAAAAGGTTAACAGGTGTGTGCCAAAAACTACGCACTATACTTTGTTGGCGTGCGTCTTCAGGCATTACTTGTATTTTTGTTTTATTTACAAACAAAACTATCCCTTTACTATGTCCCAAATCAGTGGCAAAACCTGTATTCACTTCGTTTTGGTTCTGATAAAGACAGACAGTAGCCTACATCTCAATATAATATTACTACTACTACTGGATAAACTATGTTGACACTGTGCGTAAAATCCACCGCGCTATTGTAAACTCTTCATCCGTCACAATGGGAAAGAGTATTCTCTAAACGGAGGCAGCAAAGCGACACATCCCTAATCATCGCTTCATTTCGCCCCAGGTTCTCTCAGTAAAAGAGCCTCAGTAGATTCAGGCGATTCACCGGCGGCACCTGTGCGTTCGCGTTACGCACTGTTTTACTGTCAAAATGAATTACGCACCAAAATAAACACAAAACGATTCAAAAGGTCGACACACAGACAAGGGCAACGTGTGTGTTACATCAGGATAGGAGCCCCCCTTCGCAGCGAGGCGCACTACGATGCTCGGGCAGGCTCCACGGGGCCACCTGTCCTAGTTCCCGGGCTCTGCTTTACCCGCTTGTTCCCCCCCTCCCGAAAAGCGCGTATCGGGTACTTACGTGTAGTGCTGGGGGAAGAGGTGGGTCCCGGTGGTCGGCGTAGAGACGTATAGGACAAGTACAGTTTGGATAGTAAAGAGGCAGAAAATACCATACGACTGCGCGCAGATCGCCATTTTCCATTAAATATTCAAGAAACTGGGATAAACAAGAGGAGGACCGGAAGGACAGACTCTCGCGCAGCTGAGCTAAGAATAACCGAGCTCCGTAGAAAGTGTGTGATGAAGGTAACGGCTGCCTGGCGGATGCTGATGGACTCTTCACCCCGAGACAGGCTCACGGCTGGAGGGCGAAGACACGAGAGATCAGTCCTGGGACGGTGCTCTGTCTGGACACGTATTTGCGCACTCGTTGTCCTCCTTCCTTCTCCGCCACAGCGCACATTTGCCCCTTTTCTCCCACTCTCTCCTCAATGTAACAACCATATATAATAAAGCTAGACAAGGTGAGGGCAGCCACTTCCAGGTGTGGCTTTCAAAATAAAACAAATGTAGGTTTGTCAAAGTGCCAAGTCTCCTGAAATCATCTTTAGCCTAAATTCGTAAAATCTATGCGTAAAAATAGAAACCTTTTGTGTAATCAAGCCTCAAATTTCGGAGATTCGCGTTTCCAATGAAGGTTATTTGACCATTTTAGGCTGCGCTTTTATTTTGGGAGGTCCAGATGATACACTTCCTGTATTTATCTCGTCTCTCTATGGCAACAGACAAAGCTGTGAGAACCAGTGGTGGTCCATCACAAGCTTACTCTGGTGCGACGGATGGGGGCGCGCATCGGGCCGACTGATCCTTCTGAGGCCTCAACAAACTCCAGATGAGAACTGAACAGAAAGACTCAGGCTGTACATGCATCGAGGCAGAATAATGTGACTTTAAATGAAAATGTTTTTATGTATATTCATTTATTTTAGATCAACATTCACATCTGCTTACATTTTTTATTTTTTATTTTATTTTTATTTTTTTTTACATTTCTGATCTGTTTACATTTTCTTCATGAAAAAAGTGTAATTTTTGGTCATTTTCGTCATTTATGTGTGTGTGAATGAATGAAAGGTTTGTATATATTTGCTAAACACTGTAACGTGCCTTACCTTTGGTTCAGAATTATGATTTCTTCTGCTGATTGCCTGTTGCTCGATTCCTGTTTATTTCTCTTTAGACTCAGGACACAATGTTATAGCCATATCTACATCTATTATTTTCCAATTAAAGATGATTAATTTTTCACCTCACATTACGTATGTTTTTTCTTTTTCCCCAGGACTGCCACATCCTTGAACTTGCGCTTTACTTTGCACACGATATTAGAACTGTATATGTGGATAGCACTAGTTCACATGTGCATAGCATGTGTTACATAGTATATATTTGATATGTGACATGTATATATTGATCTAGTTTTATTGCAGATGCTTTGCGGAATGGCACAGTGACAATAAAGTTGATCTAATGTTGCTAATCTTATGGTCGACAGTAGCTCAGTTGAGTGTTTGTCTACTGATCCGAAGGTTGACAGTCTGAATCCCGCTATTGACATAAATATCATTGGTAGAGGAGTGTTTTCCAATGAGCCACAGATTATTGGTGCAATTCTAGCTCTCACAAATGAATACGTTGTGTCCTTGGGCAAGACAATTAGCCCACCTTGTTCCCATTGTCTGTGCACACTGGTGTATAAATGCGTATGTGAATGGGTGAGTGGTTCCTTGATGTAACGCGCTTTAAGACCCTTGAAGGTGTAAAAGCATTATATAAAAATGCGACCATTAACAACACCTTTCCCCAACCAAATACAAGACAACCCATTTGCATAGACGACCAGACACGACTTGTGCATCACGCTTGTCTGAATTTCATGTTTCTATTCCCTCTTACTTTAGTTTTAATTAGCCCAAAGAATGCAATGTTAAAGCCATATGTGTAGATTTATTATTTTCGTCCCTGTACAGATCACATGAATCCCTACACAGACCAGACGCCGTCCTTGTCTGGGTCAGTCAGCGAGGCAGAGGCAGGTGTTTGCATACACAGCCCCAGCAGGAGACAGAGGCGAGCTTTGGCCCTGTTTGCTGACAAGGAAGGGGGGTGATGTTTTGGTAGAAAAGGACTCACCGCGGGGCAAAAAACCTCCACAGGAACCTGGGAACCACCTGATGGAGTGGAGGAGAAAACCACAACAGCGTGCTCTGCTTATGTACATAGTCATCATGCATCACTCCCCAGGACAAATATCTCTAGTTCATAATGTAGGAAATGACAAAACAACACAGCTTCCCCCACAGCAACCAATTTTGGAGACATATCGACTGACTCTGTGACAAATGTAAGCCATAGAAACGGTAGACAGCCCTGCAGTGATTTATTTGGGTTTATACAGAGAAAACAATACTTTAATTGATGGCTATGTATACCTAATAATTTACTGTACCTCACGTCCTATCAGGATGCTAACAATGGCACACAGATGCACAGAAGGAGAGGTGAGCATTTCTGTTGATTCGCATCCAGCAAACGGTGCTACTGTTACGTTTTAGTGTCATTTAGTGGGTTATTAAGAGATTTATTTATAATTTAGTCTTAATCTATGTTTGGGTTTTGAAAGTAGTTAAATCTATGTGCTGCTTTATGGTTCATTCCAGCTTTGGTCACTATTTTTAGTCACTGTTTTCTTATGAATATGTAATAAGTTATGGTCTATGCAAACTTGGTGAGAATCATTGCTCTAAATAAAAAAAAAAAAAGAAAAAAAAGCTAATTGGGGTTATATTAAAGATGCACTTTGTAATATTTCTTTTGGAGGATCTGCCACCTGCTTGTCTCCATGGTTGTTATTGATTTGCCTGGATTATTCCCGTATCCATGGAGACTATGCAAGAGGCAAGCGAAGGAGCTAGCTATGGACCTTTTGAGATGCTACAGGCTTTTTACACCATATGTGGCTTCTTACAGCAAATGTGGCAGCAAATGTGGCAGAAGAGGAAATGCTCTGAGACCTTCAAGAGGAAATACTTTGAGGGAATAGCCCATTTCATCACCGACCAAAACAACGGAGAGTGAGGCTTAGAAGAGGGTTTCATGTTGTCTTCTCGTTGTACAGGTTAGATCTCTGGAGAGGCGACAGCTTAGCCTCTACTACAATTTAGCACAGTGTTTCCCAGTTGACATTGAAAGAAGATCCTTTATTTCAGCACCAAGGAACTGTCCAAATGCTGATTCCACTCCACTTACAAATGGTGCCTTGTTTGTATATGACACTTTACATAATGATGCATGAAAACACGAACCAATATTACTAATACTACCGCGTTTGTGAAGATAAGAGTAACATTTTCTGGTCTCACCTAGCTTACAAAATTGGACTGAAATTACACCAAAGCAGGGGGCAGATGCTCTCTATTCAAGCTCTTCATGCATCTCGAAATGTACAACCCTTTCCTTTATTACGCTAATTGCTTAAATATGATTTGATCTCAGTGGGAGTTGCCGGGGCTGATGGGTAAGCGGCCGATAACTGGCGTTTTACACCCTGCAGTCTGGGAGCACATTGAGCACTGGCTGTATACGCTTATAGAGGATCCACTCTTTATTTGAATGGATCGATGATGCCGGCAAAGAGACGTGCTCAGTGAAAACACACGGATCAATGGAGTGAAGCCCGGCCGATCCTGGCAATGGAAGGAACGGCAGACGGAGGGGGGCGGCTAGGTTAGTTACACAGTTTTGATTGGTTTCCTGTAACTGTCAATCATCGTTTATGAACAATGTGAGTGCAGTGCTTAAAATCTCTTTGAACATCTTAACATCTAAATACCCCTACAAGTATCAAAAGCGTAATATTTTTCCTATAATCCACACTATATAAATCATATAGTTTCCATTTTAAGGCATTTACGGCTGTGGCCACCATGATACTTTCCTCAAGGTTATCAAACCATCAGCATCATCCCACCTTGTGCTTACTGTGGGTTTTTCTGAATCTAAATCCTCAATTTTACCGTCCGACGTGGCAGCTGACAGCAACAGCCCGCATACAGTGACACTGGAGGTGGTTTTCAGAGAGAGAAAGATGTATAAGGTGGAGAGAGGGGAGATAAGCTACATGGGAGACTTTGTGTGTGGGGTGCAAACTAGCGATTTTTCCTATGGCCCGAGACAGCAGAAACAAGAGGTGATTAATGCGAGCTCTTCTATTGGGTCTGCCTGTGAATGGGTGTGTGGGTGGGTACATAAGGGTGGGTGGGGGTCCTGGTAAGCAGACAGTGAATGCAGCTAGGGTAGTAGACAGTGGGGCTCCTTGCATTGGTCGCTCCTAAATCGATAACAGATTGGCAGGTCAATCTCTCTTGAAAAAAGCGCTCCTTCAGTGTGTGGGAAGCGGAGCCGTATACAGCCGCTTTAAGTCTGTTGGTTAGGCTGATAATGTAAAAGCCAGATGGATTGTCAGATGGGATTCTATGTGGCAAATCTGGCTGGACGAATTCACTGTTGCTAAATAAAACAGGATTTGATGTTAGGTGTACTTAGTAGATGCATTTCTGCAAATGAAACGCAGAAGTACCGAGAAAAACAGTTGTGAATGTTATATTATGTGTCAGTCAGTAAATCACTTTTAAAGGGCTCATATTAGGCTGTTTTCTGATCTAGGTTAATATAATGTTGTTTCCTCATCAAAAACAGACCTGGAGTTGTGTTTTGTTTCATTCACACACATTTAGCACAGAAACCCTGCAAATTTAAACAGAGTTCTTCTCAATATCTACTGAACTAAAGGTAAAAAGAGCTTCCACTACATGACATCATAAAGTGGAACAGAGCATTTTAAGCTCTGGAGATGCAGACAGACTAATAATAAAGGATTACTCAAACATTTCAGTGACATTCCTCTTTCAATTAGCTCATGGCCAGGCCAGTTAGGAGCAGAAATAAAACCCACAGTTTTAGTTAAGCTGCCTTAGGAGCACCTATGTTGGGGGAAGTATGGTAACCTGAGCACTTTCCTCTCTTTCCTCCTATTTTCCCTGTCAACAACATTCACTATTCAGTTCACCTGTAGCTCATTCATTGTTCACATGTTGTTCCCTGTCCCACTCCGCTCTGGGGGAGTGCAAGTGTTTCAAATGCCTGGCCGCTGACTGCCCGGTGATGATTGGACCCTATATGCCCTTGCTATGCCCTGATCCTGTTCTGTGGACCTGGATCCTCCCCTTCCCCCACTCGGCTGGATGACCCAATACCTGGCTAGGATGACCCCTGCCCTACTGTGGATAAGCCCTTTTCTGTCTCTTAGTTGAGTGGGCTCTGGCTCTACAGACTTGAATTCTATCTGCAAAGAGATGCACATTAGTCCTGGACACATCTGCAGCTGTCCGTCCATGGGGGTGCATCTCTCCTGTGGTTCTCCTCAAGGTTTCGCTTTTTTATCACTGGCTTTTTTGAGTTTTTCCTTGTCGAGAAGGAGGGTGTAAAGACAGGAGACGTTTTGGGACAATTATCCATTTGCTTGTTTTCTGTTGATTAATTTACTTGTTTGTTTCACTGTTGATTTTCTAACTTTCTGTTGGTTAAATTAATTCTCATGTTCAGCTCTAAAACTGCTGTTTTGATTTTGAGCTTCACAAAAATAAATTGAATTGGACTCCGGGTATTTTTTTGAGGATGTAACAACATTCTAACATGGCTTAAAGCTCTCAAGAGTCAGTTTTATGTGATATAGGACGTTTAAGCAGCAAGTTAAGTAGTGTTAAGTAAATTTTATTATTATATATATATTATAATTATTATTTGTCAACCCAAATTCACAATGTAAGAAATAATTTTAAGAAAGGCAATTTAAATGTTGACTGAATTAAAGGTGCTGTAAATAATTTTATAAGCACTTTTCTGTGTTTGCAGTCATGGTAAAGCTAATATCAACTAGCATGCTAACACAATACAGGTTATAGATGCAGACAGCACATAGTAGTCTCATTTCAACCATAATAGAATAAACCAAATGGAATAAAATTTGGGTGCAGCAACTTTAAGTGTTCTAGTGTTTTCTATAGAGGGAGTGTGCAAAGTTCTTTCTTATTAATTATCTGTGAGGCCGTTACTTTACACAGTACTTATGAAAAACTGCACTATCCCTCGAAGTCAGTCGATAATGCAGCGTACTTGATCGCAGATTTTCATACTCCTGATTATTGAAGTGTTATGTCACGTTTCCACGGCGATGATTGAACCAGCTGCCCTTGAGCTAGTCCCGGCCCTCTCTCCGGGCTCCTTCTTTACTGTGGAGAGCTCCTTGTATACTCTGTGCATGATCCACTGTCAGTCATTTAAGACGCGTTTGTCAAGGGGCCTTTCTCCTCCGCGACACTGAAGAACTCAAGATGCCTGCCGGGCTTGACAAAGATGAGTTCTGACTGCGCTAATCAAGGTTATCATTGTCGAGGTCCTTGTTGGCTTCTCAGTCATGGTTGTCTATTTCCATATTTGTACAGAGCAAAGCGCACACACGAGATGCTCTGACTGTGGATGGACCAAACAATTAGTGAGATGTTTTTACCTGTTTAGTGCATTCGTGATGTCAGCACAGAATGTTTAAATCCAGGTTCAAAACGGTTCTGTTCAGCTGTGCATATGACTGAAAGGTTTTTATTCTGCACTCTTCTGTTTTAATATGGATTTGTGACCAGGTGAAATGCAAAAGGAACCAGTTTATTCCTACTGTAAAAATTGTTTGCATTTTGCAGTTTGTCTTATTAAAAACAAGTACTTTTTCAACATTCATTTCGAGTATTCATTTCCAAAACATAAACAGGACAGACTTTTAATAATTGTCATCTAAAAGTAAAAAAAAAAAAAATCACATTTATTCCTCCAAAAACTGATTTCTGCTCCAAAACACATGTCAATACTGTAGTTAAGACTGAATCTTGATCTCAGTTAAAAACATATTAATTACGCGGTGCTACAGGCGTCTGAAACGACAATTCTGCTTGGGCTTGTGCATTGTGTAGAGTCTATAAATAACTACTCCAAATCTCAGTGGGAGTGTCCTGGTTAAACAAAGATCAAATGAAATATGTATGGAAAACATGTCAAATAGCTCTGATGAGGCTCGAGTATACAAAACAGCAGAAGTGGGCAAAAATGGTTCGCTGCGTAAAGCAATTTGAGCACTGAAAACGGTGGGGACAAAATATACCAGAATGAAATAAAAACATGACTCACAAAATGATTCACAGATCGTCCTTTTAACAGTCGATATCAATTACCACATTACCTCACGACTGCACATGAAACTAAAAGCACGAGCCTTTCCCAGCCTCTGTACTACTATGAAAATACAGTATTACAGACCCGACAACTGCTCGCTCGCAATGCATCCTGGGACATCAGTGCTCAAATGTCAGAGCGTTTCATCTTGATGGCAGTGACTCACTCCCCTCGCTCTCCGTCTAGAAGAAAGAAAAAAAATTAACTGCACAAAAGCTTACACAACACTGTATAAGATATTACTGATGCTATATCCTCGTGTTATAATGATAATAATAATAAGGCTGCGAAGAGAAGATTTTGAGTGTTGAATCGGCACAGCCCTGGGGAGTGTTAAAGCCGCTGCTCCTCCCACAGTTAACAGTGGGTATGTAAAAACAGAGCAGTCATTGACATGCTCTACTAGAGGCCTAATGGCCCCTGGGTAATGGCCTCTTTGGTCTTGAGGAAATCCTCCCTCACGCGTACATCAGAGCACCGATTGAGAGGAGATTGGCTGTGAAACAGAGGAGACGAAAGAGACGTCACTGCCACACACACAGGAAAGAGTGAATAAGTGCTAAGTTGAAAGGGCATCTGACACAAATCATAGTCTTGGGATAAGGTTTGCCAGTAGTACAGGTATAATTACCTCACTGAAGCCTTGTCTGAACTTTGTACAGTGACTTTCAGCTTCTTCCCTCTGGGCAAAGGTACTGGGTCTAAAGATGCAAAAGTAAGCGCTTTAAAAACAGCTTTATTCCAGCAGCTGTTTGTTAAATAAGCTGCAAACTGCACCTGCATTGTTGTGTATGTGACACTGTTTTTATTGTTTATCATGTTTTGATCAGCACCGTGAGTCACTTTAATATTTCCTATTGATTTTAGGTCTATATTTGTTATTTGTGTGACGTATGTACACTGTAAACCCTGAAAGCTCAAAAAACTCAGGAAACAGATTACCCTAATTTACATTAGTAACAGTAACAATAGATTAAGTAACATTAATAATCTGTAGACACTGAATGAGGTTATTTTAAATTAGCAATGATTGCACTTAAAACATTTGTAATGGTACTTAAAATAACTAAGTAAGTATCTCTACCTGTATTTAAGTTACTCTGTCAATGTTAGTATTGTAAAATAATGCTATATTAGTACTGATAACTTAAACCCTTTAAGTACTGAGATATTTTTTTTCATAGTAAGGAGACACAAACCACAAATCTTAAACTCACAAATGACTGATTTGACCGATTAAGATGGAGCAGCACTGAAAATGAAATGCCTTTAACAGTGAAATCAACAGCAGACGAATCAAAACACAGTGACATTTGTGCAGTCGGCAACATAAAAGTTCTATGTTTAAGGTCCAGATTATAGTTCTGACTTACGAGAAAATACTTTTTTGTACAATTATCATTGAAAGGATAACACAAAGAGAAGCAAGGACATACAGCAGACATTTGAAACACCATCCATACCAAACGTTCCTAAATGTGTACTAAATGTGTACATTTAGTACACATTTAGTACATACACATTTGTCCTCACAGCGTTCACATATCGTCCATGTGGAGGTATGACCTAATCTCTTCAGGTCGACCTGTGAACCTGCACTCATGGATTCAGTCTGTGTCTGCAAAAAAAAATATACACAACATATTTTAAACTGGCATCAGTTTATCGTCAACAGTGTTGTTTCCACCTTTTACATAGGCCTGGGAATAATGAACAGAGGCCAGGCAAAGTAATATTCAAACTGTATTAAACACATTTATTTTTCTGGCAGGCCTCCAGTTTCCAACCCAAAAACACTCCAAACATCTATGCACCTGAAAGTGTCCATAAATACTTAATAAGGCTAAAACATACCTTTAAATCATCTTGATGCACTCTCTGTTTGAGTCTTCCTCCATGTTTTCCCAGTGAAGCATCTCACATGAGCAATGCTGCAAAGACCTAAGAAGAAAACAGTGTGAAGACAATAAAAACACTCAAGACAATAAAAACACTCAAGACAATAAAAAGCACAGTCTGTGAAACCTTATGAGACCTTATCAGTGAAATAAGAGCACATACTGTTTATATGTGTCTACCCTCACCTCTGATGTTCTTAAATTCAAATATTTTACTAAACACAGCTGACAGTTCCACACAGTCTATGATTTAAACAAGTAATATCACTATCTGAATGAAAGTCGTAGTAATACTTAAACTTTGTGAGTAACATGAGTTGAGTCGTCTAATCTTAACTCGTTCAAAAATCACCATATTAGTCCACGATATTCAGTAAACAGCAATTTTAATGACTTTTTTTCTTGTAAGGAATACTATTAGTGTTTACAGTGTATATATGGAAGCCAACTCCATCCAAACCAGTTCTACCTGCAGATATAAATAAAGTTACCTGAACCTGATTGTACTTATTCTGTTCATTTTATTTTAAGACAAGTAAAAATCTAATTCCAAGATAACAAACAAAATAAAAAAAGCAAATTTACCAAAGGACAGGCACACAGAAGAGACAAAAAGCAATGAAAGAGGATGGAGAGACGACAGGAGGGAGAGAGCTGATGGGGTAAAGAGAGGGAGAAAGGAAAATGACGAGTTTACATCTGTTGGTTATTGTTTATTTCTTCTTTTAGCTTTAACCGTCAGGTCAAAAAAAACGTTCAAATCTGCAGCATTGTGCTCATAAGTGAACAAGCAAAAGCAAATTAGTCATTCAGTTCAGGATGTGACATGACCCAGATCTGACCCAGAGCTGCGGGCCACATTTGTAATGATAATAATGCAGTTGTTGAACACTGCGTTTACGACAGAAATCAGGTTAAGTTCTTCAAAGCAATGCGGCAGGAAATACACACAAATACAGATGGGACAAAGTAGAACATTTCCTGAATAGATTTACATGGTCTTGACGTAAAATATGTGCATTATATTGTCTGATTATTATGATATTATAATTATGAACATGGGGAATCGGCGTTGCAGTTTTATGCAGCCAAAACGTGAAAAAGAGACAGGCCTCTACTTTGACAATGTTTAAATCCAGGCTCAAAATGGTTCTGTTTAGCTGTGCATACGACTAAAAGCAGCCTACACCACCACTTCTTTATCCTGACACATTCTGAGAGGCTGCTGTTGAGATGCTGTAGTCCGATGTCTCCGCCCATGGACCTCCGCCTGTATCCCGCTCCTGGACCATCTGCTTTGCCTGCCTTGTGTACTGTATATTGCAGATCTGTCAATGTTGCCTCTGCCTCATTATAATTCACACGTGCTGTTCACCCTGACCTCGCAGTGTTCGCAAAAGTTTAGCAGATCTCCATATGGTCACGCTTTAGTTATAGTCTATGATACACGAGGATCATTATGTATTTATTTTTTGGGACATTTTAAATTGCAATATTGATCTAAAACGGCTAAAAAGAGATAAATCCGCTGATGTTCAGAGCTGATGTCTGCATGCCCTTTTCCTAGTTTGTGGCTTTTGTTAGCGATAGCAATAAAACTCTAACAACAAAGTGCTGTGCTGCCGGGCCGTGCTGACAGCCCCGCCCCTAAGGATGGATTATAGTAATAAACTTTGTAGAGTCCATTGTGGAATATGTGTGTTGTGGTTCAATCAAAAAACCTTTAACCGTAATTTGTGCAATCACACAGTACCATAGATTACGTACTAACACGTATTCATTTCTAATCGCAGATATTTGTGGTTCTTCTCATACAGACGTAACATCCTCAGCCTCCTTGTGTTCTCACTCAGAGACAGTGTGACCTCTGTGTGTCCTGCTCTTTCGGTGGACCATGTGATCCGAGCCCTTTGCCGTGATTTCATCTCATCTTCCAGTTCCAGCTTCGGCATTTTCACCTTTGAGCAAAAAGTAAAAGCTCGGTCAGGGAATCACACTGTTCTACAAAATGAGAAATGGGAAGACGATTGTTTTAAACTGAGATAAAAGTCAAGTAACTGTCCCGGATGAATTTACATTTGAGTGTCAAAATTACATGCTGGTAAATTGCTAAAATACTTCAATAAGTTCAGGTAGCACAAATACTACAAACATACCAAATAAAATATACTATTCACTGTCATTATTATTGTCATTGAGATATTACATCCACCTCTGACCAGCTGCTCCTTTAAAGAGCTAAATCAAAATGTGATCAAACACTTTTACAAGCAAATCTAACGTGAGAGGGTTTCAAATACCACTAGCAATGAATAAACCAGTATTTCTGTTTTCCATGTGTTCTCCTATGCTGTCTCCCCCCTCCCTTGTGTGTCCCTGTACGCCTGGGCGGAGAGTCTGGCACCGCCTTCACCAATGGTTCCACCCACTAATCACCTGCAGCCCATTTCCCCATCAAGCTACACCTCTGCACTACAAGGACTCGCTTTTCCACACGTTGCCAGATTGTCAGTTTATCCATTGTGGTAATGTAACTGTTTGGTATAGTTAGTCTCATTGCATTTTCCAAATTACTTTTTTTCATGTTTCCTTCAGACGTCCTCAACCTCCTACCCAGTCCCCAGCGCGCAGCCTTTGTCTTTTCTTTTTTTTTAATAAACCCTGTTCATTTTTTAGTTCACTTAATTGTCATCCAGTCATCATAACAGAATATCAAATAAAACTTGTGTTATTTCATTCTAGTATTTTGAGCAGACACGTGTTCGTTGAGTAAAATTTGTACTTGTTTTCATCGCTCTTTGTACAGCATCTTTGAGAAGTAACATGAAGTAAAGGCGGCCATTTTGAATTAAAACATGCAAGCGTCCAAAACTTCGACCTTCGACTTTCACTTACTTTTTTACTTATCCCAGCATTTTAATATGACGGACTCCAAACTGAGGCGGCGTCATCAGGACATATCTGGGATCAAAAGTTTTTATAATAATTTACATAAGTTTCAGGGTGTGGTCATAACAAGATCTTAATGAAGCGGCCATTTTGGAAGCATAAAAATCCCTGTAACTTTTGCAAACATTGTTGGATTTTGACAGACCCAGTGTAGAGTTTGTGTATTTTGACCTGGACATACTGATGTGTGAATTAAATTTATATCATTAAAAGTTGCTCTCCAGCGCCCCCTGCAAAGTCATAGTGGGATAGAAAAATGTCATTTGTTGTAGACTAATAAAATAATATTGAGGCTATTATTATTAGAGCTTAAAATTACAAGTAAAATACAAAAGAAACAACAAAACCTATACCCTACAGAACAATTAGAGCATTTGTACAACATTATATCCACTTCTGTATGAGTCTATGTTCCACAGAGTGTTGAAGCCTGTGGCATATTCCCAGTGTGGATAAGGCAGGCGGGTGGTCCTGTCTGCACCCGCCCTGTCGTCACTAAAGAGCATCTTAATTGGCATTAAACTGGTGATAAGGGCTTATGGAGCATTAGATAACACAAACTACTCACTCGCTCTGACACACAACACTGAAGACTGGAGCTGTCATATTTTCAAACTCAGAAAGGCCAGAAAGGCATTCACTCTGGTGTACTTAGTTACTACCGTGAAGTTTTATACCGTTGTTGTTCAGAGTACTTGTTATCTAAACCAGCAAACTTTACAACAGCGTTAGAGTTTAGTGCTGTATATTGTTGACCGTGATGCTAAACAGAAAACACATGATTATCCTCGAGTGCAACTGTTTTCTGTTGAAATGTTTAAAAGCACAAGACAAATAAGCTTATCATGGAATTACAGAAAATACATTATTCAAGCAACATTTCTTTCTCTAATGCACATGTGTCAAACTCAAGGCCCGCGGGCAAAATGTGCCCCTCCGCATCATTTTATGTGGCCCTCACCAGGGTAAATTAAAGGTATGATGGTCTTAAAATGTTATTTTTTTCAGGAGATACACAGTTACACAGCCATATTTTTACATCTAAGCAAATTCATATGCAATATTTGTAACTTGAATAGGTAATAAATACAGAAACAGTTAATTAAAAAGTTAAAAAAGTACTTAGATTTATTTTACATCTGGCCCTTTGAGCGCAGCCACTTTGCTGATGTGGCCCTTGGTGAAAATGTGTTTGACACCCCTGCTCTACTGGATTATGGAGATATTACACACATGCAGACTCCAGCCTCTACTTTGAAACCTTTAGATACACTCTTTTACTCAGGCCTTTGTATCATAAAGGTGATGAATTTAAATCCATCACTGTTCACTCTATGAAAAAGTAGGTTGGCAAATGGCTGTCCGTCAGAAGAGAACAACACTGTATAAAATGGATTTATAAAGGACTATGTCGATAGATTGACTCAGTATCTCACTTGCTTGTTGAACTTTGACAGGGAAACTTTTAATACAAGATCTCATTAATGTCCAAGACTGAAAACTGTCTGCACTAGAACTTTGCTTCCCACCAATAGAACATATTTCAAGGACATGCAAAACCGGTTACATTGGTGCCACTAATGCACTTTAATAATCTGGTGATACACATTTATACTCACACCTGCACCTGTTTTTAATGTTTTAAATGGACCTATATAGTTATTTTTTTGTTTTGTTTGTTTTTTGTTCCTATTTTTTCTGCATTTTAAGCAGAGCGCCCACGAAAAAGAGAGTATCAAGCTCTCCCTGTATAAATAAAGATAAATGACATATTCCATGGCTAAAAATGGCATATATCAAACATTCATACATGTCAATATTAATTCAATTTTAATGGCAGGTTTTAAACACCCACCTAACAGCTAATCAATGAAAACAAGGCTTTTATTACTATGAACTCCTCTGTACACTGGCAATGGCCAATGTCAAAAAATTTTATGGGTTTGAGCCTGATTGAAAATAAAATATTATATCTTGAATGGTCAAACATCCTCAAAATATCACCTATAAACATGAAGTTTAAACCCATGAGCAGGCTTTAAGGAGAAGAATCCATTCAAACTGTCTATTTGCATGTTTAACTGAATGCAGAGTTACCTAGTGAACCACTGACAACACCTTGATGGGTTTTTAATATGGATAACCTTTAAGTTGGCAGTGCTTCAATAATCCCACATGACCTTTTACATTTGACTGGTACATATGCTATAGCTCACTGAAACATGCAAGCATTTTATTCATACCAACCCAGATGAATAATGAAGGGACATATCACATTTAGTACATATTCAAAGCTGTAGCCAGAATGATGCTTTGGTTGTATTCATGCCATATCACCGTGTCTATCTGTTTACCGTGTCTTTGGTTTGTGCAGCCTGCCTCCTCCTGAGCCACAGGTCTGGGCTGTGTTCCCATAAATGTGCTGTGCAGACAGAGAGAGGGGCAGATGCTGGTCGCTCTCAGAGGAGTGGGCTTCACTGTGGATAAAAGAAGCGCCTGGTCATATTAAACACACCATGTGCACTCTGCATGTGACTGCAGGCTGTGGCTCACTGCACACATGGAGTGAGACCTCTAGTGGCTGTAGTACAGGGTTATGGCTGTGATGGGAAATGTGCGATATATTGTTTAGACCTGGTTTAGTCCTGGTTTAGACCTGGTTTAGTACTGGTTTAGATGTGATTTAGCCCTAGTTTAGTCCTGGTTCAGACCTGGTTTATTCCTGGTTTATTCCTGGTTCAGACCTGGTTTATTCCTGGTTCAGACCTGGTTTATTCCTGGTTTATTCCTGGTTCAGACCTGCTTTATTCCTGGTTTATTCCTGGTTTATTTCTGGTTTATTCCTGGTTTATTTCTGGTTTATTCCTGGTTTATTCCTGGTTTATTCCTGGTTTAGATCTTGTTAAGCTGTTTTTTTATGTTTTTGTTTTTTTTGATAATTTATAACTTTTAATATGATTTTGAACCTGCATATTCTTTCATTCCTCAGTCACACATGGGGAAGTTGGGTGAAGTGCTTTGCCCAAAGACACAACAGCATTGCTGCAGATTGATCTGCCAACCCTCTGAGAAGTCTGGCCATCTCTGTTAAAGGTAAAGAATGCAATTTTTTGAAAGTGGCATGGCACCTGCATGATTCCATGGAAACAAACAAAGTTAAAGTTATACTTAGTAACAATCTCCATAGAAATAAATACATTTTATGCCATACTGTGGATTATTATAGGTCAGAGTTACAGTGCCTGTGGTATTTTAGTGCAATAAACACAATCAAAATGACAAAATACATACTTTTATTTTAGTCTGTTTTTGACCAACACGGTTTAAGACCGTACTAACTGATAAAGATCAATTCAAACATATAATATATGTTTCTGGTATTTAGTTTTAACATATGACGTAGATGAATTGCATGTTTATATATTCTATACATTAGGGGTTAGGGTTTAGGATTAGGGTTAGAGCACTAATAAAGGGCAACAAAGATTACTTAAACATGAATCACTCAAAATCACCTTCAATTGGATTAATGATGAGGGAAAAACATTGTAACATGTTTAAAAGTGACTCTCATTTAAAGGTTTTGTACATGTGATCTCTCCACATGTTGTTCACTCTGTTCACTTGTGTGCATTTACAGCATGAGCAGCATTAAGAGGCTTATCTCAACGAATCTAATGTCCTCAGCACATCACGCACGCCTCGTATCCCTCCACGCTTATTAGCAAATCAACAGGGTTTTACAATCTGGATTAACAGCAAAATGTGATTGACCAAACAAGGACTCCAAAGCAGCACGGCCAGTCAGCCCAAGTCGTCATGTGAGATAATGTTTTAAACGAAACATCTATCTCTTGAAATCATTGCCAATTTGAGTAAAGATTCCTGAATGAATCCACTTGAAGATTTTGAGGTTAGTGAGGTTAACCTTACCAATTTGTATTTATACTTACAATTTTACTTTTAAAATTACACAAAATGTTCCCCAATAACATCTTATTTAAAAGTGACATATCTAATTGGTGGAGCATCTGTGACCAGCTTGTTTCCATGGTGATGCTGTTGCTTGCCTGGAAAGTTCCAAAGCGTGGCATCAAACTGATTAATCCCCAAAAGTAGATAAGCAGGTGATGTCAACTGGTCATGTTTTAGGTCAGGTTGAGGATGTTACAGGTCAGATTGGGAACAAGTGATCCCACTCCCAAAGAATGGGTTTTTCAAGCTATTTTCAGACAATAAAAGCACTTTTAATAGAAATAAAAAATAGCAAAATAAGTATAATACCTACTATGGAACACTCCAGGGTTAGCAATAAGTGTATAAGTGTAAATAAATGTAGACAGACTAATAATAAAGAGTCAGAAACATGCGTGAATGAAACAAAACACGACTCAGAACATGTTTTTGAGGAGGTAACAACAGTATAACATGGTTTAAAGCTCACAAGAGTCAGTTTTGTGTCATATAGCACCTTTAAGGACTTTTACAATGCCATGAAGTTAACATAAATACCACTTTTTGTTTTAGGCATTTCAAAACTTAAGATGTGTCACTAAAACACTAGCAATCTGTACATTTTACAAGACATATGCCGGCCACATAGTGTTTCTGCCATGATGTGCGCTGCCAGTTTGAGCCTCTCGCAGAGCTAACCTCTTTGTTAGCTTAAGCTGGAGGCGGGTCCTGCCAGTGGAAATACAGACAGCAGATTAAGACCTGGATCAAAAAGCAGATTAATGGAGCCGTGTGTGTGAGAGAGAGGTGGCTGCATATTCACGTTTTCTACTCTCTTCATGTGATAGGCTATAATTGCAGAAATGTGTTATTAAATGCACCTTTTTCACCATGTGTATTTTGGTAAGTGCTCTATTTTGGTAGCTGAAAGTTCAGTGTTGGAGATATACTGCCAGCAGTGGATCAAACTGATTTATTAGGCTGTGACAGAAAGAGCACTCAACATAAAAATGCAGCAACTTACCGTGCAGCTTATTCATTATTGCAACCCCTATTCAAAAAGAGATCATCATGTTTTTTTTCTCTCTAATAGGCAAATAAGTGTTATATGTATTGTGAAGTTAAGTATAATACATTGTTCTTTGTGGGTGACATTTCCATATATTGAGCTAGGCTTGGTCAGGACTACCTAAGATTTAAAAGGCCTGTCACCAATTATTTTTTTCTGCATGTATTTGAGCAAAATTTCTATTAGAAAAATGTGAGGAAAATCACACAATAAGAAAATGTGAGGAATATCTTTGGATCCGTTCAAGCTGTTTGAAATGAACTGGTTTTGTTTTAAGACAGTAAAAATCAGTGCATGTTTCAGGTTGATGAGGGAAACTGAAGGAGGGAGAAACATGCAAACCCCACACAGAAAGGCCCAGAGAGTCGAACCCAGAACCTTCTTGCTGTGTAAACTTGCATCTCCAGATCTTGAGCTGTAGGTTTGATCTGAAGTACACAATGCTGCAGGATTTGCTCGAGTGTTTTGTTTTGGTTCATACTGTTATATACTGAACCCTCTTGTGCTTTTGAAGTCAGCATGTTACGAGAATGAAACTACCCTGGCATTTTTGGATTTGGATTTTTGAAAGCCTAACTCTGACTTAACTGTGCTGTCCACAGTCATGTCATTCCCCTTGAGACTTCAATCTCCTTTTACCATGTGAATCTGCTGCTGACATTGTTGCTATTGGCGACCGGCCGGTGTAATCATCCCCAACTTATCACCATAGATAACATCGCTCGACAGGACGGACTAACAACATCGCTCTGCAGGACGACGAATATGTGAGGAAATGGGCTGGTGGTATAAACAAAGGTGCAGTTGAATGTAAATCCTATGGTGATAATTCTGTTCGACTCCACTGAACACAACGATTGTGGCAGTCTTTATCAGCCACAGTCTGTGGCTCCCGAGGCAGCTAAAGCACACTGCACTGACATGGGCTGTAAGCACAAGCAGCTTTTTACATTTCACATCAAAACCTTTTCAAAAACTATTTCATCAGCTGGATAAAGTCTGAGGTCTTTGGAACAACATGTTTTGTTTTATGCAACAAGCAACAACGTACGATTTAGAGAAGAGATCTATTTTATTGGAATTAGAGCAGTGTATAGTTTCCCCAAAGAGTATGCAGTATTGGTTTGACTGGTCCACCTTTTCCTTTACTACTTGTACTTCCTACGAAGTACAAGTAGTAAAGTCTGTAGGTAAGTATAATTGCTAGGTATCTGAACTTTACTTAAATCAATTTTACAGTGGATACTTTTTACTTTTACTTCACTACATTTGAGAGCTGGTATCTGTAGCTGGTATCTGTACTACTGCAATACATTTTTTAACTGGACTGAAAAGTAAAAAGTACTTTATGAGTTGAGAGTTTATTTTTACCATGTTTGTGGTGACATCCTGACTAAAGTTTTCGAGTTCAAGCTTCAACTTTGAGTAAACAAAAATAAATACACAAACTTTGCAATGCTACTGTTGACCAAAATATGTATAATTTTTAAATCTACATCACTACATTTAACACTTGTGTGAAATACTTTTACTGTTAACTCTTAAAGTACATTTTGAAACAGGTACTTAAATACTTTTACTTAAGTAGATTTTTTTCATGTGATACTTTTACTTGAGTAATGTTTTACCTCTGTATCTGTACTTTCACCTAACTAACAAAACTCAGTACTTCATCCATCAGTGTTTCAGTGAGAGTGACCTCAGATTGCAGATTTGTACACCTTAAATCAACACATATGAATATGTTCTGACAGGTTCTGCAGCTCTGGTTCCAGCCTGTTTTAAGCCTGTACTATATGATGCAGTAATGTCACAATGGTTTATTAGTTCATCTATTGTAATGTTTACTTTGCCCTGTAAAGACTGTGTTTTCATAGCAGCCAGATAAACAGCATGTTGCACTGATACATGTTTGTGTATTGAAGAGCCATGGCACCATAATGCATTAGCAAACACCGTCTTTGTTCCTCGCAGCAGTGTGTGTTTCAGTGTGTTTGGTTTGTGTAGCCAGCCTCCTCCTGAGCCACAGGTCTGGGCTGTTTTCCCACAAATGTGTCAGACACAGAGACTGCTGCTCCTGTATCTTCCAAATGTGATATTACTGTTTTGTGCACTGTTGATCAATATTAGCTTATTCCATTTCTCAGCCCACCTACTCAGTCTCACCAGCGCACAGCATCACAATGCATTCAGAATGACATTTCTGGTAAATTGCTTGTTTTTGGATCCCTGAATGTGATGATGTTCCACCCTCACATGGAGCAGGAGCGTTCCAGCATTCTAGTATTTATTATATTGGGTTGTTTTATTAGAAATATTCAAAATGAGAATGAAAAATGTTGAGCTAATAATTTGTTTACATTATTAAGTGTGATCATTTTTCCATTGTAGGGAGTATTATAACCTCTGATAACATGGTCAGAAAGAGTTATTCACAAAGAAATCATTGAACACCGATCTTAAAGCTACAATTTCTAAATAAAAAATACTTGAATAAATAAAATAAAATAATCTTAAACATAAAGCCATACTGTAGAAGAACAAGAGCATGCAAACTCTGCACAGAAATACCTGGGTGACCTGGAAATCAAATCCAGAGCGTTTTTGCTGTACTCACCACTCAGCCGCCATGCACATATATAATGCCATACAAGACCAGCAGCACCACCAAAAAGTAGCTCTATTTTGAATATAACCCCTTTTATTCACGTTATATCTTTTATATATGTCCCAAACTCTCTCCACACACACCATTTGCTACCATTTGGACTGTATTTATTTGATTCTTTGACCGTAGATCATTGTGAATAACGGAAATCTCGGTGGGGCTGTGCGACGGGTAGATGGATGAGAGCATGTGGAGACAGACTACTGCTGACTGCGCTGCGATAACACCAAAGACAAACAGCAGGATTTATGACAGGATGTGGTCCCGAAATTAAGCAGCAGGTTTGGAAATGAGGTGTCACTCTGGCCCGCATTGATCCGCAGAAACAAACGGCAGCCATGATAACATTTAGGCTGATAAATTGGAGGCAAAGCTGGTTTAGCTCGGACAAAGAACAAGTTAGGAGACTTTCTTGAATGTAAATGAAAGTTGATCAGTTATTTATAAATGTCACTGAACTCATTTGTATCACCCACCTCGACATAAACATGATATGTAAATAAACAAGTGTATTTTAAGTAGTGACATTTTGCCAAGGAATCTAATTAGGTGTTATGATAATTTACCTATAAGACAAATGTTATGGCTCTAACTTCATTCATTAAAATTAGACTTTAAAGGTGCAATATGTAACTTTTCTTATGGAGGATATACACTATCTGCTTCCTGGGATATGCAACATTCTGAGCACTTTTTCCCATTCAAAAGATTGAATATTTTGTTTTAAATAATGAATCACTATGGCAACGGTCCTCTCATCATCCTGAAACCTATGTATAGCATGAAACGTCTCTTAATTCATGGTGACAAGTCAGATCTGTGGAGGGATGCAAGCTTTTTATGACATTTGTGAGCAATGAAAACACCTGTGAATAAATAATTTTGGTCCCATACGGTGGAACTTTCAAGCCATAGCAACAACATCTTTAAGGAGACAAGAATGTTGGGGACCCTGCACCAGAAAAGTTACAAAGTGCCCCTTTAAGTAGTATATATTGCTCAATATTTCCCTCAACGTGTTCGTATAGGCCTGTCAGAATAATTACTATATCGATTTCGTTCAATATATGACAGGAGGAACAAGAATTTTTGGAGGACAGTATTTATCGTGTGCACTTTTTCTTTGCAGTACTGAGAAATCGTTAATTATTTTTTGGTTATATAATAAGATTTGAGTCGTAGAAGGTTCAATTAATCACTTCTTTGACTCATTACAGACGCAAACTCATCACTAAAGTGTTTCATTCTGCTGTTTATATATTGCAGCTCATGATTGTAGATTTAAAGTAGTTATTGTGGTTGAAATTTGCTCTTGGGTTATTGTTTCTCTGGCATAAATTCGTTTCAGTATTATCGTTTATCGTCTATATTTCCAGGCCTGTGTTTGTAGACTATATGCTAAACAACCAACCAAATAGAAACGTCCACATCTTGGTTTTCTAGACTCACCGTTTTCCATCTCCGTGCCCTTGACTTGTCCTGCGCCCCAAAAGAAGAAGTGAATTTGGTGTTACTCCCGAGACAGTGGCAGGGACGAAGGCTGAATTTAAAACAGTAAATAAAGGCCGTAATAGGCTCTGAGTCTACTGTCATCTCTGCTTCACCTCCCGCCTCACTCGGGATATTAGCAGATAAATCCGAACGGCCCACGTCTAAGGCAAGTGCACAATGATTATTGATCAGCCAGCTTGCTGTGCAAAGAGGGGAGGGGCCAGAGTTTATTAATTAGAGATTGACAGCCAATTCCCTCTTCTTATTCACGGAGGGACAGGAGAGGAATCCAGATGAGCCGAGCCCGCTTCAGTACAAAAAACACTGCAGCGATAGAAGGGGAGACAAAGAGAAGAGAAGGATGACCCTATACAACTGTTACAATGGGAGATCAGACAAGCACTCAGGTGTAAAATGACTGGACAAAACACTTTATTTACTGCTGATATTGGAAACTACTGTGTCATGGTGAAGTTGAATTGGATTACACAGTATTATTAAAGGCATGTCCTGTCTAGTCATACATTTTCAAGAATAAAGATGGTGTGAATAAACATTTTTACTGATGTGTTTAGATATAATGGAGACTGCTTCGAATTAAAGGTCCTATATTCTGCACAATTGACTTAGAACATTGTTTTGTTTCATGCACACATGTTTGAGTAATCCTTTATTATTAGTCTGGGTACATCTCCAAAGCACAAAATGCTCTGTTTCAACTGGTGATGTCATGAAGTGGTACTTTTTACCTTTTGTTCAATAGAGACAGGACTGAAATTATCCAAATGATTCTAGTGAAGGTGTCTGGAGTTAAAAAAAAACAACACATAGAAGCACTTCCTGTATTACCACATGATGACATCACAAGGTGCAACAGAGTGTTTTCTGTTTGAGAGAAGAACTTTAAAGCCTAAATATGCAAGGTTTGTGTGTTAAACATGTGTGAATGAAACAAAACACAACTCCAGGTTTATTTTTGATGAGGAAACAACAGTATAACATAGATCAGAAAACAACTTAATACGAGCCCTTTAAACAAAACAAACGGCGTTACGAGATATTTGTAGATATATTATGATAAAACTACGACACTACATTTATTCAGTTATATGATTACATTGCATTACAGTGTACTCAATCAAATTTGGTCCAATAAACTCTCCATACAAACAACATGGATACATATTGACACATTTGACATGGTTGCAGCAGGGGTCCCGGCCTGAAAAGCGTGGGAACCGTGAGTGTAAACAGCGCAGCCCCTTCACTCCTACAGATACAAAACAATGTACCAGCAGCAAACAGGGGATACTCAAGAGGAATTGGCCCTATGGCACTAAGGGCTCAGAGTGTAAACCTGTTCACAATGAGAGATCAGTGAGCACTCAGGTGTAAAATGACCAGACAACCCTCTCCACATCGCTCTCTTCACATTGTACTATCCTGTTCTTTCCAACTTGCGAGATGCACTTATAAATAAAGTTCCCAAACATTTGATTTTCCACATTCTCTTGCGCTATGATGATTTTATGACCATCTTAATCGCTGCTTCGTACCCTCGCGGAACTAGATACAAGTTTTCTCACTGATTGCTTTTGGGAAAGAATAAAATTGGCTCTTAACTGTATGTCTGTATGGAGCAGGGGCCTAATCCGCAGCCGGCCCCTGGGTCTGCCCCGGTCCACTATACCACTGGATACAGATCTGAACCCGGCACAATTTCATGCCTGCTTTGCCCTCTTCTCCGGCAGCAAAGCATCAATTACCCTCATAAAACCAGCGCTGCCCCTCTCTGAAGCTTAAGCCAAAAGTAGAGCCCTCCCTCTCATGCTCTCTCTCTCTCTTTCTCTCTCTCTTTCTCTCTTTCCCTCAAATGATCACCAGACGTTTGAAAAAAGTTCTTCATAAACTCTTTGGTGGCTGAATACTCTTTCCAGCAAGTGGCAAATGTTATTTCCATATTAAATGAATGGACTCAAATAAAGCTTGATACAGGGAAAGCTACACTTGTAGAATTGATTTATGAAGGAAACTGACCTAAGCACAGGGGTTATAGGAAAAGTGCACAATGAAACTTTTCTTTTCTCTCCATGGAAACGTCATTGCTTTGACTGGAATGTTCCACAGTATGGCATAACTTGTCTATGGAGCTTTGCACGGCACCAGGCCAATTTATAGGGTTTATATGCCGTAAATTAAGTAAATAATTGGAAAAATATTCATACAGTATGCACAGACACTAGGGGCAAGGCGGGTTAAGTGTTTTGCCCAAGGACACAATGACAGCGTTTATCTGTGGACGCTGGAATCACATGGGTCGGTGGATCTGATGTATATTTTGAGAGTGGGATTTAAATCACTGACCTTTGGATCAACTGAGCTTCTGTCGCACTTAAAATCATCAACTAGGCGCCGTATCCACCCGAAAAGACAATTGTTTTGTGGTTCTCAACTTGTTAAATAATCAATACACAGTTTGTCCAGTACAATGAGTACACTGTGCAGTATATGTGTGTACAAAGGCTGCAGTCGGACCATGTAGTGAGGTGTAATACGGCCAAGAGTAAAAAGTGAAGAGTTTTTCTTTATAAAATCAGCTTTGGAGAGAGGAGATTTATTCCCATATAACATAAGCGCATTACAGTTTCATATCAAGTGTCTGAGCCGGAGCAGCGGGGGACTCACTTTCTGTTGACCTTTGACCTCCGTCTGCAGGTTAATCCCAGCGCAGAGGAGGACAGGATACGGAGGTCATCCCAAACATGAACGCACATAAATACAACGGAAGCTGCTGTTTACATCTCCGCCTTTAGCAAGACGATATTTCACCATTTGTTTTGACAAGTTTTTTCTCTCTCCCTTTTTGCTGACACCCCGCGCAGTTTAAATACAAATGCATTTATCTTACTGTTGTCACTTCTCTGTGCCCTTGCTTTGCTCGAGTCTGCTCTCACATCACAACACTGCTGCATCTACAGAATAATTCTCTCCACATGATATTGAAATTACACACACATTTGAAAGAACTGTGTGAGCTTATCTTTGAGCTGCAAAAAATAATCAAAAGTAAGTGCTTTTAAAATTAGACACATCCCCACCCGCTGATATGAAAATAAAGAATGAAGAAAAAGAGTTATCAGTTTGCATTAAAACTCTGTCATCTAAAGCTCACCAAACACAAGGCATTTTAAAAACTGCCACACGATACTGCATTGATATTTGCACACTTCTTCAATACTTTATGAAAATATGAGTGTGGTCACCGTTTTCAAATGGGCATGACTGACAGGTGGATTAACCAATTAGGGACAAGCACGCTCCGTCATATTTGAAATAATAAAAAAGGAAAAAAAAAAAAAAAAAAAAACGTCGCAAATTTCTGCAGAATCAATGAGTGAAGCACCAAACGATTCATTTGATTTTATTTGTAAATCACAGGTGACCATTGAGCTCCTTCGTTTCACTTGTGTCACTGAAAAAACAGATCTGACTGTACGATCACGTTTGACCGGCCTTGATATGCAACTCGTGGGGAACTGACTCATCAATCTTTATAAAAATACAGAGAGATCATTCTGGATTTGTCAGGCGACAAAAATATAGCAAATGTATCATTATGTATTTGTAGTTTAAAGTCAAAATGCACAAACTGAATGGGGGAAAGGATCAAGGTGGAACTCTCACACACACAGGAGGTTATGCTGGTTAAGATGCCAGGGTTGCTGGTTTGATTCCTGCTCCAGTCCATTCTTTGATGATATAAAGATATCAGTCTGGTCACCACTCATAAACCTAAACATGCAAATGGATTAGTTTTGTTTTTTTTCAGCGAAGCATGTGAAACAAAGGAGTTCATTTGTCTTTTATCATTGACAAACATGATCAGGCCCTTGTGATTTTTTTTTTTTTCTTTTTTTTTTCCGTGTAAGCTGCCATATTTGTTTTGAAATGGACCATGCGTGTCCCTGATTAGCCAATGTACCTGTCAATCATGTCCATCTGAACTCTGGGAGATTTACTGGTGACCATACTCCCGTCTTTGTAAAGTATTATTGGAGAAGTGTGTATTCTGGATCCCACGCAGATGAGGCCATATTACAGTATTTTCTAATCTGTTATAATGTTTCCTCATCACAAACAGACCTGGAGTTGTGTTTTCTTTCATTCATACAAGTTTAACACACAAATAAGTTAATGATAAATAACTTCACTCTTGTTGTATATGTCAGTAGGCATATGGTTGGTTTGTGACAGAAATAGCATATTTTCTATTGTATACTATAAGCAAGTGTTGCCTTTTTGTCTTTTTATTAACAATATAAATCAGAAGATGGCCACCAGGTACTTTTTCTACTTCGTACCTGCTCCAATACAAATTCTCTCCAACATAAACTGTTTTTTTTTTTTTTTTTTTTTTTTTTTTTAGGCATCCCAATCCCTTTTCTTATCAGTGGAAATCCTTGAAACCTTTTCTGGCAAAACAAAGGAATACCTTGTTATGTGATTTTAATTTTGCATAATTTAACTTAACGTTGATCCAATTTATACTTTCACTTTCAAACAATCAAACACATTTTCCTGGGGCTTGGCTCAAAAACAGCAGAACGTTTGGAGAGGCTCATTTTGCTCCACGTTTTCTTTGAAGTTTCTGTTAATGACTTATTGAGTTTTTTCTTTCATCAGTTAATTAGTATTTGAAAGCGACTTAATTTCAAAGCAATTATCTCTTGATTGGCTGGCTCGCATTAAAACAGCACCCAGGAGCACTGGATGTGATTTACCTGTCTGCATGTGGTCAGACCAGTATGTGCGGTTACAACTCTGGATTGGTCTGTCTGCTGGAAAAATGGAAATGGGGATGTCGTATAGTGATGTGACATTTGTGGATGAGTCTGTCACGGTTTTACTTAGGACCCAAAAGCAGCACACAACTGGGAAGTAGTTCAACTCTTTATTGTTGGGTAAATGTGGTAAGAGCAGGCAGGTAGGCAGGTTCGACGGTAGGCCGGTAGCTTCCAAAAATAATGACAAAAGCACCTGGACACGGAGCAAAACAATTGCAGTAATGGTTAACTTGTCTCGTGAAGCAAAACGCATCTACCAACTGGACTAGTATCGACAACAAACTGGAGAGTGGTGGATGAAAAAAATAGACTTCTTATACTGCAGGTAAAGAGGGAAACTGGATCCAGGTCTGCCAGTGCCAGACCAGGTAAGCCGACGCCCAGGTGGGAGGACAGAATGTCTCTATTTGATGGTTGCACATTTCGGCTGAGAAATGTGCCCTGCGTTTCCAGCGTTTCCATGGAGATTGGCCGTGTGTGGCCTGTGTGTGACTTCTTCTACAGGAGAAACAAGGTATATTTTCTTAAAGTTATGTAATACCAGCTACAATTGGGAAGAAATCACCTATAACGTTATACTTTCCTATTTGCGATATTTAACGTTGTTTGATGCCTTGACTCTTCTTCTATTAAATGATAAATAATTAAAAGTAAAACTGTAATTAGAATTTCAGAATCCATTTTAAACATTTCGTCATGGTTGCTAGGTGACATAAAGTAAGCGCACAGACAGTGGTTGATGTACGCTCCGTGGTGTAGGCCTGTCCCATGTCAGCACGGCCTTTGCGGTCGATGGAGGCCACACAAGGAGCAACCTTCGTCTGTCCTTCAAACAGTACTTCAAAGTGTGCAACCGTTGAACTGAGACATGGCAAGAGTTGGATCTTTTAAACGTGAATGGTTGGAACCGGCTCAATTTTTTTTAAAAGAACCAAATCTTTTTCTTTCTCATTTTTATATATTTTTAACGCTGAACCTTTGTGCACAGAAAACATATTTGGTATCATAATAACAGCTGGTTTTTTTCATTATTATTATCATTGTAGTGCACATTTGATTTAGAGTCTGCATATTTCCACAGAGTAAACACACTCACACTCTCAGTTTGAACCATCTGAGCCCTGGTAGTCTCTCTCTGTGATTAGTTTGTAGATAAAATGAGTTCCCACATTGTCTTATAAATACACATTAAAAGAGACAGTCTTTTGAACGGCTCTTTGAAATGAACTAATCCAAAAGATTCGGATCCCCTAAAAGAGCCGAAAGTCCTATCACTATTTGTAGCGTGATCATTACCGTGTTGACTTGGTTGTTCAAATGTTATAATTCTCAATTGTTCTGTTTACAACACCAACAATCTGGTCATTATGTAAACAATTAAATCTGATGTGAGTAAACTGGTTTATTTCTAATAGTTCACATCTGTGCAGGTTTTAATAAGGAAAATAATGCAGAAAATAAAAAAAAAACAAATAAAATGAATGTGGCAAAGACAAAAATGTTGAGAAGTTATTTAAAAAGTAATTGTAAAATTCATCAGATACAACATTTACTCTACTTTGTGTGTTTGTTTGTTTGTTTTTTTACTTTTATGTGAAATACTTTGGTCAGCTGACGTTTAAAATGTGCTATATCAATAAAAAAATAAAAACAAACAAAAATAAAAACAAAAAAAAAGTTTGTGTGCATGTAAACACACTCACACACACAAAAACATATCTAATTTTTGGATTATTTGATTATTCTGATTTTATGTAAATGTCCTTAATAGTGGCACTTAGATTATACGAAGGACATTGTTTTAGACCAATCAGAAAGCACAAAGAAAAGTGTTTTTTGAAATGCATTATGGTCTGTATTATCTGTTATCAGGTACTAGACAGATTCAGGCTGAAAAGAAAGGCCAAAGTGAGTTTCCAAATATAGCTCCAGGGAAGATGGTTCCATTTTAAGGTTTGGCATGTCTGAAACTCAGCAGGTAAAAGGGATTAATCTAACTCACACTTTTATTTTGATGTTTGTGGGAGACTCAAAGCAAGGTTAACTCAAGGTTTAAAAGGAAGTTCTCCAGCTAACCCTGTATTAAACCTGTAGTAACCCTGTAGTAACTCTGTAGTAACCCTGTATTAAACCTGTAGTAACCCTGTAGTAACCCTGTATTAAACCTGTATTAAACCTGTAGTAACTCTGTATTAAACCTGTAGTAACTCTGTATTAAACCTGTAGTAACTCTGTATTAAACCTGTAGTAACCCTGTACTAAACCTGTAGTAACCCTGTATTAAACCTGTAGTAACCCTGTAGTAACCCTGTACTAAACCTGTAGTAACCCTGTATTAAACCTGTAGTAACCCTGTAGTAACCCTGTAGAAACCTTGTAGTAACCCTGTATTAAACCTGTAGTAACTCTGTATTAAACCTGTAGTAACCCTGTAGTAACCCTGTAGAAACCTTGTAGTAACCCTGTATTAAACCTGTAGTAACTCTGTATTAAACCTGTAGTAAACCTGTATTAAACCTGTAGTAACTCTGTATTAAACCTGTAGTAACCCTGTACTAAACCTGTAGTAACTCTGTATTAAACCTGTAGTAAACCTGTATTAAACCTGTAGTAACTCTGTATTAAACCTGTAGTAACCCTGTACTAAACCTGTAGTAACCCTGTATTAAACCTGTAGTAACCCTGTATTAAACCTGTAGTAACCCTGTATTAAACCTGTAGTAACTCTGTATTAAACCTGTAGTAACCCTGTATTAAACCTGTAGTAACCCTGTAGTAACCCTGTACTAAACCTGTAGTAACCCTGTATTAAACCTGTAGTAACCCTGTAGTAACCCTGTAGAAACCTTGTAGTAACCCTGTATTAAACCTGTAGTAACTCTGTATTAAACCTGTAGTAACCCTGTAGTAACCCTGTAGAAACCTTGTAGTAACCCTGTATTAAACCTGTAGTAACTCTGTATTAAACCTGTAGTAAACCTGTATTAAACCTGTAGTAACTCTGTATTAAACCTGTAGTAACCCTGTACTAAACCTGTAGTAACTCTGTATTAAACCTGTAGTAAACCTGTATTAAACCTGTAGTAACTCTGTATTAAACCTGTAGTAACCCTGTACTAAACCTGTAGTAACCCTGTATTAAACCTGTAGTAACCCTGTATTAAACCTGTAGTAACCCTGTATTAAACCTGTAGTAACTCTGTATTAAACCTGTAGTAACCCTGTAGTAACTCTGTAGTAAACCTGTAGTAACCCTGTATTAAACCTGTAGTGACTCTGTATCTGAGGGCTACTCGTGATTACTTTCCACATGAACTATTTGACTATTTGATTATGTCTATAACCTGCAGCAGCAATCAGAGGAGCCGGCTCTTTGTTGTGATTATTTTTACGGTGACGTCAGCTCCGTTGGGCACCGCGGTTTTCTAACAGGGAAATTATTACTCCTCTTTTCTTTTTTTTTTATTAAGTAATTTTAGATGAATGTTGTAACTTGAAATTTCCAGAAACTATGGCTATATAGCAGACACAAACACAACAGGTCTTCTTTAAACTTATGTTAACTATTGCTTTGCTAGTGACGCTATGCTATGCAACCAACAAATGAATTCACAAGCGTCTAACTGTGCCGTGCCCAACACCATGACCAGGCCTCTCTATCACTCCTGGATCATGCTCTTTCTTGTAACACCAACAGATAAGCTCAAAGCGCAGTCAGCTTTTGCCCCTATCTCCGTCCACTCTCCTTATATCTCCTTCCGATCCCTTGTACACTGACCAAACACACCAAGAGATTTTCTAAGTTAATTAAATACTCAGGTACAATGTCAGAAGCCAACAAAGGCCAAAGCAAGTCTAGTATGTAATCCCCCTCTTTCTCCATAGACCACAACCTCTGGAGCTATGCCCTCGCCAATGTTTATACCAAATTACCCAGAAATCCCAGCTGTAGTGGCGGTAAACAAGCTTGTGTGTGGATTTCGTAGCAACCCACTCGTTTGTTTGCGCGTTATTGAATAGGGGAAGCGATGTGTGATTTAATTGAATGAGGTCCCTTTTTGCAGCCAGTTTAAGGGGGTAAATTTTGATTGCGGTTTTAATTAACCAGCATACTTGGCCCCTTTCATCGGTCCAAGGGATTACAATTATGAGCACAATAGAGCAGCAATGGTGTTGTAGCGCGGTCATTTGTGTCTTTTAAGATGCCGAGCTCCAGTAGAGGAGACTGCGTTGGGAATACACGCAGTTTTAATCCTGGCGAAGGCGAATGCGGTTCTGTGTGTACTTGAGGTGTATTGTGATGTCGTAGTGGAAATGTGCAAATGTTTGGGTTTGGAGAACGATTTTCTTGTTGTTATTTTGAGGCATAAATCATGTTGTTTTTCTAGCGCTTGACTCACGGATTATCGATGATTAGCGGCAAACAAAATACAGACATCTGCTGCACGGTAATGTTAATGTTGGATTTTGATTGCTGCGGGTTGGATGATACAGTTCTCATTTTTCAGTTTTGGCTTTGTCTCATATGGTCAAATCATATGAAAATACACAATAGTAGCTTCTAAAACTGACATGTAGTAGTTGAATTAAGAGCGCGCTATGTAACTTTTCTGGTGTAAGATTCGGCACCTGCTCGCACTCTGTAGACTTCAGAAACTGGCCTCCTGCTGGTCCCAGAGTCAGGACTAAACATGAGGAATCAGCATTTTAGTTTTACGCAACTAAAACCTGGAACCTGAAGATGTGAGACAGGCCTCTACTTTGACAATGTTTAAATCCAGGCTCAAAACGGTTCTGTTTAGCTGTGCATACGACGGACAGGTTTTTATTTTGCACTCTTCCCTTTTAATGTTAATATTATGATGATTTGTTTGTATTGTGATTTTAAAGTATTTCTTATTCTGTAAAGCACTTTGAATTACTTTGTGTACGAGTTGTGCTGTACAAATAAACCTGCCTTTCCTTGTTGTTTCCATGGAGATAATACTGCTGTGTCTGTAATGTTCCACTGCAATAACACATCAAGCTTTCATTTATGCAACTACAGGTGAGCAAAATCCTTTAAAAACATGCTTTCTTACAGTGAACGTTGTCGCCTCTCCATAGATCTGAGCTGTAACTTGGTCTGGGGGTGCCGCCTGCTTGTAACCACGACGTATGTTCAATAATACAATGAAACATTCCAAGCAATTAGCATTTAGCCTCTACCAGGAAACATAGTGCACATTTAAACTAGCAAAGAGAAGAGGCGTTCTAAGGTTTATATTCTACAGGTGCCCAGAGAGGACAAACACTGCAATGCACTGATAGTGGTTTTCTTATATGAAAGTTAAGTACATACTCATGAAACCTCAACACTTATAACCAAAGAAATGTAAATGGACAGACTTTAACAATACTCCTGTCAGATGTCAAAATGATGCTGAACAAGAAAGAAAGAAAAAGAAAACATACTATATAATACGCTCTTGCTTTTGAAAACGATCTGCACTAGTAGCTGCTCTGACACGTGTGAATTAAACTGGTTATTTCCTCGTTGAGTTTGTCAGATGGGGCGACAGCAGCGGCAGCGACGTCCATGGGGCATCTTATCAATGTAGAGAGTGTGCGGGACAGAGGAGGAGGAGGCGGATATCTGTCCTCTCCTCCGTATCAGCCCCACTATCATAACCTCATTCTCACTGATACCATCTCCTGGGAACATCCTCTCCGTTCAGCCCTGCTCCAAATTCCAGCTATATTTATCCAATTTCACTCTTAACATTTGCGGGATTTGTAATCATGCTTCAACCTGAGACTTGTGAAGCGCCTCCTAATTAACCCGCCGCCCCCCTCGGTGACCTCATCAGTGTGCTGTTAAATTCTCGCAGTCACTGGAGCCTTGGACTGTTTCACAAAGAGGGAACAGACTGAAGCTGCAAATATATATGGGCCCAAACACAAGCGATGCATGCAAATATGTGGAGTGTACATTTGAGAGATTATTGAAAGGTTATGGGTTAGGGGTTAAGGGTTAGGGGTTAGAGTTTGGGGTTAGGGTTGGAGTTAGGATTAGGGGTTGGGGGTTAGGGTTATATGTGGATACATGATGAACTTACTGTAAACACAGCAGTTTGCAGCAAAGGGCCAATTTCCACCACTTGTCCCATGATCACTCTCACAAACACAGTCTCATTTAAAGAGTGACTGTACTTCAATACTAGAGGCGAGATAGCTGAAGTGTCTTGCCCAAAGACACAATAAAAGTATGCATTAGAGGCATTGCCACCCCACTGCGGTACCTCGTATTCTCAACTATTTCTACTCAAGTTCTAACCAGGACCAGTTCTGCTTAGCTTCTGAGATTAAACATGTTTGGACATTTTCGCAGTAGAACAGACTTGAGATATAGTTGACTGGACATTGGCAGAGTGGTTAATGTGTTTGCAAAGAGGGTGTATCTAGATTATTTTGCTATGAGACAATTAACTTTAATACAGATACTGAAAGTATGATTTTTTATTACTTTTACTCTTAAACCTTGTGTTAAATACTGTGTGTTGTACTTGTTTTTCAGTAAGAACATGCTTATTTTAAGATGTTTACAGTGAAACCTGCTACTGCGGTTACATGACATGGATATTCATCTTTCAGTTGACAGCAGGTCTTGTATTACATCTTTTCAGTGACTGCAAGCATCTTTTAGTGACATGTTCTACCTTCCTGTAAACGGCTAACGGTGTATCCATGTATGACCTTGTAGGGACAGTGTGTAAACTTAGTTTAAGTCCTTATAGGACCAGCCTTCTATAGATAGTGCCCTAATGAAACACACACTCACACACACATGTGCCTGCTGTCTGTGCTTTTCATTCATCTCATGAGATAAAACTTCTTTCAACTCTCTATCTGGTCTGCAATCGCTTCCTTTACAATTACAGATCTTTAATACAGATTTTCATTAAAGTAAAATACAATTTAAAAAAAAATACAATAAAATAATACAAGGCAATGTTTTGTGCCTCAGTGGTAGAGTTGTGGGCATATGCAAGCTCACTGACTTAACTTCACATCTTCATTATTACTACTAAATTTCTTCATGACCCTTTAAAATAACACAATCTGAGAACCAGGTCTTTTAAAGGTTCTATGTTAGACAAAATTGACTATTGTGAGTTTTAAACCATGTTATGATGTTGTGTTTTGTTTCATTCACACATGTTTGAGTAACACTTTAGTATTAGTGTGTTACATCTCCACAGCTCAAAATGCTCTGTTCCACCTTTTGATGTCATGTTGCTGTAGTTTTCAAGTTAACAACCAGCGTTTATCTTTATGATCACACTATTATAGCTCTGGAGGTAAGGTGGGTTAAGTGTCTTGCCCAAGGACACAATAACAGTACACCTGTGGGGCTTGGAATCACATCTCAGCTGCTCAAAAATCTCTTTTTCAGTAGAGATTGGCATTTCCAGGGCTGAAATGATCCAAATGACTCTAGTGACGATGTCTGGATTTTAAAAACACAGTGGAGCACTTCCTGTATTACCACATGACATCACAAGGTGGATTTGAGAGAAGAACTCAGCCTAAATATGCAGGGTTTGTGTGTTAAACATGTGTGAATGAAACAAAACATTATAACACATCATAAAATAGGCCCTTTAAAATAAAAACAATAGAATACCTGCAAAACCGCCAATGCTACAAGCTTCTTTATTTACATTTCGCCGAGTGCTGGTGTAATTGAGATTAGTGGGGTCTCCAGATGACACACTTAAATCTTCTTTGTGCCTGGTACTCTCTAGCGACCTCTACCTGCAGTGAAGTGTAAAATCTCATTACGCCTGTTGTGTGTAAGCCCGTGTATTAGCTCCCAGTGGAGGCCAGTCTAAACTAAGCTCCATGATGATGATGCTTTCTGAGCTGACACAAGACATTTGGCCAGGAGCAGTGGATGGGCACAGAACTGCTCTTTTACAGCAAGGGAGGGGCCGGAGGGGAGGAGAGGGAGGAGAGGGAGGAGGGGGAGGAGGGAGAGGAGCGGGAGGAGAGGGGGAAGCGGCTAGGGAGGGGGGAGGTCCTCTTGTCCTTGTCTGAGCTCAAGTGCAGAGCAGAAAGTGTGGTCACAATTTGAGTGTCATCTGTTGAGCATCAAGCACCTCTTCATCAGCGAAAAGGGCAACCGTGGTGAAGATGTTATGTGCAAACAAAGTCATTTAAAAAAACAAATTAGGAAGTGTAATTAAAAATATGTAAAATAGAGTGGATTCAATGTTTGTGTGAACTGCTATTGTGTCTCCGGGCAAGACACTTCACCCACAGAGGCAACTAAACTTAGACAAAGCCTAAACCAAAGTAAAAATACACATTTATATACATCCAAGTATAGTACGTGCTCTTTGGATTTTACTGGGACACACCCATTTGGGATATTTAGTATAAATAAAACTGTGAAAAGAGTCAGTTTCACTTGTGTCTGTCATAATCTGAGGGTCAGTGCAGCAGAGTGCATTTTTTTTATCTTATTATGGTCATTTTCAAGCACGTTTTCTGTTTTTTTAACTAAACACATGACAACATACATCCCCTTCACTCTTGGGAGGCATTAAATTGGTCAAAAATAGGGACACCTGGGTCAAATCAATGGTTTTCGATAGATGCGTGGGGACAGGGAACACAGGGCTCAAAACTGGGGCTGCCCCGAGTAGATAGGGACGCACTACTTGCTAATTAGAGCCCCTAAATTGTTCATGTAGTGACTTGCAGAATTGAAAGTAAATTGTAACGTAATCAAGAGTGCAACAATAACTATTACACTGAGCCAGACTGTAACACCATGGACACTGTAAACATTCAACATTCAATTCAATTTTCAATTCATTTATTTTTGTAACGCCCAAAATCACAACAACAGTTGTCTCGAAGGGCGTTCATGTTTTGGTTGATGGGGGAAACCGGAGTACCCGGAGGAAACCCATCCAGACACGGGGAGAAACATGAAAAACTCCACACAGAAAGGCCTGGTGACCCGGGGATCGAACCAACCTTCTTGCTGTGAGACATGAGTGATGGCACTCAGTCACCGTGCCGCCAAGACACAAAAAACAAAACAACAGGAAGAATCAGACACAACAGGAAAATCAGACACAACAGGAAAATCAGACACAACAGGAAAAATCAGACAACATAAGAAATCGGCCAGGCGAGGGGGAGGAAGACCAGACGAGGAGGAGGAGAGCCGGGCGAGGAGGAGGAGAGCCAGGCAAGGAGGAGGTCCAACTATCATCGGGGGCATCTGAAAGAGTTACACTCCACAGGGGGAGTGGGACAGGGGACAACATGTGAATAGCATTGCTGATGAGAAAATAGGGTAAAGCAGAGGATAGTGCTCAGGTTGCCATACTTCCCCCAGCTAGTTACTCCTACTGCAGCTTATCTTATCCCGGGTTTTAATAACCCTAACTCCCTCACTAAGTAACCTGGTCATACGCTATACCGAAGAGGAAGGTTTTAAGCCTGGTCTTAAATACAGAGACATACAAGTACACAACTGAGATATGTATACCTGTTGCATATTTCACTCTTCATTTAGTATTCAGCCCTTGTACAAATATATTTTCAAAGCTTTAGCTCTATCTCTGTGCTAATATGCTCCCTACAGAGTGCTAACAGCTCTGACGATTCCTCACTCGCACATGAGTTTTAAGAAAATGAACAGGCTCATCGCTTTAGATCATGATGAAATATCTGCTAAAGTAACATTCCCACTGCTGCAATTCCTGATTAGAGTTAATTAGCAAATGTCAGAGCGATAACGATAGCAGTAATGATAATGGAGATTACACCTGTGTAGCATTAGCATTTCTGCATGCTACAGCCGGGTATGGCCACCGGCGGGTATAAGGCAAGTGTTGATGAAATTATGTAAGCTTGTGGATTGCAACATAACCACTTTGATCCTGCTGGGTACAAATATTATAAATACTTGTTTTGTCTGTGCGCGTGTGTGTGCATGTTTGTGTGTATACAGTTACAGAATTTTATTGTAGCCTAATTGACAGCCTTAGGGGTTGACAAGTCTTAAGAGCATACTAAAGACTTTGCGGCAGATAACTTTCTTTGCACCACAGACACGAAAACCCATAAGGGAAAATGTTAAATATAATGGACAGATTTATTCAGCACTTTCACTTTCAAAGCACTCACAGCTCTTGACATAAAGGAACCACTCACCTATTTACACACAAACATTAATACAGCAGTGTAGGCAGACATTAGGAGCAAGGCGGACTTAAGTGTCTTGCTCAAGGACACATCTACAGTAAAGGGATCACACCACCAACCTATGGATCCAGGGATCTCTATCAATGATGTTCATGCACGAAGCGGGATTTGAAACACCAAGAACTGAGCTACTGTCACCTTCATAAAAAGAAGCCAAAACAGAATAGATAGCAGCAGTTTAACAATGGTCAGTCACACAAATATTAAATATCTACAAAGAATTTAAGTGTACAAAACATTATTATTGGGAGTTCATGCTTGGGAGAAGAGACACACGCCCTCTTTGTTATCGCAAAATGTACGAGTATCACTCTGCCACTGCATTCAACAGATCTACAGATGCAAAACAACTTTCTCCAGCTGAAGTCACAGTCTTTGGTCCAGAATCACAGAGAACATGTCGCCTGTCACCTCTGGTCTCTCTCTCTCTAAAACCTTCAAATCAGGCTATAAATCTAGGGGTAATTAGAGACTCAGACTTGAACTTTAACAGCCACATCAAATCAATAACATCTGGAGCTTTTTACCATGTTAAAATATTGCAGAAATCAAAGGTAAACTGTCAAAACCAGACTTAGAGAGACTTATCCATGCGTTTGTCTCCAGTAGGTTAGACGACTGTAACGTCCTGCTCACTGGCCTGTCCAAACGAGCCTTAACACAGCTGCAGTACATCCAGAACACTCATTATGATGATTTTTTATGTTTTAATTTGTTTTATTGTGATTTGAATGTTCTTCTTATTCTGTAAAACACTTTGAATTACCTTGTGCAATGCAAAAAAAATGTGCCTTGCCAGTCTCACTTTTGATATTCATTCAATTCAAGACAATGAATAAACGCCTTTAAGGTAGAAATGTTAAGTAAAAAATAGATTGCAATTGTAAAGACCATAACAATACAACAATAGAAGAAATAATGATGTATGAATAAGCCTAAAATGTCCACTCTTTGTGTTTCCAAACCGCACATGTCTACAGTTTTACGCTTTAAAGTGTCGCTCTTCAAAGGATGGACTTTCGATTAGTATGCGTTTTATTATAGTGCTCCTCAACGGCTTATTTCATCTTCACAGTATCGATTCTCTTCCACATTAACGCTGCAGTCTTGGGTCAGTAATGTTAATATTTCTATTGACCACCACAGGAATACAGCACTTGAACCCCCATTCACCCTCATTGAGATCATATATTGAGTTTATAATGGGAGGTTCGCCTGTTGTTTTAATAGGAATCTGACATTAACCAAAGGAACATTAATTTTATTCACTTCTTTGCTTCTTGCTTTTATGGAAGAATTGAGATAGTAAATTCAAGCTTGTTTTGTTTGAAGTGTCATTTATCATAAAAATGACCTCCCACAGAGCATTAATATTGTATGTATGGTAGTTCAGTGGTTGCTAATGCACAATTCTAATCATTGTATTTTCTCTCTTTCTAAACAGATGTTCAATGTTTCTGGATTGCCACTTCTTCAGCAACAGTTTTGATATTTGCTGACAATTTAGAAGACAAAGTGTTGGTTAAACGTAGCTTATGATGCTCATTTTAAATCATTCATGTGTAATATATTATGCAATATATTCAATTATGGTGTTATGTAAATGTTTATCCAGGCAGTAGCCTAAACAGGGACGTCCAGACTTCTCTCACCCCAGACACGTCCTCTAGCTCCCCTGGTGGAACCCCTGAGTAATTTGAAGTACTATTTACTTGAATCTTCTGCTGTATAAGTGGCCTATCAGGTTCAGAATTACATTTTCACCCATTTGAAAAGCCTGAGTGTTGGATCAGGCCAGCTAGACAGGATATCTTGGCGTTTTATTGTTCTTTCTCTATGTTTTGTATTATCTGAATTTGGGTTTTTTTCTCTGTTGACTTTTTATGTGAAGCACTTTGGGCAGCTGAAGTGGTTTTTAAATGTGCTACACAAATAAAATTGAATTGCATTGAATCATTGACGTTTGGCTTTTGTCAAACTCAGCCGTAGTACGCTAAACAATAAAACATAAAGTTTCTATTCTATACGGCTGCTGCACTGTTGCTTCAGTCAGATGGACCGAGTCATTTTCATAATCTATAAATGCTTTATTTACCGGGGCTGTTTTGCTTTTTCATAAAATAACACGCAGAAAAGTCGAACACACTATTATTTTTGTGTGTGGTCTACATTTTCCATTTCACTATTATACATATTGGATTTTCGGTACAATGCCTTTTAGCAAGTCCCGGTTACTTCGATAAAAGCATCTGAGCCAAAACACTGATCCCCACACAGCACATCACAGTCGGATTTGTCTGGTTTTGTTGTTTGGTTATAAAACATGCATCAATCTACATTTTTTCTGTCTTCTCTTCCTCCGCTCATATACCTACACCCCCGCACTAAACATCGCCATTTCCCTGAATATGTCCTCCCCCTAAGCCCCTCCCCTCCCCACATGCAGACAGAAGTATGGGTATAATTGAAGTGTGCAGCAGCGCGCACCTTGGAGAAAATAATTACCACCATAAAAAGAGCAATTACTAACCTGGCAGTGAGGAGCTGTGGATTTAAATGTTGGTGTCTTTGTTTGTTTGACTAATGCTTCCTTTGAAGGAAAAACAAGCTGCATTTAACACCGACTGAAAAACGTTGGGATGTGAAAACAGAACCTGTGGGTTTTCCGTGATGTCTGGAATCTCGTGAAAATGTGGAGAAATGAATGAGGGTTTTGAAGGAGAGGATGTTCAGCATAAACTGTACATGTATGTGAATGTATAAATAAATATGTAAATGGACATAGCTAACCTGCTGGCTGCTGCGTGCCACATATGACGTGAGCATGGGCGCACTTTCAACACCATCGACTTTGGGTCCGGCTCATCATTTAGCTCTTAACATGTTCGTATTAACCTGCTTTACGTGATACTGGTATTTTAATTTTGCTATTTTGTCTGTAAATCAAGAAATTAAAATTAATAACAGAAAAATCGGGCTCCTTCTTTCCCTAAGGTTGCTCCTGCGTTAGGAACAGGTATATATTTCTACTACATGATATTCACCTTAGCTGCAGAAGTTTCAGTGGGCGCCGCCATCGTCATTGAGGTTGTATTATTTTGCATGGGGCTGCTGATCTTGACAGTAAATAAGTTCTTTATGGATTACAGAGCCGTTTTAAAGCCTCCCAGGGAGTTGGTATATATTATATCATATTTTAGTGGCAAAACTTTTCTCATATTCTCCATTGCAATGAAAGGGATTTCTGCTTAACCAGAGCCACCTCAAAGAAAGTGCGGTTTAGGAGTATTTAGAGGTAAAAGTGGGCGGCGTGGAATAAGATATACAATACACCAAACCTGTTGAGATTATGTCATTGCTCATATGCCTCTTACTCAGTTTAATAAGTCTTACACAAACACACATTTGTTTACAAGCGGATCTGGTCTAGCGCAATCTTCTTGCTGTTTTTTAAAAAAATATAATTACACCTCATATATAATGGGGGTGTTTTATATATCTGTCTATCTACACACACATATATATATATATATATATATATATATATATATATATATATATATATATATATATATATATATATATATATATATATATATATATATATATATATATATATATATATATATATATATATATATATATATATATATATATATATATATATATATATATATATATATATATATATAGGAGGGCCTGCTCCTGCTTGTTTCCATGGATATGTTGTTCCTTTAGCTATAATATTCTACAGTATGGCATTAAACATATCGATCTCCATGGCTCAGAGACTTTAAAGCATCACTGCTTATGCACAAGTCTCTCCATGGCCTAATTTTTAGTCTGCACTCTTCTATTTTAATGTTAATTTTATAATGATGATTTGTGATTATTTGTGTTTTTATTGTTGTATTGTGATTTTAACGTCTTTCTTATTCTGTAAACTGCTTTAAATTACTTTGTGTATAAATTGTGTATGAATTGTGCTATACACGTAAACGTGCCTCGTCTTGCCATGGTGAATGTTTTAAATTGTGGCTTTAAAGTTCTGTTACCATTGGATCCTGCAGGTGACGTGCCACCTCCAGAAAGTTACTTTACAAGTGCTCTATATTATTATTGATATTTATTATGTGAAACTATAGTCTGCCGTACCAGAGTACAACATCAAATAAAAAATGAAACAAAACTTTCCTCATATAAACCAGCATTAAAGTGACAATTTCTATTTCAAAATTACCTGATAATTTTGCCCTTTATTATTAAACAAATCTTATCCTTACTTAATGCTAGCTCTTCTACATCATTATAAGGGGAACACGATAAGATGATGTGAGAGTGACTTAATGATTTGCATGAGAAGTGCTCGTTTCAGTGTGATCAGAATGAAAGGACTATAATATTCAGGTGCACACTCTCTTGCGCTCGCCATTAGTGAACAGAAGATAGACTTTTTTATATTATACTTCCGGCAAATGGCTCTGCGTTTGAAAATTAATCACAATCTGTTCCCTGCCTTCCTCAGACAATAGGTCCATCTATCAAAAGCTTCCCTCTCCGCTGCTAAAACGCACTGTTCACTCGTCATTGCACAAGTATTGTCTCCACTGTCCTGATTGATTTTACAAGACAGCTCCCGGGGATTATCATTGGCCATCATATCCTGCGTGTAATTGCATTGTATTGACTAATGCCGAAACCTTAGTTAAAAGTAAGCATTAAATTAACGCTGGCCGATTTCTCAGTGGACAGCGATGATTTGTTAAAAATGTACACAGCAGAAATCAATGGGTGTCACCTGGGGATCTGTTTAACTGATACTGGTGATTGTGCAAGGGATTAAACACATCAAGCAAGGAATTAGAGGGAAAAGTGAATTTGGTTTGTCGGATTTAATGTTTACCTAATACTATCTAATGTTGTTTTGGTCTTTATCTTGGGATTACAAAAAGTAGAACAAAGCAACAAGCAAAGTCATCATGTTATACCTGCAGCGGCTTTGGGCACTATTCACAATTGTAATCTTTTAAATAATAAATGTTTTGTTAATTTAATGAGATTTCTACAAGGTTTAATAATGCTTAATAATTTCTAGTTTTTGAATTGGTTCTGTGCACAATGGTGCCTGTTCCAGTCAGTAGAGCAGTAATCATGGCCTCTTCTGCTCCAATTATATCTCTGTGGGGTTTTTGCCAGACAGAAAATTATGGGTGAAGATCCCATATTAAAACTTTATCCGGGAAGGTCTTCAGCATAATATATAAAAATACATACTTATTACGCAGAACATGTTTAAATAACGTCAACACAATTTCAGAAGTATTCTATTATATTCTAATTACAGCATCATATTAATAGATACTTGCATGTTGAGGACAAGCTCTTACATTACATTTTTTATTTATGTTTTTATTTAATAGGTTCAGGGTGAAGATTATCCATTGACCCATCCTTCAACACTGATACAGAGGATATTACAGTTAGCATTAGACACATGTACCTTTATAAGTAGAGAAGTGTCCTCTGCTGGGGTGTCACTTCATTCGTAAGAACTGGCGGGATGGACAAACACTACAGTGGACCATGAACTATGAATTGTACTTCTACCCACAGCTGCCGGGCGTACTGAAAAAGTGTCTTGCCAACAGCTGTATCCACTGGTTGGAGCTGGAATCAAACCAGCATTTATACGACGACCGCTCTGACGCTGTCGCCCCGTTCTTACATAAGGTCACTGTATATTTAAATGAGCGCTGGTTATAGGAGAAGATCTCATTTTGATGGTGACCCTCAGATAGTTTTGAGTGTGTGTAACCCAAACCCTGGTGGCGTCACTGTAAGCGATGATGTTACAGGCCACAGCACAGGAGCACAGGAGCAGCGCCAGCCTGTTGCGTTTGATCTGAATGAGAGCGCTGAAAAGCCCTTAATGCTGCTCCATATAAAATATTCATCTACATTTTGCCGCCTCTGAATCATCAAGGTGTTTCTGGCCCTCCGCCCCTCCGCGTGGCCTGTGGCGGCGCAGACAGCTGTTTGAAATTACACACCAGATTGTGTTACTTAAACCGCTAGCCAGAACGTGCCTGATCACCCTCTTCACCAGCCACCAATCTGCCTGCACGCTCCTCTCTGTGTCTGCATCACGGGTTTGTATGAGCAGAGAGCTGAGGGGCTGGTGGAGCTCGCATAACACCACTCACTCATTCACATTTGCACAGGCTTCATGACGGTGTTCAAAGAGGAAACGTGTGACTGGGTGAAACTCTGAAATCCTTCCACTCGTTAAGCAGGAAAAGAAGTGCTACAATATTTCTACGTATACAAAAACTACAGTAGTATTCCATGTTAAATGCATTAATGTAAAGCATAGAAAAATACAGACAAAACTGAGGGCCGATTTAGGGCCATAGACTCCTCGCCAATGCAGTGAATACCTCAAATCTGCATTATTATTACAAGTTAGACTGAACCACTGGACCTTTATTCATGCGCATATCGTCAGTAGGACACATTAAATATTTGATATGGGCTTGTTAAAGTTTAAGGTAATATGGGCCAATGCACCTGAAAGCTTGAGGGCCAAGAAAAATTGGTCTGAGGGCTGCATTTGGCCCACGAGCCACAGTTTGGCCATGCCTGATGTAAAGTATGCAAAAATCAAGCACAAAGTCAGATTTTAAAGGTGCACGTTGTAACATTTTTGATGGAGGATTGCTTTACCTGTCTGAAATTCTCAACAGTATGACCTTAAACTTAACAAGACAACCCTATGACGCAGCCCCAGTTGCAAGTCAGATCTGTGAATAGTCCACCCTATTCACCACGAGAACACATGTTTATCCAGGTATTCATTTTTGATATTTACAATGGAGTAAATACAGGACAGATACAGGTGAACATTCCAAAAAAGAAAAGTAACTTAGTGCGCCTTTAACCAACCCCAAATATATTATTATGAGATACATCAACCGCTTTGTAATGATTCTTTTGTATATTTCATTATGCATAAAGTGTGTGTTCATGTTGTTTGCGTATAGTGAGTGTATTGTGTGTGTATAGTGTGTGTGCTGGTGTGTTATATTTGCTTTTGTGTGATTGCTGCTGCTCTTTTCCCTGTCTCTTTTAATATGTGCTGTACCTTTACTAATAAATAAAATAAGAAATGTCTAACTATAACTATTCACAGTACAAAACAACATTAGTGCTACATATGATCACTTTCTGCCTATTTAACTGCTGCTTTTAATCACTGATAACCACTTACACAAATCTTCTTCCACAATTTTATTCCATTTGCTTTAAAGGTTGTATCAATTTACAGCGCAAATGAGAAGATGATTTCATTTTGGCTTCACTTAATGTTTTTAATCCTGTTAACTAATATGGCGCGTGTATTTATTTAGGCACTTCTCACGGCACATGCGAGCCCCCAGCATGTTTTCGGTGGCCGCTCCTGTTGGCTCTATAACTAGGTTTGCAGGGCTAAATTGAGTGTGTGACTGCGTATAATTCACTCGGAGAGCAGGCCCATTTCCCTCGGCCCGCCTGCTTGGTCACACTGATTCAATGCACCAGCCGCAGCACACAAAATCCATACCAATAAATTTCTCCTTCAAGAGGTCACATGTCCCATCAGCCCTGCCACAAACCAAAGCGTACACATGGTTAGCCACGAGAGCCAGGTGAGGGTGTGCTGCTTTAACAATGTAGTCTGGACTTATTCACAAACTGACTTTATAAGAGGAGATATGAGGCAAAGTTTTGGGGGAAACTGTGGCAACAAACAAGACATAAGTTCACGTTCGCAGGACCAAAGGAAATGTCTATATTGCAATAGAATATCAACAGGCCTCTTATTTAATGTGTCTTAGTCTGAATTATGATCCTCAGTTCAAACATTTAAAAATGCCCATGCGACAGTCATGACACATTATTTGGGAAAGTGTTCTTTGCAAATAATGTTATGCTATAGGAAGTTGAATAGTAAGTATTTGTTTTGTGTTTTCTTGTGTAACCTGATTGTCTCATGGATATATTATTTTATGCCATAATGTGGAACATTCTAGGTTAGAAATATAATCTTCATGGAGGTAAGAAGATTTCAGACCATCCAAGCTTATACTGTACCAAAACAAAACGCTTTGAACTTCATGTAAATCTATGCAGTGCAATAGAGTACTTTTTGTAATGCTATGAGCAGCACTTTTGGATTGTTTATAAAAGTGTACTATGCAAATACAGTTGAATTGAATTGGAAAACACAGTCATTTCATGCAATGCATCTTAGAGTGGCTATACCCACTTTTCCCATGTAGTTGAGCAAAATTGGTTTGTCCTAGCACAGATATACTGTAAAAAACAGCTCTCTTTGGGTAAGCATGAGACAGTTGTGTGCTGTCTGCATCTGTAAATAAAGTGTCCTCCAAGAATCAGGAAGTGCACGGTTAGTATGCTAACGTTTGTTAGCATTACCTTGCCAAACCTCTGCTCTGGTGTCTGAAAGTTGTGCTTTGTGGTCATACCGGCTTGTCAAAGCCAGAGCTCCTCAGGTCTCAGAAGCTGAGCAGGGCTGGGCCTGGTTCGTACGTAGATGGAAGACGGGTTGGAATACCAGGTGCCACAGTGAAGCACCAGTGACAAAACTGTTGTTGTGTCCTTAGGCAAGACACCCGCATTGCCTAGTATGAAAGTGATATGTGTGTGAGAGTTAGTGATTGTTGAAGGGGCTGATGGCGCAGATACGTAGCCTTGCTTCCACCAGTCTGCCCCAGCTTTGCTCTGCAAATTGTTTACAATAAAATTGTTCTGTTTTTCACTGTGTAAAAAAATCAAGCACAGCACCTTCAATGTTGCGTTGCATAAATGATTTGTATGATGGCAGACTCGCCAAACATTGTACAAACAATACAGTGTAAAAACTATACCTTTAGTCTGTGCTTTCAGTAAATGGGCCTTTAATACCATCCATATTGCATTATCAGAATGAATCATCACTATTGTTTCTTCTTATTGTCAGCCTCTATAAGACTCAACACAAACATAACCATGAGAATACATTACCTAAAGTGCTTGTATAGTGTTCACATATGGGGGATTGTTCAGATAACTGCAGACTCCTGTCATCAGCATGTTGTTAAGTTGTTAAATCGTGGCCCGCCCACAGGCTTGAGTGCGCTGGGCTCATTTGGACTGTAATGGCCAAATCCTGTCTGTGTGATTGATTCTGCTTATTCGCTTATGTGCATTTCCACAAGGGTCACGCCGGACGCTCTCAGAAAAAGACACAAGGCAGACTTCAATACTTCCATGTGATGTATGCACCATTTGGACAAGTAACAATTGGGATTTTATACATAAGGCTGTCTCCACACCCCATTAAGCGACTGCTGGTCATCATGGTGTCATTATTGATTCAAAGAGGTTGGTGGGCTGTAATCATTCCTGATGCCCTTCAGAGATATCGGGCCTAATCACGGTGAGATGCAATAATGTGAAAGACAGACAGAGGATGTGAAACAGCTGCAAGTCAAATATGACAAACCTATTTTCACTTTCAACATCTATACTAATTATATTCAAAAGTAAACTGTGCAACTTTTCAGGTGTCGTCATGGAGAGAAGCAGGGGACATCTCCAGGCCAAGTTACAGGTCAAATGTGTGGAGAGGCGAGCCTACACCTCACAGTACATGATTTATGCAATAAATTGTGATTTATTAAATGCAAAATATGGTTAATAAAATACTGCGGAACATTCAAAGCATCATCAGAAGAGCATGTGGTGGATTACAACAGAAAAGTATAGAGCCTTCAAATGTGCTATGTAACTTTTTGGATGGAGGCTCCACCACCCGTTTGTCTTTATGTTATTGTAATGTGTAGTATTAAACTGGTCTGTTTCCATGGAGATGAGCAGGTGATGCCACCAGGCCAAGTTACAGGTCATATCTATGGAGAGGTAAACTTAACTCCCACAATATAAAATCTATGTTTTTCAATGTATTTTTAGTGAAAAATAGATGTAACTTTTCAGGTGGTGGGTATTTACACTACCAGTCAAAGTTTGGCTGCAGCCTCTCATTCAATGTTTTTTTTTCTTTTTTTTCCTACATTTTAGATATTTATGGAAGACATCAAATATATGAAGCAAGATATAATGAATTATGTAACAAAGAAAAAAAAGTTAAATAACTTTACTAAATATTTTTCAACCAAGTAAAACTTCAAAGATTTTAATATAAAATATATTTTTAAAAATTAGTAGAGTTATTTAACATGTTTTTCTTTCTTACATAACTCCATATGTCTTGCTGCATATTTTATTTATCTTTATTTATACAAGGGAACCAATGAAAGCCCAAGCAGAAAAAAAAACAACAAACAAAAAATTGAACACATATACAAGTCCATATGAAACTTTAAAAACAGGAGCAGGTGTGTGTATAAAAATGTGTTACCAGATTATTAAATTGCGATGGTGTCACCAAAGTATCCAGTTTTGCTTTGACTTGACACTGGAGTGAGTGTATTCCATTTTTGAGAAGCAAAATCAGCTAAAAGCCTCTTTCCCGTCTCAGTTCTGGTGCTGCTATTCCTTAGCCTTATGCAGTCATGTGATCTGGTGTTAAATGTTCCAGTGTCAATGATTAACAAACAGGTGAGGTATTCTGGCAGTTTTTGAAGTCGTCCCTTATAGATACATTTCATTCAGTGCTGTTCTCTTCTAATCGACACTGATGGCCAACCCACGTTTTCGTAGAGAAACAGTGATGGGTTTCAAATCAAATCTATCACCTGTAAAACGAAGGGCAGAGTGAAGTATTGGATCAGTTTCAAAGCAGAGGCTGGAGTCTGCATGTACCACATCCCCATAGTCCAGTACACAGAGGTTGCATGCACTATTTCCTTTTATTGGGATAAAATATGTGTTTCTGTAATAAGATAATAATAATTTAGATTTTAACTATACATATATATTTGATGTCTGTGTATAAATGTAGAAAGTAGTAAAAATAAAGAAAAAGACACTGAATGAGAAGGTGCGTCCAAACTTTTAACTTGTAGTGTACTTTTGATGCTAATTCAATTTCACTGTGGCTTATATATTTTCATTGCTGTCTAGTCTAAATGGTCTATACACAGTCATTTCATATTTGCCTCGTATGTTAACATGTCCGGATAGGTAAAGTCTTGACTATAGACAAAACAAACAAGCATATGATCTGTAATATTTCTTCTTCTGCTTGTGTTGAAAAAGAGAATAAAAAAACAACAACTATCTGGTAAAATGACAACATGTCTTCCATCTTTGTCATATGTTCTTCAAACCACTTTATACATCGCAATAGAAAACATATTAGACACAGCGTTCATCTGTTTGTTTGTGACGAGATCCGAGCTTGTCGCGAGGCTGTTGTTTCATGCAAATAACAGCTTTTTGTTGACAACTGTGAGCTGTTAGCGACACAGAGCTACGCGAACTGAAGAGGCTCTGAGAAAAACAAAGGCAGTGAAAGGCAAAGCTGAGTGGTTTACCAATCTGTTCAACACTGCAGCCAAAACTGGTCTGGAGCAGCCTCGTGCAAAACCGTATTAATATTCAGGAGATGAGACGACAAGAGGACACTGTAGCAAAATGTTATCCATGTTGATTACGGGGGGATAGCTGCACGGATTTCACATTAATTAGAGTTAGATGACACCGCAGTCATTATGAATGCTAATAGATCAAGGGTGAAGCTGCTAATCAGGTCAGCAATGTAAAGTTAGTCTGCATTCACACGTGCATGTACCTTATCAAAACTGGGACTAAAACAGAACTAATTTTGGACTAGACCAGGACTAAACCAGGTCTAGAACCAGAACCAGGACTAGAATAAGACTAAACAAAGTCAACATCAGGACAACAAACCAGTACAGGAGCAACAGTAGAGCGCTCGTCCACTGATCCGTTCGAATTCCGCTCTCGACATAAACTTCATTGGTTGAGTGATTCCAGCTTCCACAGACAAATGCTATTGTTGTGTCCTTGAGCAAGACACTTGAGCACCTCACCCCCAGTGTCTCTGTACACTGGTGTATGAATGTGTGTGTGAATGGGCGAGTGGTTCCTTGATGTAAAGCGCTTTGAGTGACTTGAACGTGGAAAAGCGCTAAATAAAAATGTGACTATTTACCATTACTAAAACAGGAAGTGTGAATGCATGTACGAATCCAGAGACGAAATGATTGAACCTCCTTGTGCCTCTCTCAAGATATGATAAATGTTCAGAGTTTTAAAACTACCCCAGAACCACCCAGAAGTACAGCATGTATCAACATAATCACCACGGAAAGCCAAAAACATTCTTAAGCTTTTAAATAACATGTGAATATATAAACTCTCAATATCTCACGCCACACATCACAGCATAAGCACCCGGCAGGTATAGGGAAAAGTTCATTAATAAACGGAAAACATCGTCAAATGCTAAATCTGTTATTGCTTTACTTGGAAGGTTCCACAGTATGGCATTAAACTTATCGATCATAGGCCTGATAGTCATGATAATTACTATATTCACTTATTGTTTAATATATTATAGATGGAACGAACACTTTTGGAGGTCAGTGTTTATCGTGGGGACTTTTTCTTAATACTAGTGGGGAATTTTGTTGTTTTTCCTATTCTCTGATTAGATTAGAGCTTTAGAGTGTTGAATGAATAAGCTCCATGACTGATTATAGATACAAACTAAGTACTAAGGCGTTGTTTTTTAACCATTTTAGTAGTTTTTTGGGGATAATTCTACTTTAGGGTTGGTGTGTCAGTAGCATAAATTAGTTTCAGTATTCATCATATATTTTTTTCTGAAGTGATGTATCATACTTCAGATTTTTTTTAATTGTGACCGGACTAATCAATCACCATGGAAACAAGCATGTGATGCAAGCTTAGGTCTTTATGTCAGCCCACCCCTTACAGTAAGAATGCATGTTTTCAAGGTATGTTTTTAGCTATAAACACCTTTGATTAAGTACATGCAATATATTTTCATGTCTTATGGTGGAACATTCCAGGCAAAGAAAATAGCTGGTAGTTACATAGTGCAGTAAGGGGTCAGAGCGATCCAAAACTGGACACTTACTTTTGGAGTGATTGACAGTGAGAGCAGTAATGAATTAGCAACCAAAAAAACATACAGTGCATTACATATTACAGGCGGCCATCTTAATCTCCTGCCTCCCCTTTTGCATTTTAGCGTTGATTTTGAAAGACCGCCTGCGGAAATTGCTCCCTACTCGCCCGTGAAGCAGCTCTTGTGCCTGTAGATCGCTCTCCTTGTAAACTTGATTGCGCTGTAACCTTAAACCTTTCAAATGGCTGTTGTCTCAGACTTGTCCTTTGTTTCCATGGAGCCGCTTGAAATATAGCGTCTGGCCTCCATCTCGCCGCGTGATATACTTGACAGATCTCCACACATTTTACGCTGTCAGTTGGCCACTAATGGTCCAATAAACAGGATGATGGCGGGAGATGATGGAGTAAATGTCTTCTTTTCTGTCACCTGTGAGTCTGGTCCCCGGTTATCACGGTTTGCACTAAATCTATTCCGCTATTAAGGAAGATATGCATGCCTTATGTCCCCCATTAGAGTCTTTTACGCAATGACCCATGTGTAACTTAGCTGCACTTAATAACTACGCATTACATTAGCGGCTACGTTTAGCTTATGCTATTAATGCTAACGCGCTTGATAGCCTTGGCAGTAGTCCACTTGTCTGGTATTGATTCATGATGACAAAAGCAAAGAGGAGCTGTCCTGTATTCAGTGAGCTCTGACTGGTTGAGGTGAGTTTGTATGTTGTTGTGCGCGCTTTTGAGTGATGCACTAAATTGTCGTTTGCGGTATATCCGATGGGCTCAGGGATGTCATTAGTCACAGCGTGCTCCTTCTCATTAAATGGCCCAGTCGCCATGGCAGCCTCACAAAGGGCGGCCCCTCCCCTCCGCGTCCAGGCACTCCGACTGACGGGCCAATTAGAGCGGGCCGCCGCGACATGCAGCCAGGTGTGATTACGGAGGCGAGGGAGGGGAGCGAAGAGGGGGCAGTGTGGAGCAGTGATGAGCCGTATGAAACAAACATGGTGACATACAGTAAAGCCCCAGGTCAGTTCAAAACATCCTTATATTACATTGGTATTACATGTGACACTTGCCATCCAGAGCAATTTGTCACGAGATAAAAACTACAGCTCCCAGAAGGCCATGGGGTTTGTAACATGGGGATGGTGCTGCATTGCTTAAAGAAGACATATTGTGGTTGTGTCTGCTACATAGTTATAATCTATGACACAATATTGATTTAAAACAACTTGAGAAAAGAAACTAGTCCACTGAGTTCACAACAAAAAGCCACGCAGTTGGATAGCTGCAAATCACAATTACGAGTAGCTGATTTTTTATTATTTTTTAAAATTTATTCCAAAATGACTATGTGATGCTGCCAAATCCTTGATACTGGAGAACGAAGTAAGTAAATAATCATGTTAAATACACTTTCAAAAAGGTAAATGAGAAGAGAAAACAACTGTAACATGGTTAAAAGTTTTAAAAAGCCAATTTTGCATAATAGTTCTGCTTTAAAACCTGAGAGCTTCATCACCTGGTACACAGCACACTTTAAAGAGCTCTATATCTATTTTTTCATGTAATAAAGTTAAATTTGTTTTGCCTGAAATGCATTAACTCATGTACCATTATTATATAGTTTCTAGACTGAGTAAAAAATAGTAAAAACAACATTAAAAAGTAGAACACTGACATTTTATTATAAAGTGTTTAACCGACCGACATGATCATCTTGTATCTGCTGGAGTCATAATACAAACTTTTAAAAAAATATATATTAAAGGACCCATATCATGTGATTTTGTGATCTATGTTATAATGTTTCCTTATCAAAAACATGCCTGGAGTTTTGTTTTGATTCATTCACACATGTTTAACACACAAACTTGCAGAATGAGACTTTTCTCAGACTGAAAACAGCATGTTCCACCTTGTGATGTCACGTGGTAATACAGGAAGTGCTCCACTGTGTTTTTAAACTCCATACACCTTCACTAGAATCATTTGGATGATTTCAGCTCTGAACTAAAGGTAAAAGTAGCTGTTAACATGAAAACTACCACTTCATGACATCACAAGGTGGAACAGAGCATTTTGAGCTTTAGAGATGTGGACAGACTAATAATAAAGTGTTACTAAAACATGTGTGAACAAAATAAAACACAACTGAAGGTGTGTTTTTGAGGAAGTAACAACATTATAACATGGTAAAATTTTTAGGAATAGTGCTGATATGATATGATTCAGCACCAGTGATGGTAAAAGAAATCCTTTTTTTGTCTTCTTTTTAACAAAAACAATAATAGTACTTTCTTTATGTTACCATGCAATCTTATACTAGTTTTGATAGAGCTCAAGATTCTTTAGAAAGAATAATTTTGTTCAAATGAATTTCTAGTTTCAAGTTTTAGTATTGATTAGTACTTGGTGGTATTTGATTTTCGATAGACTTATGACACACTTTTGACAACCCTAGTATCTGCTCTTTTCTAAAGTTGACCACTTACTCTACTTTAATACTACATTTAGACTTTAGAGACACAGAATGGCTTTTGGCATTTGTCCTATAAAACTCCAGCAGTTTCAGATAAACCTGTGATTAGAGGAATTCCTTTGAACGTCATGAGGTAGAGCAGGATGAAGTTGGCAGCTATAAGTTTCTGTGTCGCCGCGGGCAACAGTTAAGTGGAGAGCGCTTTCCTTTTGTAAATGAGTCAGACTGTTTGAGCAGTTAACCGGAGAATATGTGAGGTGCATTAATGCGTTTAAATGAGATATATTACTTTTGGACTTTAAACCACATTATCATTTCTGCACAAAACAGCAGTAACTTTCTTTGGTTGGTCTGATGTGGAGATGTTACTGCCGACGTGCCAAGTTACAAGTCAGATCCGTGGATAAGCAACCCCTTTATGCATGTTTTTCAAGATATTTTGGGGCAATAAAAACACTTGTAATCGAATAGAGATCGACTAATATGGGTTTTTCATAGCCGATTATTTACAATCCAAAGAAACCAATGGTCGATGAGCTCGGCCGATATTTTTCTGACGATCTGTAGCGATGATTTTGTTTATTTCATTTGACTTTAGTACAAACTCATCCACGATCTTACTACAAACTGGTTAAGAGATGTGTTTTGCGGTACCATCTTTGGACTAAAATGCTCAGATTAAGCTTTATCGACCAACTGATACATCGATCTATCACTATAATTGAATAAATACTTGATTTATCAGTTTAATGGCATACTGTGGGACATTAAATAACATCTCCATCGGGATAAGCAGGTGAATATTAAACATATTATACTGTATATTGTTGGCCTATGATGTCATCTAACACCCAACATTAACATAGGTGAACAAAGAAGTGACCTGAACTAGTCCATAAATGTGATCCAGACTCCACCTGTGCGTGAGAGTGAACGTGCTGTAGCTTTGGCAGCAGAGACGGCCTTTTGGCAAACACAGAATCACAATGAGCCAACAAAACGAGATAAAGGCAGAGCGATGACTTATTCAGGGTCGAGATAAAAATGTTCAACTAGACGTTTAATTGATTAATCCTGTAATAAATGATCAGCCTCAAGGGGGCGTTTGATCCCATCCGGCTCTCCTCGGATCACTGAGCTATGACCGACCTGCTGTCCTCACAATGCCCTGCAGGGAAAACGTTAGCCCAGGAAAAGAGAAGTATTCAAATGAGTTAGATGTCTACTTTAGATGTCTACAGTGAGTTGCCTGATAAATCTGAAATTATATCTTTGTATTTTTTTTATACAGAGATCAGTCCATTCCCCACTCCCTCTTTCCGGTCTCAAGACAGAACCAAACATGTGCAATTTGTTTTTTTCAGTGAAGCATGTGAAACGAATGAGCTCACTGGTCACTTATCTTTCACAAACAAAATTACATATTTCTCTCACCTCAGAAATCCTCAGTATTTTTCAGTCCCTTGTGATGTTTTTGTCCTTTTGTCTCTCCTCGTAAGCAGCCATATTTGTTTTTATACGTGCAGACCATGCATGTCCCTGATTGGCTAATCCACCTGTCAATCACTCCAATCCAAATTGAGGGAGATGCACAGGTAACTAGACTCACATCAACTCACATCTGGATCACAGATAATGATGGTCAATGATGGGAGGATCCAAAAATTGTAGATTATCTACATACTCAACTAACTGTGGCACCTTGGTGTTCCCAGAGGTCTCCCATCCAAGAACTAAACAGCCTCAGCCTTTATTAAAGAAGACCTATTGTGCTTGTGTCTGCTCTGTAGCCATAATATTATGTTATAATCATGTTATAATTTGCACATTTTAAATCACAGTATTCATCTAAAATGACTTAACAAAATAAATGAGTCAGCTGGGTTCTGTATTAAAAAACTGTGGTGCCCAATGGGACATCACTGTAAACCTCATCATAACAAAGAATCTGCACCTCCAATGGATAGCAGGATAGCAGCGGATTTTTTTTTCTCCTTTGTACCAAAATGACTACGCAGTGCTATCACCTATTAAGAACGTAAAACTGGAGAAAGAAGTAAGTAGAGAGGAGTGGCCATATGTCGGTGGCACTGAAAACAAGGATTGATCAGCAATATGGCATCTTGAAAATAAGCAATTAAAGATTGCTCAAATATGCACAAATCACTCCAGATACAATGTCAGATGAGTAAATGTTGAGGGGAAACAACTATAACAGTTAAAAAGTCTAAAAAGTTGAATTTGCTTAACAGGTCTGCTTGAACTTCTGAGATCTACCAAGATGAGACATAGACAAACAGGTCTGCCCATCTCTTCTGTCCACATAAGATGAGCACATACAGGATGAAACACTTTGAAAACATGGCTCTCCAAGAATAGCAAACAAAAGTTATAGCATTTATATTTTCATAAAGGTACGTTTTTGGCCGTGGACCATTCTACACATTTACAAAGTTGCAAATATTATGGCTTCACATCACACATGTTATTCAGAAATGGTAGTTTTCATACATATTGGTGATGTAAGTGTGAGGTTAAAAGCCCAAGACTCCATTGACGGGAATGGAATAAGAAGAAAAGACCTGTGCCCTCCTCTGTCCTCTGTAAGTGCGTCTCTTTGTAATTCTGCGCGGACGCTTCAGTGGTTTTTCACAATCAAAACCATGAAGAAAACACACTCAATACAATCTCCCGCTCCTCTCTGCCTGTATAGGTGAGAGACCTGCAAATGCTCCGCTTTGGTTCGGCACCATTTTAGTGTGAAATGCATTTCTTCAGCAGCTATACAAAAACTCAGAAACTGCTCTTTTCTTGTGTGTGGGAGGTGGAGAAACGGCGCTGTGGAAACAAAAAGGCAGAGACAGAGTAATTACTGAATTAAAACAGGAGGAGCCGAGGCGGTTATTTCCTCGTGTGCTATTTATCTTGTTGTCAAATTCAATTAGACACACCGGACTGTAAGTATAGCCCCAGAAATACAAGGCCACAGATGCAATTATTAGTTTTGAAAAGAAAAAGTCAATTCTGTCAACTTCACAGAATTACATTTTTCTTTTGCTGTGGATCATTGACAACTGAGGGATTACACAGGCACATTTGTTTGGTGCAATTTAGACTTTTGTAAATAAATATGCAATGTGAGATGGCAGTGTGAGTATCAGAGGGATTCATATGGTAAATATCTATGCATTTTTACAATCAAAATAAATAGGTAAATTACAAGATAATAGCAACTGTGGTTATGTTTTTACTATTTGTTTAGTAGCACACTTGACAACTGACATGAATAAAATAAATGTAACTCCCACATGTTAGTGTCATATGAACATTCTCACACTCTGAGGACTTCAGGGACAGGCGTCCTGCTGGTGCCCAGAGTCAGGACTAAACATGGAGAATCAGCATGTCAGTTTTCAGCAGCCAAAACCTGGAACAGTCTTCCTGAAGATGTGAGACAGGCCTCTGCTTTGAAAATGTTAAAATCCAGGCTTTAATGTTAATTTCATGATGATTATTTGTGTATTTATGTTTTGATTTGTTGCATTGTGAATTTAATGTCTTTCATATTCTGTAAAACACTTTGAATTACTCTGTACACGAATTGTGCCATGTAAATAAACTTGCCTTGCCTGAACTTTTTGTGGCCTAGCAACATACAGCCATTAAAAGATATTTTTGAAAAGCTGTAAAGTTGAGCTTGACGTCTATATAATATCATATTACTGGCCAAGTCTTTAACACCTTTCCAGACGCTCAAAGTCACTTTACAATTCTGTGGATTTTTCACACCACACTCATGGTGATTAGCTGCTATTGTACTCACAGCTACCCTGGGTCGGACTGACAGAAGCAAGGCTGCCAATCTGTATCATCAGCCCCTCCACCATATAAAGAGGGGTGAAGTGTTTTGCCCAAGAGCACAACAACAGCATTGCCCAGTAATCATGATAAGAGACACTGCTGCCCCACTGTGGCACCTGATATTCCCAGTAGCCTCCGTCCAAAACTTTTACAGGCCAAACCCCTTTTAGCTTCTGAGACCAGATGGGGCGTCTCACAGTGGAACAGTCTCTTAAAGCATTTCAGACGAGTTACGTCAAACGTTTAGTTAATTTAGATATACTTGTAGTTCCTCATTTTGAAAAGATTACATCATCATTTGGATATCTGCCTCAAAATAAAATTAGCATTTTACAGATTAATTGTAAGACTGTCATGCCTCTCCTGCCTCTCCAGTGGTAGCGCTGAGATTTAAAAAAGTTCTTTAAAGACACGCTGGAATGCTAATTTAAATACAGGGCGTCATCATAGACCTCATCTGCAGTTAAAGTGACAGAAGCGCACACCTTTTACACTCATTATTATGTATGAAACCCTTAACGTTTAGAAACTTTCTCTCAACATGAAGAACATCGGACTTTGATCTGGGAGTTTCTTTGGTGCCTTCCCTGAGGACAGAGGAGGGAACGAGAGATGCTGCAAGTGACTACAGAGTGGCTTTAAAGTGGAGAGATACTGTGGAGATGTGCAGGGGAAAATATTCGGTTAAAAATGTCTAGGACAAATTGTCATTGACTTTAAAACCTGGGATGATTTTTTTGTTTTCAAACTATATTTCACAGGTCTGCAAGCGGTTTCCTTCAACATCTACACCTGGTTTTGTGTGTGGTGTGAATGCCATAGTGTGAAACATTCCAGGCAAAGCAAAAGCATCCATGGAGGCGAGCTAATTTGCAAAACCTCCCATCGGAAAAGCAGCACAGTGCACATTTAAGTCACCTGGGTACACACCAGACCTGCATACAGATTGATTCATGTCTTAACTTTGTCACCAGTCCATAAAAGAATCACATTTTCAGTATAACCTTGTTTTTTCTTTAGCACAACAGCAGCTCCCCATAAGAAACCATGGAGAGGTATAGTAGACAGCAGTGTGGGTTAAGGGCCGGAGTCTGGTGGTATCAAAGCCACAGTGGCGGTGGTGAAAAGCTGTTAGCGGGAGTCGAGCGCACCCTAATCGATTGTGGACAGTGTCGCGGTGCACAGCCAATCACAGCAGCTCCTGGGACTTCTATGGATGAGACACTTACACGCTGTCTACCGCCCAATCACACAGCACACCGGCACCCACACCAGACACTGGGAACTTCTCCAGCTTTTCATTTTGACCTTGAAAGTACAAATCCTGAAAAAGTTGGGATATTGTGGGCAGTGTATAAGAAAAAAATAACGCTTTAGGTACATTTTTTATATCAATCGCACTCATGATATATTTACATTTAATCCATGGGTTTTAGAATAATGAGAAACTAAGACTGTTGTCATAGCGATTGCCAATTGAAAACAAAATAATTCGCAGATTTATTTGCCTGGGATTCAGAATTCACACTTCTCCAATACTTCAACACTGAATCTCCAGGAGTTCATTCATTCTGGACGTGACACACCTCAAAAAAGGGGCAAAAAGACTTAAAAGGCAAATGTTTGTTGGGAAAAATTATCTGCAGACTTGTACTTTTTGGATCTCAGAGTGATGGAAATATATTATATTTGCACTAGGACCGTTTTTAAAGCTCATGATCAAAAAGTATAAACAAAGCGCTTGATTTGTGTCCTGATGGAAGATAAGCGTGGGACTTGATAAGTTTTCTTCTTCCCACTCCTTTTCGAGCTTGTACGAAAACAGATTCGTGAGATGTGCTTTAGATGTACTTGTGCTCGAAATAAATAAAATAAATACAAAAAAAAATAAAAAATGGTTTGAAGTATGTTGTCTGTTGAAAACTGCATCAAAAAAAAAAAAAGAAAAAAATGGATTTGAGTTGTCTGTTCCCTGAGTTTGTCGCGTCAATCAAAATTGCTCCAGAAACAACAAATTTATACATTTATCACAGAAGACTTAGACTTTAAACTATATATTTTTGGACGTATGATCAGATTTTAAGTATATGGGCTTCAAAGTTTTGAGATCTTTCTGACTGTTTTGTTCATGTCCTACTTTCGCCCAGTCCACCTGTCTGTCTGTCTGTCTGTCTGTCTGTCTGTCTGGTATCGCTCCTATACATCTGACAGGGGCCTATTCTTCACCTGACAAAATGGCGGACGAGTAACCTTTACCAACACGTCAGAAATACACAGATCCCAATGATTGTATCTGACAAACGACTCCTCAAATCAGTGGCACACATCTACTCTGACTATATAAAACCATAGAAAGAACATGCCGTTTTGCTCCCTGATATAGGCACTCACAGACATAATCAACTTTTACTTATGCTCTGTTCCACCTTGTGATGTCATGAAGTGGTAGTTTTCAAGTTAACACCTCCTTTTACCTTTTTGTTCAGTAAAGATTGACAATTCCAGGGCTGAAATGATCCAAATGATTGTAGTGAAGGAGTGTGTAGTTTAAAAACACACTGGAAGCACTTCCTGTATTGACACATGATGACATCACAAGGTGTTTTCCCGTTAAGAGAAGAACTCAGCCTAAATCTGCAGGGTTTGTGTGTTAAACATGTGTGAATGAAACAAAACACAACTCCAGGTCTGTTTGCGATGAGGAAACGACCTTATAACATGGGCATCGCACCTGATTTTTTACTTACGAATGTGAAAAACAGAACTAGTTCATCAATTCAACGGTTTGCAGCAGTTCAGAGCCATTCCTCACTTTAACACACTCCTAGCATCCTAATTATTCTTCACAAGTACTTTCTAAGCACTTTGCACAACTTTCAGAGACCAGAGTGGACTTTTTTTCTAAGCTTCACTGTAATGTCAACTAACAACAACTAGCATGTTAACAGAGCACTTCCTCACTTCCAATAAAATACACAGCAGCATTATTTTTACTTAACTTAATTACACTCTTTAAAGCTACTTGCTGTTGAATTTGAACTGCATGAACACTGATAATTAATATGTAAGTAGTAAAAGTATGCAACGATCACTGCCATTTTCAGCAGCAGCAGAACCATCAGCCACCTCAGCCTCTCCACCCCTTCTCATTCTCCCCAGTGTCTCTATAAGGGGTTTTTTCCCTCCCAGTCAGTCATGTTCTCTTATTCTTATCCTTGATGTCATATCTCCCTCCAGTTCAGACGAACAAATCAGACAAGCTGTAAGTTGATTCATTTTTACCTTCAATGAAACAAAAGCACATTTTTTGCCATGTTGTTGTGGGAGTTGAGAGGAAACAAGTTGTTGAAAATACTGCTTTGAGAAGAAAATAAATCCTCCCTTCTCTCTCTCGCCCTCTCTTTCTGTCATCCCCTCTCTTCCCTCTCTCCCCTTCTCTATACCCCCGTCTCTACCTTCTTCTACCCTTCCTTCTCTTCTCTCTTCCTCTCTTTCCCTCTCTCCCTCTATCTACACCCCTGTCTCTCCCCATCTCTCTACCTTCTTCGACCCTTCCTTCTCTCTGCCTCTCTTTCTCTCTCTCGCACTTCCCCCCTCTCTCCCCTATCTCTATCTTCTTCTACCCTTCTCTCTTCCTTTCTTTCCCTCTCACCCTCTCCTTACACCCCCTGTCTCTCCCCCTCTCTCTACCTACTTCAACCCTTCCTTCTGTCTCTCTCTCTCTCTTTTGCTTCCTCTCTCTCTCTTTCTCTCCCCCCCTCTCCCTCTCTCTGCCTCTCGCTCTCTTCCCCTCCCTCTCTTTACATTCTCCTACCTTTCCTTCTCTCTCCCTGTCTCTCGCTCTCTCTCCCTCACCCTCCCTCTCCCCCTCTCTCTGCCTCTCTTTCTCTCTACCTCCCTCTACCTCTCTCTCTTCCTCTCCCTCTCCCCCCACTCTCTAACTTCTCCTACCCTCCCATCTCTCTCCCACTCTTTCTCTCTTGCCTCTCCCCCCTCTCTCTACCATCTTTGACCCTTCCTTCTCCTTCCCCCTCTCTCTGTCCCTCCCCCTCTTCCTCTCTCTGCCTCTCTCTGTCTCCCTCTCCCCCGCTCTCGGCCTCTCTCCCTCTCTCTCTCTCTTCCCCCCTTCTCCCTCTCTCCCCCTCTCCCTCTCTCTTCCCCCCTTCTCTTTCTCTCCCCCTCTCTCGGCCTCTCTCACTCTCTCTCTCTCCCTCCCCCCTTCTCTCTCTCTCCCTCTCTCCCCCCTTCTCTCTCTCTCCCCCTCCCTCTCCCCCCCTCTCTCTCTCTCCCCCCCGTCTCTCTCCCTCTCCCTCTCTCCCCCTCTCCCTCTCTCTTCCCCTCCCTCCCCCTCTCTCCCCCTCTCCCTCTCCCCCCCCCCCTTCTCTCTCCCTCTCCCTCTCCCTCTCTCCCCCTCTCCCTCTCTCCCCCCCTCTCTCTCCTTCTCCTCCTCTCTCTTTGAGTCAGAGCTTGGTTCTTGATGTGGAAAAGGCGTCTCTAAATTAGGAGCGGGGCTTATAGAGGGAGTTGTAGAGTTGGCAGCGGCGCTTCTCGTGTGGGCGACAATTCACTGGAGTAACTGAATAACACATTTATATAGATAGTGGCTCCCTGCGGTGTGACCAGGCAGCACCAAATATAAATTAATGCATATAAGATCAATGTGGATGGCAATTGTCACCCTCCTACTATTGCAAATGTCTGTACAAAAGCCCCAGCGACTTCTCCAGACTGTGTGATATGTCACTGTTGATGATTATAAAGAAATGAAGCACCATCCGAGCAAAATAATGGGATGGGATCGTAAATTAGTGTAAGAGGAAGAGTAATATTTTACCTTGAGCGTTTCAGGAGCGAAGACAACAGATGGTGTGAGAAGCACAAAAACAACTTAATGAGGACAAAACAAGTAATCATCTCCACAACAGGCGCACATCTCTTTCAACAGATTAAGAAACAAAGATACACTGGTTCTGATAAATGTACTACACAAGTTTTCATTTATGTGCAGTGCCTTTACTGTAGTAGTAGTACTGTAGAACTAATTTGTAGTAGTAGTAGTAGCAGTAGTAGTGGTGTAGTTTTTTCTTTGTTTTTCTTATTATATTGTTAAACCGAATATTTGAACAGCCTTCTTTGCCGATTGAATTGCTTAGCATCATTTGACATTATTATTTACAATTTTACGAACAAGGCAAAAATGGCAGTTTTGTTCAGTAGAGATTCCAGGGCTGAAATCATCCAAATGATTCTAGTGAAGGTGTATGGAGTTTAAAAACACAGTGGAGCACTTCCTGTATTACCACATGACATCACAAGGTGGAACAGAGTGTTTTCAGTTCGATCTAAATATGCAGCGTTTGTGTTAAACATGTGTTGATGAGGAAACATTATAATATAAATGAAAAAAATGGCGCAATATGGGCCCTTTAAATGTGCAAAATGTAACTTTTCTAGGGGAGTCTGCAAACCGCTTGTTTCCATGTGGATATTACGCTATGACTGGAATGTTCCTCAGTATGGCATTATGGTCATCCAATACCTCGAAAAACATGCATTCTTACAGTGAGCGGGTTTGTCTTGCAACAGATCTGATATGTAAGTTGGCGTGTGTCCTTAGAGATACATAGATGATTAAATGACATATTGTGGAACATTGCAGGTAACTCAATGATATCTCCATGGAAACCAGCAGATGGTGGACCATCTACATGTCAAAATACATATGGCACATTGACGTTTATGGTTTGTAGAGTTTGTTATAGTTGTAGCAGCTATGTACTACTACTACTACTACTACTAATGATAATAATAATACTATTAAAACTGCAAGCAGTGATAAAGGCCCTCGCCACCCCTTGCGACCGTGAGGTACATGCCACCATGGAGTTCTTGCCTCTCATTCCCGCTTACATTGCCCCTCCCCTCAAAATCAGCGACTGAGTAATACTACTCCATTCATTCAGACATTTTCATGTGTAGCAAATTTCAATAGTCTATGACAAAGTCATTTTTTTCATCCCAGTTAACAAAAAACCCATGTATTTCAATGAGAAATGTTAGATGTTGCCATGGCAACGCACTTTTAAATGGAGCTATGTTCTCTTTTTTTTTTTTTGTTCAGTATGGGAATCTGGATGTACATGCCAAATTTCAAATGTTTTTGACAATGTCAAATTTTTTGGATCCCATTCACAATTTCTAGAGGGCGCTGTGGAGCAATGGATTGTCTCTATGTAAATTGTATATCATTAGGTTCAGATCAACAGTGTTACCAAAATGTATATTAATGCCGGTTTACAGGGCACAGCATGTTTGAGTTAAGTGCAAGTACATACAAAACGCCATCTTTGTTTACATGTTGGCCACTTTACTTTTTACTATACTTTACTTACATTTAGGCATTTAATTTATATACAAAATATGAATTATTATTATATTATATTATATTCTGTTTAACGCTAGTAGTTATTAGCTAACTGTGAGTCAAATGTTGCTGTCACTTGATGTCTGTGCAAATTGGGTAGAGTTGGCCACAAATTGTACTAATAAGATTAAGAATAACCCAACCCCGCCCACAATGGCCGACTTCCTGTAGGGTTTAGGGTGGGGTCATAATATAATTTTTAACTTGTCTTGACATGTTCTGTGTTTGTACAAAATTTCATTTGTCTATGATGAAAAAGGTCTCTCATTGCCGTAATGTATTTTGACTTTTGAGGTGGCGCTATTGAGTCATTTTGAAAGAGTCATTTTTTTGACCATCAAAATAATACATTTTTCGCCAAACTTGAATTTTGGGTCCAATAAAATTGACTTTTCATTAACGTTCAGGGGGTCAAAAAAGGCCTCAAAATATAATAATAATAATAATTAAATCTTTTTTTCCACCCATTATTTTTCTCCTAAACCATAACAGCTACAGTCATGTGACTTTCTCACATTCTGCCCCATCACAAATAAGGCCCCTGTGAATTTTTTCACAAGTCCACGACAAATCGATTGTCTCCTATGAATTTTTGAAAATGAAATTTGAAGAGAGCGCTTGAGAGCCATTTTGTGAGAGAGTGCCTTGATTTGCATATCATCGTGTTTAGCTCAGAAATGAGCATAAATGCTCTATTTGCTTTTTCCCAACAAAAACTGTGTGAAAGAGAAATATTTTTTTTAAATATTCCAAAATTTACGATTTTGTTGAAAATTCGCCATGACCACACCGAAAGTCATAATCAAAATGTAATTGATAATCTTTAATCACACATGGGTTTAGTGGGATTTGACCAAATTTGAAGTGTTTGTGATGAAAACTGTGTGAGAAAATGTCCTGAATGTGAGGGTGTGCACTTTTGTCATTCCCAAGTTTGATCCAATATGGCTGACTTTTGTACATTTTAGGGCGGGGCCATAATATAATTTTTGAGTTTCGGATTTTTACGTTGACTTTTTTCCGAGTCAGGCTGCTATTGGCCCCATGAAAATGAAAGTTTGAGGTGGCGCTATCGAGTCGTCTTTAGTTATTTTTTCTCGGGGTCTTTGGTGACAATTAGAGCTCATTGATTTCTAATTTTTGACACCACTCACTGCCATGTCGGGGCGTGTTTACTACTTGATTTTTGCCATTTCCCATTCTCCGGACGCGGTTTTAATGAGTCCCTCGCCGGGACGTTGTCCCAGGCTCGGGCCTAACTAATACTACTTCTACTACTACTACTACTGCTAATAATAATAATACTTCTACTACTATTACTACTACTATTACTACTACTAATAATAATAATACTAATACTACTTCTACTACTAATGTTTACTAATCTATTTTTTTTTTAATCAAAAGCATGACAAACTAATTTCTATTTTGAGGACAGTATACAGTATCAAGAGTTGTTTTGTCCTTTTTCCTCCTCGCTTAAACCTTGACGCTCTATATCTGTCTAAACATAATGTTTTGACAGGCTCGTCTGGTGATATCTAGTGTTCCACAGTTGTGACTTCTTGATGTTTTGTAAGACATTTTCTTAAGTGAATCTCCGGTTGTGACTGTAAGAGGAACAAAGGGAAGAGAGTGTTCTTATTAAATTGTGCTTTTGAAAGCCTGATTAAAATACAGAAAAAGCAGTTGAACTTTTTCACTAAAAGGCCCTCCAGGTAAGTTCATTTTTATGCTCCAACACTCAGCATTAATTTTTCTTCATTATAACTTCCATCTTGTTTCCTCTAAAATTATGCCATACATATATTACAGTGAATTATGCCCAATATAAAATGATGTCGTAGCTTAAATGGCAGCTGTGTATTTTAAAACTTTATTTCTTCCAAAGACAAAAATAAATAGCAATTCCAAGTCTCAGGGTCGTTGTTAAAGAACAGTGTGCCCAGACCGGGAGAATAAATCTGTCTTATCTCTTAAATATACAAAGGTCTTTGGGGGATATAACACATGCTCTTTTGGTTAAGATCATCTATTCATTGGTTTATTGAAACTGATACATATGTGATCATTTTACTATATCTTCAGTAAACTTCAGGCAAGATCTGTGAACAGGCGAGCCTTGAAAAACAGGTATATCAAGGTTTTTTAGCAGTAAAACACTTAGTAATGTTGTGACACATTATCATTATTTATAATTTGTTGTATTAATGTATTTTATTCTCCTATTTTTACTGTTTTAGTATGATTTTAACTTGTTTTAATTTGATTTTACTTTAAAGCACTTTGGTCACCTTGAGTGTTGTAAAGTGCTCTATAAATAAATGTTGATTTATTGATTGATTGATTGAAAAACATTTGTAATTGAATTGATTAATGCAAAGTATATAAGTTTAATGAAATACTGTGGAACATTCCAGGCAAAGAAATAGCATCACTATGGACACAAGCAGATGTTGTACCAGAAATGTTACATAGTGTAGCTTTAAATCTTATCATGAAGCACTGGTTGGAATTATAGACTGTATAAAGAAGTGGACTAAGGGAGTATAATGTCACCCACAGCGTTCGGCTCCAGTCAAATGAAGCTCATCGAGGCCAGAGCAATTATAGGGGCCCATTTGGAGCCAAGTTCCAAAGAGCCAATCCAGGCAGGAATGGGCGCTTGGCAACACCTGTGGCTAATGCTAGCAGGAGTGACCTCAGGGAAAGAAGCCGCCTGATTTGTCTGTTATTGATGTTCATATCTTGATTTACAGACACAATAGAGAAATAAAAATACCAGGATCATTTGGAGCATGTAATGTCTTTCTTATTCTGTAAAGCACTTTGAATTACTTTGTGTACAAATTGTGCTATACAAATAAACTCATCTTTCCTTGCTGAGAGCATATGACCATTTTAAGACCCAAATGATGAGCCTGACAGCAGCAGTTACAGAGAGAGAGGCGACAGTTTGTCAATAGAAAATGAACTGGAGCCAGAGTCGATGAAAGCGTGCCCAGCAGGTTAGCAGGTGAGCTATTTCCATTTATATATATACAGTCTACAGTTGGAACTGATACTGCTCTACTGGCCAATACACCTGCACAAGCTAAAATACAATTTGACAGTGTGGACTAATGTAGAAATTGTTGATGGTATTTTGAACCAACAGCACAAAAACGCCCTTGTCCCGTCAAACAATATGTCATTTTTTTTGCATTTGTGTGCGCTTGAAAACCAGCCTTTTCTTTAGTGGGTGTCCAGTAGTGTTGACTTTTCACTAAAGTGGGCTCCGTGTGGAGAGGTGTGGACAGAGAAATCACAGTGTCTCTGCTCAAACCGGACACAGTTCAAGTGCAGGTGGACACTGCTCAGAGCAAGCAGTCAATAAGCAGCACCGGCCCTTTAAATGCCAGTCACCGTGGAAACAGATGCATATCCAAACTGGACTGCTGTGAAATACCTCAAGATACACACACAAAATACACACACATTTCCTTTTTAAATTTTGGGGTTTGTTGCTCTGTCAAACATGTGTCCTCACTGTGAGTGGGCCTGACCTGTGGGTGGGCCTCCACCTGCTCGTCTCCATGGAGACGTTTTAGTTAACAGTTACATTATTACAGCGATAAAAAAGGAGTTTGAAAGCTGAAGCTAAGTAAAACAGATTTAAAATAAAAGAACCAAGGTAAAAATATATATAATTACAAGAAAGGCTGTCAGGTGTCTATTTATCATGAACATATTTAAATATTTAGACTAAGGATACTCCTTTTGAAACGTCAAATTTTATAAATTCTACAGCTTATAAGTGCTACCACTTGAACCACATTAATCTTTCTCTCTAACACGAGAATTTAAAGAGTTTATTTTTTGGTGCTTATTTCACATCAGACATATTGTGGGCTATAATCACAAATGTCAGAAATCACAGACTATTGTGTGACCTCGCCCCAAGCTGTTCACTGTTGCCCCCTGCTGTGAGGAAAAAGTGCTCAATTAGAAAGACAATGCCGTGAACTCAAATGAACCACATGATTCAGTTGTGTTGTTGAAGAATTATTACAATGTGCAACATTTACAATCCACCTGTAAACATCTTTGATATAAGGAGGTTGTGGGGAAGCAGCTTGATGTGGTCAAAAGCAGGAGACTCAGAAAATTCCCAGTTGACAAAATTTACAATTTGCAGTCACCCTGGTAAGCCACAAAAAATAATAAATAATAATAATAGCACATTTACAAAAATTAACTGTGCTCAACTTAAGCAACAGAACTTAAGAAATTGAGGAAAAACCCACGTGCAGGATACACTGATGTTCTCCCTGAAACACTGACTTGCACCTGTTAAATACTCTCCTAAACAGGAAGCACCTCTCCCCAGGTACAGTATATACCATATACTTTACAGGTGCTGTAGGTATAACTTTAACAGGATCTCATAATCAACTGCACACTTATGAGGGCCTTTAACCCAAAACTGAAGCTAAATACACAAAGACACTGAAACAAAATAAATAAATAAATAAATAAATAAAACTTAACCATGTTCTCCCCTCCATGTGGTCCGGCCCATGACCACACCCCAGGCTTTTGTCTGGCCCATGTGGAGATTCATATGTACATACATATATTCATATGTATCTGAATATAACTGAACTGAATCCATTTAACTAAATGAAATATCTTTACGGTGTAAGTGAGGTGTTTAAGTTAAAAGTTGACCTTAACTAAACGACTAAACAAAACATACCCGGGATAGTTATGTTTAGTGTTTAGTTAAATATTGAGAGATTATAGGAAATGAACAAATGTGTGAATATAAACAAAATTAGGGTGAGATTAACGGGTCAAAGGTCAACTTTGCCACAGAGGTTAATACCAGACAAGGACTCTTTTAAAAATCAAATAAGTTTAATTCAGGTAAAGTGGGGCACTTTTTGGTAATGGAGTAAGGAAACATCTGTTTTCAATTTGATTTAGATTTTGTTAACAGTTTTAATTATTAGTTTAAGTAATAAAACAAATATTTTAGGAACTGTCAACCGAAATGTCCCAAAAACTCCTCTTTCCCGAGGTGAGGGTCTGTTCTGGTAAAATGGGATGAATAAAAAATGATGGATCTTCCCTCTGACTTCATGTAATTCACAGAAACAGATGCATTTCCTCATGTTTTTGTGTTTAAAATACATGTTACTGTGAGCCATAAACAATATTGCTAAAACTCTTTTGAATTGGGGACTAAATGTATTATAAGTCAACTTACTTTAGGTAACATTTTTAAAGTATAAAAATGTTATTTTCACTTGGTTGACCAAGAATCTGTATTGACACTGAGTGAGGGAAATGTTTTTTTCACACTAAACACAGCAGTGATATCAGTGGATCAGATAACTGGAGGCTCTGCTCTGTCTGAAGCTCTGTTACTTAAATTAAACTATAATCTGAGCTGTTTTAACACCATCTGATCATAAAGAACTGAATACTGCAAAGATGAGCTGACGTCTAAACAGGACCATGAACACTCACATTGATCACAGCTTTCTGAAAATGTGCTGTTTAAAACCATTTTGTATTTTTAACGAGTCTTCAGACCATCTTCAAACTTTTTTTTTAGCTTTGTTTGCTAATGTGCACATGGTGTCACCATGGTAACTGCTAATGTTCCTCCACAGACATGCATGCAGAACTTCCCCAGCGTGATATTACTGCAAAGTATCAATATTGCATAAGCCTTGAGTTTTGAGCACCTGTTTATTAAAGAGGGCACATCACAGCGCGGTCCATGATTGTTCTTTATGTAACGTGCTCCATTTGTCTGTTTGTGTCTGTCCTGACATCAAGGCCGGGTCCAGAGCACAAACAGTCACTTTAAACCTCTCTGACAGATTCACATGTCAGCACATTCAACAGATATGAATCATATATACAACCAGGCAACTTGCAATACATTTAGAGCAGGGTCAGCAGGAGAGTGTAGCATCTGTGCCATTATTTTTCTCAGTCATTTAAGTCACAATTTCAATTTTATCATGCACAATTAACGTAAACCTAATACATTGTTAACGTATTAGGTTTAAATTACCTTAAAGAGCCTGTATTATGCTATTTTGTGATCTACATACCCGGAGTTGTGTTTTGTTTCATGCACAAGTCTAACACACAACTTTCTCTCTCTTTTCTCAAACCGAAAACACTCTGTTCCACCTTGTGATGTCATGTGGTAATACAGGAAGTGCTCCTCTGTGTTTTTAAACTCCATATACTTTATTTACAGTTGGATGATTTAAGCCCTGGAACTGCCAATTTAAAGGGAGCTGTTAACTTGAAAACTACCACATCATGACATCACAAGGTGGAACAGAGTATTTTGAGCCTTGGAGATGTAGAAAGTATCACTCAAACATGTGCGAATTAAACAAAACACAACTTCGGGTGTGTTTTTGTTGAGGTAACAGCATTATAACATGGCAATACAGGACTTTTAAACTATTACTAAAGCTTATGTCTATAAATGCAAATAACACAACTACTAAAAAGTTCGGACTTGGATGTTTTTAATTAATCAATGCAACTATAATGTGCAAATTTTTAAATGCTTCATATCAAAACTAGGAGGAAGTGCAACCTTGAAACAAAATGAATAAAAATGCACTTGTCATAAACTCAAGGTTGCTTTAAAGTTTGGTGTATTACTTACTTACTTACCAAGGTTACGACTCTGGCCACCAATCACTCACAGTAATAAAGACGAGGCTGAAGTGTCTTGCTCAAGGACACAACAAAAGTTTGCAAGGGCTCAACAGACAAACTACTGCTGCAGCCCGTCCCCTTGAGCGCTGGTTTACTAGTTATGATGAAGAGGAAGAGACGTTTCTTTCCTTATATGTACTCCCGTTCTCATAATATCCCATTGTCACGCCTCCTCCCTCCTCGCCACCGTTGACTAATTCAGGCCAGGCCAACGCAGATGCGGCAGGACAACATCAGACGGTCTCCAGACTGTAAACACCCCAAAAAACTCTGCGTGTTTGTGTGTTGCCTCTGAGCCCTGGCTGCACGGACCCCAGTGGGCGCCACCGAAGATGGGAGGGGGGCCTTTCAAATCCAATCGCATCGGCGCGGCTCCCCGTCCCGTTCGGCCGCACCATCACTGCAGATAACATGCTCCAGTAAAGGTTACGAGCCACCGTGGCATTTCTCTTGAGAGCCACCGATCCCTGATTCCCTCGGACTAATCCTCGATTCATAAAAGCCCGCGCTGGCTCTGTACACAGTCACAACAGAGTGTATTTGCGAGTATACGGAAGGGTCCGGGTGGGCTGTGTTAAAAGGTTATGAAATAAAGAGTGGGTAAATCAAACTAAGAGGAAGCAGATTGAGATAGTTGGATAGAAATCATGAATCCTATTAAGTAACGCTCGGGTTTGATATTTGAGGGTCAAGCGGGAAGGTTGTACTGAGCATTCAAGATGTGATGAAGGATTTTAATGTTATTTATTGTAAAAAACAGTAATATCCGAATAGCCGGTAAACACTATCATTTGGTCACAACAGAAAACTGGTATTTCTCCACTTGCTTCATATAAAAAACAAAAGAAAAATATTATCATGTGGAAAAAGGAGAGCTGAGCACGTACCCCAAAGTATAACTGTGGCTCAAATGATGAAGTGTTCAATAACTGATGCAAAAGGTCAGCACTTTGAATCCAGCTTCTAGCATTAGTGAAGTTACTAAAGCACTTAACTGGCCTAAATGTGTGGGGCTGTTGTTTCTTGATGTAAACCGCTTTGAATTTGGACACTGAAGGCCCATAAAAGATACAGAAGCAGAGACACGCCTATATGTTTCCTATAAATATGACAATTACGTTAATACTGCTGCACTCATCAGTAATAGCTCTGATTTGGACTAAAGGAGCATATAACTGGTAAAAAAGGTCATATTCATCAAGCCAAATTCCTCATATTTATTAAGTATATCTGATTTCTGGGCTGTCCATGTCTTCACCCCGCCCCTGGGTCTCCTGACAACTTTATCCTGTCCATATCTTGTAGTAACCATAGCCACATTTTGCACATAACTGTACTGCAGCCTTGTATTCACCTGCACAGTGTTGCGTCTTGATTTTTGATTCCATTCAGAAATTCTCCTGCTGTTTGTGAGCTTTGCATTGTAACGCTTCTCTTATTTTGTGTATTTATGTAAGAAACCAATTCAGTCCGCAGTCTGAACCAATATCCTGCCTCTGTCTCTTATTTTTACTTCAAACTTTGTCAAAAACACCTTTTTTTTTTTAGCTTTGATCAGATGTGTTTCTGTGTTTGGAGTGACCACTGTGCCTCTGCTCCGAGCCTTTGCATCCTGCCCTCACACAAAAGACTTTTCCCATTGAGATCCACTTCATTACCCCGACTAATACACAGCAAAACGTTTATTCAAATGAGCCACAATCAAATCCTATGAAACCAAATCGGAGAAAATGCTGAAACAGATTATATTCTTGCAGAGAGGGGGAAAAAACTCACATTTGAAATAATTGCAATCCACAATGTTATTTTCTTATTAACGGCTTATTTATTCCCCGTCAGTGCCCTCTGTCATAAATACGTGCCCTTTAAAGCACTGTTCAATTAAATTTTATGAGCCTCAACATGACAACAATCATTAGTAAGCAGCCCACTGTTTGTCAGAGCTCATGAGAAGAAGCTACAATGTGATTTTTAAAGAAAGATTCTCTATCTGTAATTGATTGGGTAGTGCAATTTTCCACCTGAATGGCTATTGGCCACTCTCACGCTCTTTTTGTATGACTCTGACAGCGTTTGGCCCGAGTATAAAGTGCATGAATGCTCTTAAATGGCGCTGCTGTATGCTGGGGGACAGGGGATGGACCGGAGATTGGGGTTGGGGGGGTAGTGATGGTCAGTGTGGGATAAGTCACATGCGACAGTGTGTCAGGTCACGTCTCATCAGGAGCAACGCAGCACGCAGCAAATCTTCAACTGCAATAACCAATAATAATCCCCCAAGACACAGATATAAACAAGTACTACATGTTAGATTTGGTCTGTTTGGGTCTATTCCTTCTTTCTCTTATAGGTGTGCTGTGTAACTCCACTGGTTGAGGGTCCAACACTTGCCTGTCTGCGCAAAGATGTTCTTGTTTTGAACGTTCCACAGTATGAAATTAAACATGGAAAACGGGCAGGTGGTGTTCAGATCTGTGGAAAGGTGACTCCACTCACATCACGCACGTTTTTCACTGCATTTTTGCGTCATAAAAACCTCAGTAATCAAATAACTGTAAGACGAATAAACTGAACGCCATACTGACATAACTCTTGACATAACCCACTCTTGACATAAAACTTAAAACAGCAGTCAGATGGTGCGATTCCAGCTCCCACAGATGAATGCTGTCGTTGTGTCCTTGGGCAAGACACTTAGCCACCTCATCCCAAGTGTCTGTGTGCACTGGTGTGTGAATATGTGAGTGGTTTCTCATTGTAAAGTGCTTTGAAAGGTAGAAAAGTGTTATATAAATGTGACCATTTGCCATTTTTATTCCAAAGAGACAAGCAGGTGCTCGTAAACACCAGAAAAGTTCCATAGTGCACCTTTAAGAACAGCTTCATGGTCATACGGCGGGCTTTTGCTGCTGTGGTCTGGTCTCAAGTGTGTTATTTATTTTTAACGTGTGGTGCACTTTGACAATTTATCCAGTACAGCAATATGACCGCAACTCTGACAGTAAAAATAATCAAGTTTTAGATTTTTATGTAAATGAGTCTTAATGAAATGTGCATTGATTTTACAGCAGAGAGACGGCCTGAATCCCATCGCCTCTAAACTCAAAGGCAAATCATATACGCCACACTGTTTAATACATATGAAAACAATATTGTCCCTGTCTGTTTCTCAGCGATATATAACATTTCAGTCATCCTTCACACAAATGGGAAATAAACGCAGACACAATTTTGTCGCATTATTTTAGTAGACGTTATTGACAATACAGATTATAGAGGAAATAGGAAAACAAATGAGCCAACTCACATCGCTTTGCCATAACGTTTATATTTTTACAGTACTTTCCAAGCAACAGCCTCCAGAAGCATACTGTGAACATGTTTTACAGTAACTTATTGTATGTTTGTGATGGTAATCAGCCATTTCCGTATTCTCGAAATCGTTCATTTCTCTTGTCAAGTACAGTACCAACAACAAAAAGCAAGAAGATCTCCCTGTATTCATTTGACAATAGAAAAGCCTAGTTGAAGACACACCATGTTCTGTGGAATATTGAGTTACGTTAGCAGCCATTACAGCGCCTCAGCCTTCAGTGTAGAGATGAGTTTGTTCAAAAACAGGACACGCTGACCTCACCGCACTTTGCCTTTTCATGCTGTGCTCCCATTCCCTGCACTCATGTTTTTTTACTTCCACAAAGAGCAATTCTGGGACCACTTTTGACTGGGCTTTTCAGCTCTAGCTTGTGTGAAACGCTGTTCAAATGCATATGAAGACAGCTATGGTAGGGATGATTGTCGCAGCCGTTCTACGACATTTATAAACTAATCTTGCTTCATTAGAGGTCCTATATTAAACAAAATTGATTCTTGTGAGCTTTAAGTCATGTTATAATGCTCAAAAACATACTTGGAGTTGTGTTTTCTTTCATTCACACATGTTTGAGTAGCTTTATTATTAGTCTGTGTATATCTCAAAAGCTCAAAATGCTCTGTTCCACTTTGTGATGTCATGTAGTGGTAGTTTTCATGTTAACAACAACATTTTACCTTTTGTTCAGTAGAGATTCCAGGGCTGAAATCATCCAAATGATTCTAGTGAAGGTGTATGGAGTTTAAAAACACAGTGGAGCACTTCCTGTATCACCACATGACATCACAAGGTGGAACAGAGTGTTTGCAGTTTGAGAGAAGAACTCAGACTAAATATGCAGGGTTTGTGTGTTTAACATGTGTGAATAAAACATGAGGAAATGATAAAATAATGTAAGATACCTGATTTGTCTTACTCCTCACTTAACATATTTGCATTCCGAGCATCCTAATTATTCACAGCGATTACAAATTTATAAGCGTTTTCACAACTTTCCAGAGACCAGAGCTGAACTTACTGATGCTGAGGGAATAAAACGCTTCATAATTAGATACAGACAGTACACAGTGCACTTATTTTAACCTTAAGAGCTGCTTAAACAATATATCTGTACTGGGGAAAAACATTTTTTGCTCAAATACATGGATACCAGCATGGCTCCGGCAGAGACGAAAGCTGCATAAATAATGTAAACAAAAGCAACATCAGATCTGGGAGAAGAGTCAGAGGAGTAAAGGACAAAGCCGGGTTGACTGGTCTGAAGGACACAGGCGCAGCGTGACAAAAGCGTTATTAAAGCAGGAAAATCTCAGACCAAACTGTGAGAGGTGAGGGCAGACGTGACCGAGGAGGAGGATGAGACGCATACACCGGAACAATGATGGCACAAATACAGTGGACACCATTGCAGTTTTATTAAAGGTGCACTATGTAACTTTTCTATTGGAAGGTCCACCATCTGCTTGTCTCTATGGAGATGTTAATGCTTTGCCTGGGAGGTTCCTATAATGTATCTAGATTAGATTAGATTTAGATTTTATTGACTTGGCTGCCGATTCTGACTTGTACAAATATAAAACATCCCCAGAACACATCTCATTACAGGTGTTTTAACCTCCTGAGACCCGGTGTCCTCATCTGTGGACAACACATTTTGGACTGTTTAGGCCACAGTGCAAATTTTTAACAACAACAAGAACATGTTCAATTTTGAATATTTCTAAGAGTTTAGAATATTTATTTTTTCTTTTATTTTTTCTTTTCTTTTTTTTCTTTTATTTATTTATTTGTTTATTTATTTTGGGTATTTTTATTGTATTTTAATTAATGTATTTATTACTATTTATTTATTTTTTTATTTTATTTTTTTTTATTTTTTCTCATTTTGTTTTATACACAAAATGTCTGTGTTCAAGCACTTAATAGTTTTTGCAAATAAAGTCCTGCAAGAGCTCGGGTCTCAGGAGGTTAATGGCTTGGCAGTGACTTGAAACTAAAGCTAAAATCTTTCTGACGTGTAACTCGGCTGGGTCTGTCACCTACTTGTCGCCATGGAGTTGTTTCTTTGCCTGAAGGTTCCACACAATGTCTTTAACTGTGTCTATCTTGCACTCATTCAAGTACAAGTGTCAGCCCTCTGCACAGATAAAATGCCGGTTAGTTGGCCTAATCACGTCACTCGCTTATCTCCATGGAAATAGTTTAACGCTATATTGTGGAACATATGAGATAAAGCAAAAACATATCCATGGAGACAAGCATGTGGTGTACCCTCAGTAGAAAACTTGCATTTGAAACAACAAATCAATCTTTTTAACTCACTGTTTATGGTTGGATCATCTATTCCTACTTTACTTTTACTTACAAATACAATAGGTTACTACTTACTAAATAACATTTTGAGGTGAAAAACATAGAATATCTTATCTGAGCATGTGCATGTTTCCATTATGTCTCTGCAGCCTCCACAGCGCTCCTCTCCCAGACCTCTCATGGCGAAGACAGACATTACAGTCCACTGGCAGCTGTCAATCAATATCCCACATGACACTCTCTCTCTCTCACTCTTGCAGTTTATTTCAACCATTGGACAAATATTTTCCATTTCTTAATTTTTTATTTCTTTTTTTTTTATTTTTTAGCATCACTGCATCATTATGTATTTACAATCAGTAGCCCGTACAGCACAGTTCCATCATTAAAATCATAATCTGTCATAATGTGCACCCGTTTCTTAGTGGAAAAAGTTACAGTGTCAGAAAATAACTTGATGATTCAAAAACACAGGATAACCGTAATTCTCCACACCTCTAACAACACAAAACCAATCTCCTCGGGTCTTCCTCTCAATCCTGAGGTCTGTAATGATAAAGGTACGAAGGTGGAAGAGCAAAGCCTTCTGGGAGTCTGCCGCTCCAGTCGCCCCAGACTCGGAGGACACGAGCAGCAAAATTACAAATAACTGCAACCGTGGTTCAGAACATCAGATAAGAAAACATTACACAAGGCGAATCAATCAAGGTCACCTCAGCCTGCGTTTGGTATGGCATTCACACATTATAATGCATCATACACTCTATATGTGAACAGGTATATGGGCCAAACTGTGACTATGGTAAAAATGTTATATTTGACAGTATGTGGATGTGTAACGGTTTGGTGAAGTCTGACCTTGGCATCAGGTTGAAGCTTTAATAACAGTTGTCCTACAGCTCTACCTGCTGGTCATAAGTATACAGAGTAAAGAAAGGTTAAATAGAGATGAACATGAAAACATACTGCAGAAAAGCTTTTTTAAATTTGAAAATGATACAAACTTAATGTTGACCAATCTATCTTGGAATGATTAAATGATCCATGCTCAGGAGGTAGGGCCAATTTATGCAAAAATATCTGATGAACGGAAAAATGCTGAAGTAAATCTGACAGTCTCCACATGTACAGCTGTAAATAGTGTAGTATATTATTCCCAAAGTTAAATGAATAATTAAGCCTGATCTGGTTAGACTTATTCTGCTTTAGAAAACTTTGAAATGGCAAAGTACTTAACTACGGGTCAACTATAGACTGCTTTGGAAGACTACATTGATCCTGCTTTGGGCCCAGTTTAAGTGCTACTGTATATTTGGTTTGGTCTCAGTCTAGTCATGGTCTAGTCATGGTCCAGTTCCTGGTTTAGTCCCACTTTAGTAAAAAATGTGATGTTGTGATTATGAACGCGCCTTAAATCTCAATTTAATACAAGTCATTACATTCATTATGGTTTTGATTCATAACATAAACCAACACTGACCAAACATTAAAAACTGTTAAAAAATTAAAAACATTTAAAACATAACACATTGTGCTTTTTCCTTTTTCAAGTGTCTGTAATGTAAAAACTCTATTCCTACACATGTTTGGAGCACCTGTCCCCGCTCCAGCCGGGGTAACAGTTACATGTAAACTTTGCCTTCATTAGTGCTACGTCTCTCTGCCTAAGCTGTCCCAGGACCTTGTAGTCCCTCCTTCCTGTGGGCTTTTTGTGGGAGTGTATCTTCCACACAGAGGGGTCCAGGTGAAGGTAAACCCCAGAGTTTGCGTTGCGCCTCTGACACCTGCCGTGGGACGAGCAGAGCGTCTGACTGCACAGGGCTGCGGCGGACGTCACATTCACCAGATATGGACCCAGTGTCTCGTCTATGTAGGATTTGACGGCGTCACAAGTGGCCTACAACAGGAACAGACGTGAATAAAGAGTCGTGTTACTAATACTTTGACATCACACTGTATCATTTTAACTATTTACACCTTGTACTTCTTTGCGCATTTTGCTCAAAGGTTCGACAGTATGGCTTTAAAGTTATCTATGTCCACGGAGACGAGCAAGTGACACCAGCAGGCTAAGTTACAAGTCATGTATGTGGAGAGGCACACCCACGAAGAGATAAGACTGTAGCAGCATATGTGAACGTATGAATCACACACATTTGCTAATAATGTATTTATTTTTTCCAATTCTTCTGGTCTGTCATGGTATTATTTATACTCATACCAGATTTAGAGAAACCGCTGAAATTACAGTGTCGTGTAAAGGGCATTTCAGTTATAAGACTCGTTCATTTATTGATCTTATTTTACTTAATGCTATTCCAACACGCAAATGACCAGAGCCCATCCCAGTTACCCAGAAATCTAATCTCACCCTTCTGTCTTTGGACACAAGGAGGAAGCCAGAAAGACCCCACAGTAAATGTAGCTACACTGTAATAAAACTGCTCTCCACAGTGATAACATTTTAAAAACTAAAATGTGCTGAGTGATCTTCGTTGCTTTTCCTGGTTTACTATTCATAAAATGTGTTATTGATTGTAGTTGCACATATATGACCACACTCTTCCACTTAATCAGCATTTATCAGTGATGACTTCCTGCTCTGTTCAGCTGATAATTATAAACTCACATAGCACCAAACATTTAAGTTCTCAGCAAAGTCAGAATTTTGAAAAAACCCATTTCGCACAGTTACCAAGTACCAATATGGATTCAGCTTTTCTATGAATGTGCTGATGAGTGAGCTTTTAGTTTGAAAAGTGCTAACACTGCTCTCAAGTCGATCTAACACCATATTTCAGAAGAGGCATTTTCCTATAGACCACTGAAATTAGTATTAGTTTGAATTAGTTTGAATATGATTTTATTACCTTAATTCTAGACTTATAGTATTTTGCATTAATGGATTTCAGCTTCCTGTTATGTGCAACATTTTGGAGACTCTTTCCTATTCAAAAGATATAAAATTTTGTCTTAAATTGTTGATCACTACGGCAACGGCAATGAAACCCACTGATATAAAGAATTCAGATAATCCAGCCTATAACCAAAATCTCCTTCAGCAGTTTTACCTGAGATTTGGAGAACATGTTATCTCCCCACAGAACGACACCAGCCGATCCTAAAGCAGCACTTTCCCCGATGGTGTAGACTAGATGTTCCTAGGAAAGAAACATTACGTAACATTCTTACTTCATCTGAAAATGGCTTTATAAACTACATAGAGAATTCCTATGCGATTTAATTAATAACAGGCCCTCATTGCTATTGTTTAAAGCTGCACTATGCAACTTTTCTGGTGGAGGGTTCGCCACCTGCTTGTCTTGATGCCACTAGGGAAGTTATAGGTCACATCTGTGGAGAGGTGACCCCACTCACGTAAGAATACAAGTTTGTAAAGGTATTTTTAAGCAATATCTAACTTACATTAATGAAATGAAAGACAGATAGATTTAATGCCATACAAGCAAAAAACTAACATCGCTATGGAGACAAGCAGATGGCAGGCAGTCCATGAAAAAGTTACGCAGTGCAACTTTAACCACCAAAAGGTTTAAATGAATGAATGAAGACCAAGATTATTATAAAAAAAATCATGATTTATGACACAGATGCTGATAAATTTGCAATATATTGGGAAGATTAACACAGAAAATAAATATAACTGCTGACCTGTGAGAGAAAGTCGAGTGAGTAGGTGTAGACAATGCGTGCGTAGGGGAAAACAGGAGGGTTTTGGGGGGTGGCCTGGGACGCTGCCCTCATAGCCTCCAGGATGCGATAGTGACAGTACAAATACACCTCTTCATCCAAATCTCTGAGAGGCAAACTGAGGTAGATGTCTGGATACAAGGCAGAGGACACATTCCACAGCCAAAACAACTCATCGTTCCTCTTCCTCTCTATCGTTGGGCACTCTCCGGTGTAGTTGGTGCTTTTGTAATAGTTATAGCAATTTGGAAATCCATAAAATCCCCATAGACCATTTGGTTTCTCGTCTCGGCCTAATATTAGTGTTTCCTCCATGAACTGCCGACCTGCTTTCTCAAACTCCATCCTGGCTGCAGTTTCGACTTGTTCAGGGCTCCAGTCTGGATGCTTGGACCAAACCAGGGCCTTAGATCCTTCCCAGTAGATCTGTTTGGTGTCCCAGTTCCTCTCCCAAACGGGACGCCAGCTTTCCCAGTCGACAACAGCCAGGCCTTGGAAGTCTCGGGTGGGAATGTAAAGTCTTATGTCATCAGAAGCAGCTCTGAGATGTTCCTCCAGGCTTGAGTTTTGTGGCACACCTCCATTGATTGGCGCCCCCTGGTTGCCATACCTGGGATTGAGAATGTCCATTTATTCAATTAGAGGTGTTTAGAATACCTTAAAAAATGTAATATTGCTGTGAGCAGGCTTGCCTTTCCATAAATCTAACCTGTAATTTGACCTGATAAGGCCATCTGCTTTTCTCAATGGAGATAGATAAGTCTAATTCCCTACTGTGGAACTTTCCAGGCAAAGCAATGACATCACCATGGAGACTGGCTTACCCTTCAATAATTCAATCAACTGTTTTCATTTATTGCTTTCAATCGTGTGTTTTTTTCTTCAGAACAATCAGCATTTCACATATATAGATTAATCAATAATTGCTTAAATCGTTACCTAGGATACAGGCCAAGTTTCTCAGCATAGAAAATGGTGATATTGTCTCCGATGAAGGTCTGGTTTTGGTTGTGGACGATGTCGAACATGCCCAGGTCGAGGTCAATGCCATACAGGGACAGGCAGTTGGCAGTGGGGGCGTTCCACACAGTGAGGAAGGGCACCTGGGTGAAACTAGAGGAGACTGACTGCAGCGCTGAACACAACTGGGTCAAATGCAGGACCGGCAAAATGATAGGCCACAAGCAACTCATGCCTGTAAAAACAAAGAAAAACGGTACATGCAATTAAACTACGATTGATATTTGGTTAATAACATGATCTGTATTTATTTATTATACGTAACCCGTACATCGGCCTGTCAAACCCACTGACTTCTTGCTGATACTGAATTTGAGTCTTTTATCATATTGTAATGATCTGTGCAATGTAGCTAGTCCATTATATAGACAGAAACTTAGATTGAACAGTTAAAAATGACAATACACATAAAAGTTTAAAATGTGTATTAGTTCATTGAAATGGTTTTGCAGTTAAAGTGACCTGTAAAGAGTCCCCAGTGAGCTCCTGAAGAAGACAAGTGTGTGTGGAGGAGAGGGGTGTCCAAATATTTTAGCTTTTTGTATCTACTTTGTTTGCTATGGTTAACACTGAAAAATTAATATAGAGCTCTATTTTTTAACAGGTTTGATTAAATAAAGATTAACACTGTTTTGCTGAATATAACTTTTAACAATATAATTCTCTGCTGGAGTGTGGGAGGCACCAATTAAAGGAGGGGCTCTATAAAAGGAGCTAATCTCAGTCTGCTCAGGAAGGTACAGGCTGTTAATGCCATGCTGGTTTTATATTTTGCTGTCATTTTTGTTAATATTCTTCTTTGGTGTTGGTAATAAATGCACTCGGTCTGCACTGGACAAATCGTCTCAGTTCTGGGGTAAAAAAATTATGTAGTGTACCTTTAAGAGGAAATGGAAAAAATGTGTGATTTCTAAAAATGTCCAAATGTGAGAGACAGAATCACACAGGTGTTCACTCGCTGTTCCCCCACTCTTGTTCCTTCATTTTAAAATAGTTTGTTGAATATGACTGTTCTCTGTTCCTCATCAAAACCACTAAGGTTGCTTTCTGGGCAATCACAATCTCATATTGTGTGTTTAGTTCAGAGTTGACACCTTTTGTTGTTCTTTTAACTGTTTGTGTGTTGTTAATGTTACTGCTCGGTTGCTATGCCGACGAGTTGCTGTGAAGGTGCTATTCATCGTTTATTTATTTATTTATTTCAGGGACAATGCACATTAATAAACATTTGCATGTAAATATGCCAGAATTAGCCCGAGGGCTATTTTTCATCCGTAGTCCCGGGACAGGTGTAAAATCTCAACCTGTAGAAAATAAAATACAATAGAATAAAAACAAGGTTATTATTTAGATGTTTAATGGTCTGTTTTTAGAGACTGGCTTTAGTGAGTTGAACCTGCTGTTGTTTTGCTCTTGTTTTGGCCTGGGTTACAGCCTACAGTAGCCCCTGTGTTCAGAAAATAAACAATCAGAAGAAATTCAGCATGTTTCCTTAAACCAGAATGCTACAATTATACAAATAAAAAATTGCTTTAAATTTACTTTTAAGGGTCATGAACTACTTACTTTTACAGACAGATGATAGGTTGTAGACATCTTGATAAAAAAACCCCAAGTTGATCATCGACTGTTTTAAATGACTGGCTCTCGGTTTGATTAAAATTCAATAAACCCCACACTTCCTTTGCAAAAAATAGTGGACATCTCACATTCAGAGAGTTTCTACCTGACTGTCGCTGAACAATTATAACAGTTTACTTAAATTTCAGATATCTTTTCTAAGCTGCTCCAGTCTCTGCGTACTCGTCGTGCATGTTATTCCCAGTTGGTCCTCAGTGCATCAGATGTGTCGTCTTAAACAGACTAATGTGTTAATATGAAAATATAAGACCTGTATGCTTCAGTACCTGGGTTTACACAACTATCACATTTTGTTATCAGGTTTCACAATTATTTCAGAGCTTAGCAACCATTGACACGTCTTTTGGTGCAATTTTAAATACTGACATATATCGACACATTGACTGCTGGCTATAAAAACAAGACAAACATGGTACATTGGTATAGGTCCAGCTCATAAACTGCAGTAAAAGTAGCACAGAATGTACAAAAATATAGTTGAGCAACTCCAAAACAAAAAGAGGAACCTGACTAACTTTTTAGCTCAGTGCAACTCAAGACCTATTTTATTATTAGCCTACATTATGGCATATATACTCTAACAAAACATTAATAATGAATAACATTTGCATTTAAATATTAGTAGTATTGGTTTTGGTTATGTTTACATGCACATAGACTAACTGCATAATAAGTAGGTCACAAATTGTAATCTTCCTAAACAACTACAATTTATCCATCCAATGTCATGTATAACAAGTTAATTACACTTTTTCTTAGTACTTACCTTCTTAATTACTATATGGGGACTGGGGTCTATAGTTTGTGGTCTGTGTTGCGCGCAGTCTCATGATCTGAATGAAAAAAGGGGAAGAAATGTGTACGGAAAAGGCTACAGCCAATCAGAAACGAGAATCAAGGGAAATGATTTAAGCAACCAATCAGAAGAGAGACAGGAATATCTCGTAAGAATCCTTGTTTAAAGTTACAGCAGTGTTAAACTTATATATGTCTAAATGCACACAGTGTAAATGGATCTATGCAATTTAGCCAAATACCTCTCAGGACTGTGGTGTGCGTAATCTCCACAGCCTCGCTCCGTATAATGTCGCTCTGCTCTGCCACAATGAAATCTGCGCTTCATTCAACAGTAGTTAAAGCTGTAAAAATAGCTCTTGGTTTAAAGGCACCCTACAATTACATGAGGAGGGGGCAGAGCGCTGACTGTAGCCGAAAACCATCTCTCCCCCGAGGACGCATGGACTTTGCGCCTCCAAAATGCGCACAATGATGTATTTGACTCCTATAAAGCTAAAATATGCGCACGGCCTACAGAACACTTTTTGTTGTAGTCTGACCCATACCAGGGCAGCATATGGAACGGAAATGACCCCTGTAGTTCTGAAATGTGAATTATAGGCCTGTCCAACTAATGCGTAAAACCTCCTGCGCCTTACCTATCCATCCAGTCCCACCTGAGACTTCTGTGCTGCTGACATTAAAGTACTTGCTGTAACATAAACTGTCAGTAGAACAGCGACACCCAGTGGTCATTACTACAATAAGATATTACATAAATGAAGAGCCAAATGAAAAAGCCTGAATTATATGCCATGGTAATTGCTTGTATTGGGTATTTTATAATGAAAAATGTTCAGTGACACCTTTATTAAACATGGAACAATTATACTTTTCTTTTTTAAGACGGTAGCTGTAGTTTATCAGGTGGTAAAGGGGTTGCCAGCGTGTCAATTAGGGTTTACTGAGAGAAAATGTTTGGTAACCTTAACCCTAAACTTTGGAAACCCTGACCACTGCAGTAGACTATGTAGTACTAGAGCTACTGCTGCTCTTAAAACACAAACTTTTACAAAAGGAATTAACGTGAGAGTGAATTTAAGTCAAAGTTCACCAGCCAAGTACTTAAAGCCCAGTCTCTAATGTCTATAATGGTTGGCTATAGTAAAAAAAAAATAACACAGATATAATAGAAACCTCCATTTCTGGTCATATTGAATTCACTTTCAAGCCACAGCTCCTTCACAATTCACACAGCTCCACATGCCATTTCATAGGCAAAACAAACTCTGTACAAATACGTTTATTTCTTTGGTGCAAGTCAAAAATCAGTAAAAATCACTTTCAAATGATTCAGTTTGTAAAATACACCATGCTCAAAGGCAAATAGTAGTCATGATTTCAAAACATTAAGAACGTCTAATATTACATTCAAAATAAATAATACCGCTCATGTCTTCATTATATACTATGAGGCACTGTAACTATAACGTGTTTTGATTTAAGTGCACCATTTTTACCTTTGACACACTTGCAGACTCACACAAATACATCACATCCCATTTGAAATCGTTCCTAATATAATAAAAGTGGAATTTGACACTTTTGGAAACAGTGACTGACAGGAAGTCCAGAATAAAATGTAAACACTCATTTCCAGCAAGGCCCCTCAAGGTTTAAAAGGGATTTGTACAAAGAACATTTACAAAGACCTCCACAGTTTTTAAAAATTCATCTAATAAAATCCTTCCTTATACAGCAATGGTGAAAAAGTAACAGAATGAAGGCATCTCAAAACAGTGTACTCTTTGGTGTAATTTCTGTGGCAGCTCAGAGTCTAAAAAGATGGAGCCATGAAGGGCATCTGGAGTAATTTTATGCAAATTACTGAACAAATGGTGGCTAATGGTTTGTTGTGGTAACCTGACAGGAAAGCTAAAAGAAGACTGCCACATACACCTATCTACAAATGTGGGTACTTTTTGTTCTTTATTGGCAAGTTAGGGAGGGCATCTGGCATAAAACCTGGTGTCAATTCAGTTTAAAATCCCTGCACAGGAAAAATGGTTTGCTACAACAACCATAGAAAAACAGCTAAAGAAGCAGAATCACTCCCAAGCACATTGAAATGATATAAAGGTAGGGCATCTGGCATAAAACATAATCACACCAAATCAATATGCAAATTACTAAATAGTGTTCTGAAAAAAATGTTCTGGCAAAAAAGAAGTCTGGCTTTTTGGAGCAAAGCTTTTCAACAATCTCAGCCTTAACTGGAAGAAATTAACTCAAATCCAAAATCTTAATGGATGTGGGTTTGAAAACTGATTTTAAACTTGATGGATCTTGAGAATATTCAACATGTTTGAAAACAAGGCTTATTTTTTCAAGGCAACTTATTTGGCTGAGAGGGGAAAAAAGTGCTCTTAATCTCAAGCAGATTTTTGTATTTATTAATGTTTAAAAATCAGAAATGTCACTTAACAAATGTAATACGGACCACACACATATATACCGAGTCAAAAGTACTAAAATCCAGATTGACTGAGTTCAAATTTAATCAGTGAGTCTAGATATTCCTTTTTGCATTGTATATAAATTATGCTGTTTGCACTACGGGGCAGACAAATCGTCACCTCCTCAGTGCAAACAGCAGTGATAACAGCTCCCAAGAAGAAAAGTATTAGAAGAGAATTGGAAAAATTACTAAGAAGAAAACACATTGCAAAATTGAAGCTTTGGCCACATTTGCATTTCCTCTTGAGAGCTGGGGGTCCTGCTGCTTGCAAGTCTCTCCCGAGTACCCGCTGTAGCACTGGCACTGAAAATCCATCTCAAACCTCATCTTCTCTGCTTCGTCCAGCGCTCCGGTCACTGCCAGTCGGCCATTTTGTTTCGTGATGGCATGAGTGGCGGGATTGAGGTGCAGGTAAACATCGCTGTCCGGGTTTCGTCTTAGGCATCGGCCATGAGAGCCACAGAGGGTCTGGCTGCAGAGCTCAGCTGCCGTGGTAACATTCAGCAAGTATTTACTCAGTGGATCCTGGAGATAGGCCTTAAGCTCCGAACAGCTTGTCTGGAAAGAAAAAATAATTAAACGCCATCGGTCATGTTTGCAGGTTAAAGAGCCCAGGCGGCTACATACACAAACTACCAGCATAGTTTTAAAGGGAGTGAAGCATAAAGAAACACTGTCCAAATACGTCTCTGTCATGGGGCCAATGCAAACCCTTAAATAAAATCCTACATCAAACCAAAGAGCAGGGCTTACCGTATAACAGCCCCTCTGAAATTTCAAGATATAAAAATGGCAGTAGCAGGTAGTGTTGTCATGGCAATAAAATTTAAAACTTAACATTTCGATAGTAAAGAATAGACTTGATACTCATTACAAGTGGAGGTGTTTCTTTTATATTACCATGCAGCCTGACGTGTGTAATCACTCAGTCGTTCAGGCAGGTTCCATGAGTGTATCCTTTTAAAGCTGTTCAGAAAAGGCTCATTTCTGTCCTGTGAATGTGACTTTTTAGTATTGATACTTGTTCAGATGAGTATCTAGTTTTGATACTAGTTTTAATATGAATTAGTATCTGGTTCTTGATACTTTTGACCACTCTAGTAGCAGGACCACACTATATTCTAGTCATAAAGTAAAATTCTACCCACCCCCTTACAGTACATTTTAATAGTGTGTGCATCTTGTTACAAAACATTTTTATAAGGTTGAGACCTGGTAGAAAGAAATAGCATTGTAATGTTGTGAAAGACAGAAACGAGTTGGGGCCAAACTGAACAGTCTCCCTCTGTCATGGTTGGGAAACAAGTGGCAATGGAACAGAAAGTTTTCTTCCTTTACCTAAAATACACTCACTCTCTTAAAGCTGTATAATGGAACTTTTGTGGGAGGATAAAACAGCTGCTTCTCTTCTGTTTGTAACTGCCTTGCCATGAATGTTCTGCAATGTGGCATAAAACATATCTATTGCCATGGAGACAACCAGGTGAGCCACTAGGTCAAGTTACGGGTCAGATCTGTGGAGAGGCAAGCCCACTCATAGTAAGAATACAAGTTTTTCAAGATACTTTTGAACAATAAAAACACCTGTTAGAAAAAAAAAATATATATATATAAATAAATATATATATAATGCCATACTGTGGAACAAACAGATGGTGGCTTACTAGAGAGGTTAAATGTAACATAACCAATGTAATGTATAAGTCTGTTGGGAGGGGGAAGGTATTTTATTTTTTAATTAAGTCAAAGCCTAGAAAAATTGAGAAATGTGAAGGTTGGGTCAAGAGGATCACTGTGGTTATTAACAAGTTCATTTTGTTCACTGGGAGACAGATGATTTGATGTGGTAACCCCAGAAGGAAAAGTAAACAAGATTATAAAATGTTATTGCAACAGTTCAGTAAATCAAAAATCACAGGGAAAATAAATCGTACGTCTTTTCTTGCGGGTCCAATAATAACAAAAGTCCACGTGCTGATTTATGTCCAACATCCATCACTAGACATTCTTCTCTTTATATAGTTCAACAAACAGCTGAAACGTCTGACAAATGCATAACTTCGTAGGACTTGTGACTACCCTGAGGAAACACTGTCTGCTCTCAAATGACTGCACATGACTGACGCTCAGAGCACGGCCAAATAAAATAAAATTTACAACATGTCGTTACAGATTTGGGCTCTTTCATGCAGTGGTTAATTTATGGTTTGTGTTGGGGCTTACTTTGCTGCTTGCATAGGCCACATCCCCCCACAGGATAATACCAGCCGCTCCTAAAGCCACACTCTCCCCAATGGTGTACACCAGGTCAATCTGGAAAAGACAACACAGCAATTTTAATCAGGTCATACAGTGGGCACAGTTAGAACGTTTGGAGCAGAGCCAGGGGTTAAAGAGGTACCCCACATTGAATATAAGTAAAAGTGCTTCCACTACTCAGCTACTATGACTATGACTACGATTACCTCCAGTTATACACAACTTAAGTGAACTATTTTGGTATCTTTTCATGTGTTAATAAGTATCTACACTGACAAAATTTATTCTAGCGTTCATAAAATCCATTTAATGCCATTGCTTTCAGGGCAAAACTGTTCCCCTCAAAGCAATGGCATTTCCCAAATCCCTCATATGGGATCACGCCGCCTGGCAACGTTCGATTGTGCTTGGGACCAGTAGTTTCTTACCTTTTTATTGGTACGGTAACCTTTAAACCGTACCCAGCCCTACATAGGACAATAAAATCCCCTTTATTTACAGTGACAAGTGTATAGACTAAAGTAAAGAAGCAAAGAACACACATCTAAAGGTCCAAGAGTCACCAGCACCAGCATAACTACTCCTTTACCTGTAAAAAGTATCTGAAAAGTACCAATAAAAGTAAACGTTAAGTGAATTTTCTTCAGCTGAACAGTTAAACAGTGACACATTCAGTACCTCCCCCTCTCTGAGTTTACAAAGGTGTGCCACTGTGCTCTGTCAGGCTGAGTAATTCTTATCAGTTTATTGTCCCATAGGAGAACAGTGAACCGGGTGTTGGTGACATTTTGATCCGGGCCCACTCCCATCCTGCCGCTCATTTCACACACAAATTACTGATATTAGACGGGCCGTGCAGTTTTTGGACAGGAAGTACTGCAGCTGCCGATAAGGAAGGAGCCAAAAACATCACATCAGGCAGAAAGTGCTACTGCTGATGGAGCGAAGTTCATGATTAGCAAAACAATGTGTAAAGATTGTGGGTGTTTTGTTAACTGTCAAAAAGTGCCATTTAAGGTTGTGTCACCTCAGTTCAGGGAGTTGACATTTGAGAACCTGGTGAAAGGTCACAGTACAATATAATGCAAAACCAATGTTTGAAATATACATTAGGAGCTGTCATATCCAAATTGAATAAGTTATGTGTTTAAATATAAAACTTTTTTCAATCTGGTTCAACATTTGAGATTTATATACAGAGTAGGACTGGGTAAAAATCTATTCAGTCAAATTTTAAGTTCAAATAAATGTTTGGAAGAAAACTGATTTTATTTCCCCACTTTCTACTCACTGCAGTCACGGGGAGCAAAGTTTTAGAAGTGATGTGCTGTTCCTGTGTGTATTTTCTGTCCCACGGAGGACTGAAAAGCAAAAGAGGAAACAGGCCACCGCTGGCTGTTTGAAATCAGCTACGTCAGATTTGGAAAGTTTGTGTATTTTCATTCAAAAAACAGAAATAGAGTTTCCCCAATGTCCAGTGGGATAAATACGATCACTTCTCAATATAATGATGCTTTTACACTAGACCTTTCTATAGTCTGAAAGAATATTTTTAGTGGAGAGTGGGAAAAAAAAATCATAAATCAAATCAAAAATCGAACTTCTTGAGAAAAATTGACAATGTTATTTTCAGACAAAATCACTCAGGCCTAATCCAGGATATTGGCTCGTACTCCTCATCTGAGAGTGTAACATAATGTTCTTTACCTCACATCTGGAAAAACTGGACAGAAAATCTAACTTCTGTCTGTGCAATAAGTTTGTGAGGTATGGACTAAAGCAGTATTGAATGGTATGGCAGCTTTTACATTTGATACCCCCTCCAGTTCATGACATCTGATTACTCTCTGCCTTTTCTTGTTATCGCTGCCAAAAAGCCCCATTACCTTATCACCATATCACCATTAACACTCCCAGTCTAATGCATTTGGAGTTTGTTGAGTAACGAACTAGAATCATCTGTGTTATTCAGTACAACCTTTTGAGGTACTAAACTTCTTGGCTCTTAATGAAAACTCCAGAAGGCACACTATGTCACTTTCCTGGAGGGTCATCTGGCATCTGCTCGTCTCCATGGAGATGCTATTGCTTTAACAGTATGACATTTAACTTATCTACCTTTTTTTTCCAATTACAGCTGTTTTATTGCTCAATATCTCCCATTTTCCAAGTCTGACCTGTAACTTGTCCCAGTGGTGTCACCTGCTCGGCTACATTGAGATACACAAGTTTAATGGGGGTGCAATAAAACTTCCACGGAGATGAACAGGCAACAAACCCCCCACTAAAAAAGATACATTTATCACCTATAAAAATGCACCTCTGCTTCATCTAAGTGAGCATCACCTCTGTCAGTGGCTCCAGTGAGTTGGTATAGGTGGGCCTGGTGTACACAAAAACAGGTCTGGCTAGCCCCTCTCCAGACGAAGCAAGGCGCATTCCTTCCTTCACCCTGTTCCTCACAAACTGCTGCCCGGAGCGTGAAGAGTTCAGTACTTTGCCCATGTAGATAGAAGGAAACAGCGCAGTACTCTCCTCCCATAACCACTTCAACTGCTCGTTTCTGGCCACTTCTACATCCGGACAGCGACCAGTGTAATTCTCCAAAGTCCTCCTATAATCGTGATTGTAGCAGTCTGGGAATAGATAAAAGCCCCATAGTTGATTTGGTCTCAAGTGTTTGGCTAATTTTAAAGTCTCTAACATGAATTTCTTAGCTGATAACTCAAATTCCTGCTGTGCAACTTTGTACACCTGCTCATCTGGCCATGTTGGGTATTTCTGTCTTACTAACTCCCGTGAATGTTTGCGGTAAATGTCTTTAGCGTCCCAATTTCTGATCCAAAGCGGACGCCATTCTTCCCAGTCAATAACAGCCAGTCCTTTAGCTTGTGGCTCCCGAATGTACTTTTTCACCACCTCTGGCATCTTCTCCAGGTGTTGACTGAGACTAGCCACCTGAGGCAACCCCCCATTCACTGGTGTTTTGTCCTCTTCAAAATAAGGGTAAAGACCTAGTCTTTCCTTATAGAAGATGGTAAGGTTTTGTCTGAAAAAAGCTTCATTGGGTGAAGCAACAATTTGGAACAAGCCCAACTCAAATCGCACTCCATGACGGGGGAAGCAGTCCTCAGTTGGGGCGTTCCAGGCCAGTACCAGGGGCTTTTGGGAATACAGTGGCCATCTTGTAGGACGTAGCTCCAAAGCCTGAAGCTGGTCCCATAGAAGAACAATGGTCATCAGTATTTTCCAGTCCATAAATGTCCAGTACATGTCTCTGGAGGTGAGCTGTCCCACTCTGCTCTGCAATTCACATAAACACTGCTATTTAGTAATTAGGCACTGCATGGGCATTCATTTAACAGGAAAAATAGTATGTTGTATGAAAGGCTGCATAAAGGGTACACACAATTTCATATAATGGGTAAATTGTCTTGTGCTGCTTAGAGCGCGCAATAAAAGTCAATTAAGTCAACTTTTTAAGGGTTTTTGCGCACTAAATACAGTCTAAAGGTAACATTTTCTTCAACTTATAGCGTTATTTGGAAAGTTAGCGCAACATTTAATTCATTCCTCGAGTTGGAAAAAATAACTTACCTTTCCTGGCAGATCGGAGAGGACGCATTCCCAAAAAACAGAAGCCACGCTGCTACTCACTCCAAGTCCTGTTGACTCAAAGTAAACTTGGAAAAACTTGCAGCGGAGCCGTGCATTTTAGGAGAAGGAATTAAGTGACAAGGAAGGAAATGTGCGGCGGCGGGTGAAGCTGATCCTTGCCCATAAAAGTCTGCTCAAGTCCGGGGGAAGAGAAGTGAAGTTACCCCCTGCGAGGATGTCAGCTGAACGCGCCTCCTCCGTCTGTGCCAAACCGCTCCAGGATGTTCCATTTGGGGCAAGGAGCGCGGGGGGGAGTGGTCAGAGAACCGGACATCCCAACCACTCCAGAAGGTCCCATGTGCGGTATTCACTGCTCTTTAAGTGTCCTCTGTGCGTGTTATTAGACATATTACGGAAAAGGTTCAAGGGTTTTGTGGTTTGAGGCTAAATAAACAACTTCAAGAGGCTCCTCCACCTCCACGCGTAAGATTTCACTGAACTGGGCCAGAAGGTCAAACAGCAACAAGCAGAGCAAAGTATAAAGTATACATGGATCTGTAAGGATTAAAATGACTTTGAGCACTTTTAATGACATTTTATTTAGTAGTAGACCTAGTTTTGATTGATTTTGTTTCACAGATTAATAAACTATAAGGTTATTTATCAAGAGAAATAAAAAAAAGAAGCAGTTTCCTGATAAAGGGTGACATACATTCTTGTTACTGATAGTGCAGCCTGGATTCATTTGGTTTGGGATTCTGGTTAATATAAAATTGATACAGCTCCTGTGCTACAATCTAACTTGAAACAGTAAGAATTATTTGTATCTTTAGCTGTTAACCCCAGAAAAAACATGCAACCAACCAATCCAGGCCTCCACTTATCGAAAAAATACAGAGGATTGTTATAAATTTAAAGTACCAGAACTTTTAAACTGGGCTCTGACTTGAGTTGTCTCCCTTTGGATAAATAAAAGTTTGAACTGATGGGCAAACATAACACCACAACAGACACATAAGAGGTTGTATAGACAGAAAGTGTAATAGTTTGAGTAGTCCATTGTGTTAATTGACCTGTTTTCACTATCAACTACTGTTCAATTGAAAAATACAAAACATCCATCCATTTTCTTCCGCTTATCCGGGGCCGGGTCACGGGGGAAGCAGTCTAAGCAGGGACTCCCAGACTTCCCTCACCCCAGACATGTCCTCCATCTCCTCCGGAGGGACCCTAAGGCGTTCCCAGTCCAGCTGAGAGACATAGTCCCTCCAGTGTGTCCTGGGTCTTCCCCAGGATCTTCTTCCGGTGGGACATGCCCGGAACATACAAAACAGTAGAATTATCATATCTTTGTCTCACTGTGGGAAACCCTGCTCTAAATTACTGTACAATAATAATCAGGATGTGATTTACCACTTACTATTTGCCATTATCCTTCTGAATAGTATTGTTTTTTTGTTTTTTTTCAATAGGCTCGATGTACAATTTGACAGCTTTATAATCATGATCTTAATAAAATAACTTCTGCTTAAAAAGTGAATAGCTTTTGAATTGGCGTTATTAATTAGATCAGTTACCACAACCATGAGAAAAAATGTTTGCATTCCTGTGTCCAGATCAGACTTGCTGTTACCTGCCAACAGTGGTACAAAGTAACAGCCCTGCAGTAGTATCAGAAACAACCATTCCTCTTTATTACACTCTAAGAAGTTTTTTTATTGTCACTCTTACCAGCATTAATTAAACCTGATTAAACTTTAACTGTTTATTTATAGGGCATTTCTCCATTGATGTGTTGCTATTTAAATGACTTTTTCCACATCTGTTCCTCACAACAGCAAACACTCGAGATATGAGCGTTGGGCACTGAGCATCTGGTATGCACATGTCACTTATACCGAACCCCGATGACAACCACGGGGAGAAATTCAGTCCCGTTTCCAAGTACAGTCCATGCACAAAGTATCAGTACTTCTGGTATGTACTGTACTGGGCGAGTGTGCACTAGAAGCAGCCCTAAGAAGGAGAAGTAATTGATATGGTAGAGAGCGCAGTGACATTTACAGTATTTATCTTTATATCAGTATGTGTGATATCATCCCTCCTAGGAATACTTTTCGCGATACTGTATTTGCCAGTAAAAATGTTCTTGTAGTATATAAGTGAGCATTTCTAGTTCATTTAGTTTGGTTTATTCTTTATTTGAAGGGACAGTGTACAGAGACATTAAGCTCCTAAAAAACAGGGATGTTCCGCACCAGATTATAGCAAAATAACAAGTTTCTATCTGCACTCCCTGATTTACTGAAATAGATTATACAATGCAATTACATTCAGTCAACAATAAGAGCAATTCACACTGTCCATGCTCTGACCCACACACATTCGCACAATATCACACATCAACAACGTAAAGCAAAAGGTATTTACAAAATCATGAGTTTCATCTTATAAAGTATGTATATGTTTTTTTTTTGCTTGTCACTTAAAGTCTGCCTGAAGTTTGAGTCATCCTAAAATGACCAAAACGGACGGGAATTGGTTCAACTTTAAAATAACTCCCCCTAATTAGTCTTAAAGGTCTCATATTACACTATTTCCTGATCTGTCCTGAATGATGTTCCACCTTGTGATGTCATGTGGTAATACAGGAAGTGCTCCATTGTCTTTGTTAAATTCCATACACGTTCACTAGAATCATTTGGATCATTTCAGCCCTGGAATTGACGATTTGTACTAAACAACAAAGTAAAAGTAGCCGTTAACTTGACAACGACCACTTTATGACATCACAGGGTGGAACAGAGCATTTTGAGCTTTGGAGATGTGGACAGACTAATAATAAAAGTTACTCAAACATGTGTGAATGAAACAAAACACAACTCCAGCTCAACATTATAACATGATTTAAAGCTCACAAGAGTTAATTGTGCGTAATATAGGACTTTTAATAAAGCACAAGCAATAATTCATTCATAACAAATCAGTTAATTGAAAGTTTATTAACAATGTTTCAGGCTCAGTAACTATAGGAGTTAGGATATTAATGCGATTTTTTTCAAGGTTTAGTTGTAGCTAAAGTGTAACCATTAAATGTGTAGTTACTTTTCATGCATCACACTGCGTCCTATTCACACACTGAACCAAACTGAACTTGTCACTCTGTACGTCAAAGGATCCAGGCAAAAAGTATAAGCACATTTTGGCTTTTTGCACATGACAGAGGGCGAGGACCTGGAAACTGCATTTTCCTGTTTCTGGAAACTCAATGTGCCAGTCTCGCTGACTCACCATCCCGTCTGCGTCTATGCACCTCTTCAACGTGGGTTCTGTGTGTTTTAGAGGAAACCAAAAGACCTACAGAAAAAGAGGTGAGAGGAGAAGAACAAAGCCTTGGCCTGAAGTTCCACCGGGGTCGACGTCCTGTTTGACCCTTGACCTATAAACTCGAAAGTATTACCTCAGCAGGAGTTGGACACTGTCAGGAAGCAGCAACAATGGCAGAGGAAATGCGACACACACCCTCTGCTTCGGGCACAAGATCCTTCGATGAACATTAGAGTCAAAAATGCTTGTTTTATTTCATCTCTTCTTGTTAAACTAAAAATTTGAACTTTTAAAAGTGTGGCCTGGATCCCTGTCATGTAATCGTACTGTCAATTAATGTCCCAAACAATCCTGTACTGCTGAAGAGTTATATAACCCTGTTGGTTTATAGATTTTTTTTCCACAAATCTGTATAAATAGCCTTTTCTTCTGAAGATTTCTTTAAATGCTGTACTTTTTGAAGCCCCAAGTCTTATTCAGTGGAAACTCTTCCCAAATGGAAGCCATTAAGCACAATTATAATTATAAAAAATTATACCGTACATTATGAATGGTTATGAATGTTTATAACTGTTTGGTGAACCCCAAAGGCAAATTTCCACGTCCCTGGACACTCTTGTATTCAGATTCATATTCTACAAAAAGAAACAGAAGCCACTGATACATTTTTCAACCAACAACATTTCGTGCTATTGTTTGTGTTTTCATTCTGCTGGTAATGTTAACGAGTTTGTACTGCTCCCACTTGAATTAACTACAATAATATACATATATAATATACCTAGGTACAAAGGTGTCATTATTATTATTAGTTTATTTTTAGGGGTACAATTTTAAACTTTAATCTGACATGTTTCCATCTCATACTTAGTCCTGGTTTCAAAACGACTTCTTTTCAGCCTTATATTGATTGAGATAAGCTCTTTGACTATTATGGTACAATATACACCTCTTTAAAAACCCTAAACAGCGTCATTATCAGAGCTCCTGACAGACACTGACCATAAAACCAAACAGACTGTGCTCATTCTTGTCTGTTGTCTCTGTGTCACAGTTTATGACCAGCAATAAACGCTCCTGTCTGTCTTAATGTTGATGAAAGTACAGAGGTAACATGGCAACACAACCACACATTCTTTACTCTGTATTTATAATCAAAATGTGTAAATGTACCACACTGTAACTAATCAACAACACAGGCCAATTCATGTGTTCTGTTTTATGTCAGATGTCCTTCCTCGCCTCATTACTTCATCTTATCAGGCACTAGTGGTACAAAGACCATTTTTTATTTACACTACAGTAAAAAAGTACTGCATAACCTTTTAAACCTTCAAACATTCCTGAACTTAAAAAACATACTGTCATGGAGCTTAACAGTGATTTTTCATTCATTTTTACCACAGACTTTAAAAAAAAAAAATCAAATATTAAGAGTTCAAAAACATCGCAGAGGCTAAGCAGCTACATTGTAACTAATATCCATAAGGCAGATGTTTTAAGTCCAAAAAAGGCTCTTTAAAATGCAAGATTCTGCGAAATGTCAGATTTTAAATAAAAATGATAGGTCTTGTGGTGCAAGCTTTCGAACTTTTATTCATTTATTTATGTTTTGTTGGAAAGTCTATGAGAAAATAGAATGGGAAGTGTAGTTCCTGAAGCGTGGGGTGGGCGGTCACTGCTGAGCTGCATAGTACTTTGTTATAGTAGCAGTGTTTTTCAAGTAAAATGTATTATATCAAATCATTTCAGATGGAGAGCAGGGGCCTTTATAACGCTATGGGAGATTTACTATTTTTTGAAAGAAAAGAAACACATTTATGATCCCCACATGTTGAACCTTATCATTATTTGTCAGGTTTTGGCTCCACAAATATGCCACATTAATCTTATGGTTTACAAACTACAGTACTCCTTTTGCTCATTTCTGCTAACAGAGAAAACGCTGAACTTTGTGCCAGTTTTTGTTTCACGTGTATAGGCCCAGTAATTATAGACAGTAACCACAAACCAGGTCGACAGATCTGTGGTCTGACGGTTAAACAGCAAATTCCACCACTGAATTATGACCTGCCCTCCAACTGTTTTAAAACATGAAGGTTACAGAACGTTATCACATGAAAACAACTTATTGGTCCATCGTGATGTTTTCAAACTGCCAACGTATTAAATTATAAACTGTTAATGGCACTTGAATGATACACGGTATGAGAAAGCTGCATCCTCCCGGTCACATGCACTTTTTTTCAGTCATAACTTCAAAGACCCAGAGAAGAGGAAATACATCAAAGTGGGTGACCTCTGGCTCTCGAACGCACACTCGACCACATTCCACACAATTACAGAGAGGAGCGGTCCCAAAGAGGAAACTCGGCCCATACTGCCCCCATACACACATTCAAATATGAACATGAAGTAACCATTCAAATCTCAATAAGCAGCTGCAGCGCACACATCCTACCCCCCAAAGTCACTTTTAATTAGAGCTTCAGAAAGAGCAGCGGATGAGGGCCATATTTCAAAATGTCAGGAAAAAAAAACGTCACCCTGCCCTGGTTTGGCCTTATTTCATTGTGAGGTCAACACAGTAAATCATTAGCATTGTAGAGTGGGTTTTAATATGTATCTTGTTATAAGGGGTAACATTTCTGGCCTGTCACGATTACAAATTTTGAAGTTTGATATATCGCTTAAGTAAATATAGATAAACAATAAACTAATTTATGCCACTGACATCATAACCAAAGAGCAGATTTAAACCACAAAAACTGTTCTACGTGTACAATATTGTTACAAAATCATGAGCTGCAATAAACAAATAGCAAAATTAAATGTGTTAAATGTACTTAGTTGCATTTATAATGAGTCACAGAAGTTATTCAAACTTTTATGCCTTAAGTCTTATCAAATAGCAAAAAAAAACAACAAACAAACAAAAAAAACCCCACTATCCTACAAGTGCAAAGAAAATGTACACACGATAAATACTGACTCACAAAAATACATTGTTTCATACACTGAAGTTGATATAGCATTTGTCATGAGGCCTAGGGGGCATTCTTACTGTGAGTGGGTCGTCTCTCCACAGATCTAGCCTGTAATTTGCCCTAGAGGCACCACTTGCTACTTTTCTCCATGGAGGTAGGAAGTTTAATGCCATACTGTGGAATATTCCAGGCAAATTTCTAACAGGCCTTATCTACACAGTGTTAATTTAAGCCAGCCGATGTGCTAATAATGTTTTAAGTGAACGTGTGTGCATGTAAATTAACATATGTAATTAAAAGTTGGATATTGTACTTTTTTTTTTTTTACCATTCGTTTAATCATTTCTTTCATGTTTCATGACTCAAAAAATCCCAGAATATATCTCTTTAGTTAAATTAGTGTAAAGTTTGTTCATTCTGGGCCCAAAATGTTCAGAAACACACAGTTTTGGAGTTGGATCCAGATATTGGGAATGAATTTCTTAAAACATGTTTACATACACACTGTGTTCTGGCTTCACTTCACTGATTTAGAAAAGAACAACTTAAGAAAAAAGCCATAAACAGCTAAATATAGCGCAGAATTTGGTCATAACGACAAGCTTATACTTAACACAATCTCCAAACTACCACTTAAAGACGTGAACTTACTTTTCACCAACAAAAATGAGGCACTGTGCAGTGAGCGGCTCAGCAAACCATTTATTCAAGTATTCAGAATAAAAACTTTATAATTACTGTACACTATGTTCACTAGTGCGGGTCTGACCCTTCAGTACACGACAGTGACACTGGTACAAGAAAACCTCACAAAGGTTTCACAAAGGAAGACCATCACAGGTGTTTTCTTCAAACAGATGAAATGTGGTTTGCTTCATCATTTTCTATTAAAACCCTTATCACCGTATTGAGAAACCAAAATAGTGTATCTGTCCTCTTGGAATGTTCCACTGTATGGCTTTAAACTTGCCTATCTCCATAGTGACAAGCAAGGTGAGCAGGTACTTTTGATTTGGGTATTTTTGAACAATAAAACACCTAATATAAAACACTGTAAATGAACAAAGGCACGATAGACACGTTTAATGCCATGCTGTGGAACTTTTCAGTATAAGCAGTAACATCTTCATGAAGACAAGCGGGTGACAGACACCACAGAAGAAAAGTTACATAGGGCACCTTTAAGATTTGTAACTATTTTCCTGGCCAGCCAAAATGACGTTGTTGTAAACTCAGATGGTTAAGAGGACGACCTGTACGCACCACCAACTGACCACAGGAGCTTTTTACCCTGTTTTGATACTGACCACTGCAGATCTGGACCACCCCACAACAACAATTTGGGGGATTTTCTTCTTTAGTTCCAGTTTAATCCTTCCAATTTTTACACTTGCCAATGTATTAACTTTGACCACAAACTCTCCACATAATGTCCACTAAGAAATGCCATAATGAAGATATTGTTTTTCATTTTACCTGTCAGGATTCTCTATCAATGTAAACCCGTGTGCACAACATTTTGAGAGGGAAGACAGCATCTACTTTGTTTTAATAAATAAAAAGTAAGACGATATAATTTATGTAGTCCTGCTAATAACAAAATCCATGTATAACTTGTAGCACTGTTGAGTCCTTGCTCAGATCTAGTCACAGGGTTGAGCAAAGCTGTGCAGGAGGGTCCCACATAAATCCTTAATCCTTTGCTATTGTTCAGCCTTCACAAAGAATGATGGGAAAGTCTACATGGATACAGGGAATGTCCAATTTTATTATGCCCTGCAAGAGACACAAAAATAAACAGGAAATTTAAGAAATAACATAGCATAAACAACTACCATAAAAGGTGGCCCTGTTCTGTAACTCACCTGGGGTATTAGGTTTTTCTGTATTCTTTTCAACTTGGACTTTTTTCTACCGTTTTTGGTCACAACAGTTTCTTCATAAAATTCATGAGCGAGGTCACCATCTTCGTCAAAGTACAAGGAGCTAGGAAAGAAATTGTATTAAGAGTAATTACAAGTCTTGTTTTAGGTTTAGCTAAACTGTTATGTAGCATCTCAGTAAATTTAAATATTAAAGAAAATAAACTGATTTCTGTAATTTTTATCACAGTGATGCTTATTATAATCTTTTAAAACTGATTTGTTTGGGATTTTATTAAATTAGGAAACGCTATATATGTGCCAAAAGGTTTCACAATTACATTTTTGTTTTGTCAGTTCAAACCTTATTTGGAATGAATGAAACAAATTAAATAATTCATGCATTATTGTCATTGCATGTGGAGAGAAAAAAGTACAACATAATACAATTGTAAAAACTACTCAGGTCATCAGATTAGTCATTAGTACTACTACCAAAATGAAATGCTAATTCCTAAAATTTCGAACTGATGGGTCTCCGAATGATAGCGTTGAACAATTGAGAAACTAAACATAATATCTTTGGCTAGGAAAACTCATACATTGGCAACCGTGCTCCAGTTGTAACCTGTAGTGTAGTGTGTAGTATAGTAAGCATGTATTATTTACCTCCTTCTGGTAAAGACAAAAGGTGTTGCGTTTCGTGCTTCTTTGAGTCGTGCCACAGACTGCTCACTCCCCACAGAGGTCGTGTCTGCTCCAGGACCAGAGCTCGCCCCCTTCGACTTGGACCCGCTTCCTCCCATCCTCCTCAAAGTCACTGATAAGACATAGCTAACATCCAGCAAAAGGGGTCTGGACAGTCTCCTATGAACGGTCTGAAGTTTTTACAGCAGCCGCCTGAACCTGTAGAGAGAAGAAACTACAGTACAATGCAAAAAAAGAATTCATTGATTGTTTGTCAGTTACTGAATAGACACACACACACTAAGATGGAGTAGGGCCGTGCAATTAATCCAATATTAAGTGAGATTCAGTTATTTTATTAAATAGAATTTTTGTCTTTTGATAGTGAGGTTTACAGCCAATGCTCTGTCAGTAAAAGCAAGTGTTTTTTTTAAGTTCAGACTTTGGAGGAAGACGATCAACTATTTTTTGTAGTAAATAGCACTGATTGAAAGTTGTTAATGAAATGATTATCAATGAAAAGTTGAAATTCATTTTGACAGTCATTTATATCTGTTAAAAATGTTCAACAGAGGAAAAAAGGCATATCACCAAGCCCTAATATGATTTAGTTTGATAACAAAGAGATTTCGTTTAGGAACAGATTGTGATAGAGCCAGATCTAGGACTTATTCAGACATCTTGTGACCTATATTATCAAACACTAAAGATGATCATAATAGTGTTAAGTTTTTACTATAACTATTTAACATAATGTGTCAATGCTTTACCTTGTTACAGTACCTACAGAACAAGATTGCGTTGCTATAAATAACTTTTTGCGCCACACTACTTCTTGTGGATATTGTTTTACAGTTCTTGTTGTGACAGTTGTGTTATTAATACTTGACTGCTACACACTGCATTGCTAAAGGGCTAAAAACTAGCTAACGATGCTGATCTTGTGACGCAGGTGTGCAACAGCTGCAACGATTAATGAGTAAAAGCGCTTGTTTTACAGAGTTATTCTTTGTATATTACAGTCCTAATCTTTCATAAACAATACTTATGTTCCAGCCTCAGAAGTGATTTTAATGGCATACCTTTAAAACCCTGTTATAAGTGCATGTTCCGCACACGGTCGTACCGCTGTTAGCCTGTTAGCTGTTTTGCTTCCTGTGGTCAGCTGATTGGGCGGCACGTCTTAAAGAGACAGGCACCTACAAGAACGTCATGACATAATAGTCTAATAATAATCTTCCTGGTTAGAATAAGATGAGGTTAAACCAAGATTTAGAAACGTGGAAAAAGTTATTTTAAAGTGGCACCCTGTAACTTTTCTGCTTTCATTTTTTTTTTTTTTTAAATTAGGTGTTTATTGCTCAAACATATATTGAAAAACATGCATTCTTACATGTTACTTGCCTCACCACAGATCTGACTTGTAACATGCTTGTACCCATAAAGATGGATATGTTTGATGCCATACTGTGCAGCACTCTTGGCAAAGCAATAGCATCACCAAGGAGACAAGCAGGCGGGATATTCCCCCACCAGAAACGTTACATAGTGCAGCTTTAAGCAGTTTTTTTGTTTCATCACACCTTTTGTATTTTTTTAAATGTTGTGTTTGCGTAGGCTGCATAGAAAAACTGCACTGTGTAGGCCTCAACATGTTTTTTTTCTCTTCTAAATACTGACTTTAAATCGATATACAGTAATGTATTTTGTTAAGTGCTGTTAAGTACTACATTTAAATAAGGTACAATAATACAAAATCTTGAGAGAATGTAAATAATCCTTTACTGATTGTAAAAGACATTGGCACAGTTTGTGGATTTAGCTTAAACATGTAAATATGTGCATAGAGAGATTTTACATAAGAAACTGAAAAAGTGAGACATTTTGTTAAAGAACAGTATAAAGACAGTACTGACAAAGGACAATGAAAGGTTGAAACAAGTCAACGTAGTCATTCAAGAAGGTCCAGTCAAACCAGGGTGTAACATTACTCTCAAACATGCATAACAGCGTACATATGTCCACACAGTCGTTCTTCCAAATCAACTGTTGAAAAATAAAAAATAATAAAAAAATAAAACCATTGAGTTGAACCCATCGGGGGTATAGAGAGGACATGGCAGTGATAGAGAACAAATAAATGCTGGGGATTTTAAGTGTGCCTTTTATTAACAGTAACATTTCACTAAAGTGGTGGTTAAAATGGTAAAACTCTGGGTTGACCTTTAAAAGTGACAAAAGTTAAAAGTGCACAAGGTAACTTTTCTGGAGGAGAGTCTGTCACCTATGTGTCTACATGAAGATGTTATCGTTTCGCCTGGAATGTTCCACAGTAGCGCATTAAACCAACCATTTGCATTTATAAAGCTTAAAATTTTGAGAAATATCTTGTAGATCCAGTTTTAATGCCATACTGTGAAACACTCCAGGTAAAGCTATAAGATCATGGCATGGAGACAAGTAAGTAGCAGACTCCACTAGAAAAGTTCCTGACCTGCTCATACTTGCATATTTTTCTTATTTGTTCAGCAGGTGATTTCTGACATAAATAGGGCTTTTACTATACTATATAATATAAATTTGATATATTTAAAGACACTACTACATCCAGCATTAGCTCATCTGCCAGTCCTCATCTGTTCACAACTCATTCAGGCACTTCAGACTCTCCAGGTGAAAGGCACTTCACGACACTCGCACAGTTCGCGCCTGCCCTGTCTCGCTCTCTCTCTCGCTCTCTGACTCGCTCACTCGCTCAGTCACCGAAGAGGCGTTCAGACTTGGTTTCTCTGGGATCTTTAGATGTAGCCACGAGGTACTGGGGGTGGTCCAGACCAACGGAGCATGTCCAAAATCCCGGCGAGGAGCGTTGGTCTCAGCCTGGAGTCGAGCCGGACAGAGCCTCCTGCATCCGTGTGCGGGCCAGTGCGTAACGCTGCACGATCTGCTTCACGTGCTCCTCTTCCTCGCGCTGAAGAATACGCAGGAAGTTCTTCAGCTCTGGCATCGAGAAGGCGTGCCACTGAGAGAGGGGGGGGGGGGGGGGCAAAGGGAGAGGTTAGATTTGGTTATGATGAGAATACTATACTGTTACTTTAAGTGGGAATGTTTTAAATGAGATGTATGACGGATTGTGTTATTGAATGAACTGCTCAATCAGCTTACAGTTTTATACAGTTTTATAATGCGAATGCAATTTGAGACATCATCCTGTCCAAGGACTGCAGGTGGAAACTAGTATTTTTGCTAAAACCTGACACTTTTTTGTTTTTATGAGGCTAAAGTTTTTTGCTCCTGATCAAATAAATGCATCCAAACAGAGAAATGAGCAACACTTGCATTTTTGATTAAACCAGATTTTTGGGGGTTTTTTGGACTAGTTGAACCCTCTTGGATCAGACGTGAGCCGTTACCATCTTAAACTGTTCTGGATGATGTACATTATATACATATTTGAAAACTTGTCATTCTGATCTTAAGGGTTTTGTATTGGTGGGTTTCAGATTCTAGAGGGTGAATTTAACTATATTAATTTAGCTGTTCCCCATTTGTATTAATAGTATTGACCTGAATGTTGTGATGTCATCTGAAACTCATGAATAGGCTTCATAATATTTTTTATAAATAGGTTAGGATAACTGATTGGGTCATATTTTTTCAGTGGGTGGTCTAAACCATTTGTCAACGGCATCAAATCATTTTCAGATGAAAATAGCCATCAGTTTATTCTAGTGCTGCTCAGATGCTTACACAGACAGACCAAATGTGGATAAATGCTGTCGATGCATTTCCACTGCAAGGCGGGTGGTCTGACCCTACACTCAGTCAGACCTTAAACAGCGAAGTAATGGTAATATGAGCTAACTAAATAAATTATTTTTCTCAATTTCATAAAGTCTATAACAACAAACAGGCAGAAACTGTAATGTAATTTGGTTCTATTTAAACACTAAGGCGCTTACATTGACTTCTCCAGTTTCATTTTCCTTCAAGACAAAACTCAGCAGCTTTTCATTGGGTCCAGCACCAAGGCGCAAGCGCAGAGGTCGCTCATCATCAGACAGCTTACGGAGATAAACTATAGGAATAACAAAAACATAATTAATATAAACATTTACCTTCATATAGATATCATTTGAAAGCCTGACTAATAGTGCAAATTCAAATACCTTGATCATGGCGTTCACTTCGCTCAAACAGAGCAAACTTCCCTGGATTGTCGACCACGGTAAACTTCTTGAGCAGGGCCTCGATGACCTCGCGGGCCGTGGTGCGGGAACTGATGTGCAGGTGCTTGGAGGCGTCTTTGGGCAGATAAAAAGAGGTGCGGCGCTTCACCCCTGCCGACTTCCTCCCAGTCTCTTTCTTTGGAGGAGGAACTGAAACAGGACGCGCCAATTTGAACTGCACTTTTATGAAACCCGTATAAGAGCCATCCTTATTCTGAAAATAAAATAAAAGACAAGATTAAAGAATGAAGCAAATTTCACAATAAACACAAAAGTTAAACAAAATAAAAGATTATTAAGATTAGTGTTTTTATGTACAATTTAGAATATGTACAATTTCTTGTACATATTCTAAACAAAATTGTATTATAAATACAAATTTAAAAAAGGACTATTTTCTGATTGGATAATCTGTCTTCAGAACTAAAATGCCAAATGAAAATTACTACAACTTGGCCATCATATCCAGTGTTTTTTTAAAAGAAAGAATAAATCAGTATTTCATTTGTTATCAATAAAAGCAATTTGAGTTGAGCATTTGCTTTGTTTAACCCATATCTGGGGGCAGAGATGGGTCATGTCTGTGAAATTTTAAATAAATTACATACGTTACATACCATTAGAACAAAATGGAAATTGTGTAATGTAGTTCAAGACTCACCACATTCATGAATAAATTGCTGTTGATCTGTGCGTTGTATTCCTTCACTTTTTGCTGAATGTCTGGAGTCGTCAACTCCTGCTTTGCCCATTCAGTTTGTTCATCCTGTAAAAGAAAGAAGTTTCATGTTTAAACCACCAGAGGTCAGTGTTGTTTCACTCTCCACACTGACCAGAGAAGACGGAATAAGATATTAGAATGAAGTTGTTTGATAAAATGAGCCAAAGGTTTCACTTGTTTGGCCAAAAGATTTCAAATGCACAATTAATAGTCTAAATAGTGAGAGCTATTAGGTCTGTCAAGCCTTTTGTCATAACTTATAATTTACTTAATTTAAGATTGTGACATTTTGTACCTATCCATGGGTTGCAGAGTGATAAAAAAAAAAAAAAACAACAACATTGTCTTGTAATTAACCATTCAATAAATGAGCTATGTTTTGAAAGGTGAAATGTCCTCAAAATGCTGCTAATAAACAGGAAGTTGCAAAACACTGAATATCTCCAATGTAACGTGTAACTTTAAGAGTGGAGATCTAAAAAAAAATAATAATAATAATCTTTGGACTTCTTTACTTTTACTTTTGGTCTTACAAATGTTATGCTAAGGGACTTTTTAAGGACTTGTTGCATCAGCCATCTAACTTCCTGTGAGTGTTGCGCAGGCCTAAACAATGATGTCAGCTCTCCCTTATCCCCTGCCCTTATCCCTCACTCTAAAGAGGGAGGAAAGGAGAGAGGGTGAAAAAAGGGAGGGAGGGAGGGAAAGAGAGAGCTAGAGAGACAGAGGGACACTGAAAACTTGCAGCTGTTTATACCAGCCCAAACCAACGTCGCAACGCTGCATTCCCCAACTCTGTATTCATGTAAAAATAGCCTCCCTCTTCACTGGCTCACACAAGTGGTGGGTAGACAATGCCCTCCCTTGTTGCATACAGACATCCTGTGCAGTCAGCTGCCCAGTCACACTTCAGTCATGCACATTTGGCCTGCAGCATCTGTAGGACCGTTACGCCAATTAGGCTTTTCCTGTATGTACTCACCAATGGCATTCCTCTTATACTACAAAGTTTAGTTGGAACAAAAATAAAGTAGCCACAGAATTTCATGACGCTAACCGCAACCTATGACAAGTTGCATAAGCCTGTATAAATGAGGAAGGTTGAATTTTGAAGGGAATCTGGTTTTAGTTATTGAAAACTACTGACATTTTCAGAAAATACTATTAAGAGAATTTGGAGCCATTACTAGATGGGAATAAAGTAACCAATTTCTGCCACTAGCAGTCAGGAAGTCAAAGACAAAGTGTACATTTAAGTGCAAGTCCCAAGCCTGGATGAATAAAAAAAGATTATAATCTGGTCGGGCATCTGGTGTAAATCTTGTGCCAATTCATGATACAAATTGGATGCGAAGAAGATAATTTTCTGTGATGGCCCTAAGAGGGAGATGGGATTCAAAACTATAAATGCCATCTGGGTCATCAGCAGTATCGGGAGTTGAGAGCTAAAATGCAAAGCTGCAGATTGTTTTAAGCGCCCCTATCAGGCAAGTCAAATAAATCAATAGGCCTGAGCTTTTTAGGTTTGGCAATTAACATAAATGCCATCTGTGCCTTAGCATGTTCACGAGGGTGTGCCATGTCTCCAAAACGTTTGAGACGACCGCAACTGTTTTGATATTGCACAAGCAGGACAACACCTACAGGGGAAATACAGTAATTAGTTCTGAAGAAATTGCTCAAATCCCATGACTCATTTGATGCAAAGGCTCCCAGACGAGGGAAACATTAGTGGGTGTAAAGAATGAAACTTGAGATGGGAGCCTACGTCATCTAAAATCATAATAGGGATGTTCACACCATGAGGTTATTTTGGGTGCACTCCTCTGCATTTTAAATATCGTTTCACACAATTATTGATCCTTCCATCTTAACACAGTAGTTAGTAATCTTATTTAACATCAGTCATTAACTAAAACAAGTTTATTTGTTTTACCCTAACCCTATATCTGGAAGAACAACTCCACAGACAGAAATGATCCTCGTGTTTGCAAACTTCCTCTTTAGGCCTAGATTAATGCCTTAAACCAACAAAACTAAGCTCTGACAACCAGTTTGGTACCCCCTTGAGCACATACCATTGTACCACGTGAGTAAATTGGGCGTAAAGCAAATAAGCCCTATATAGACAAGTCTTTAATCTGTGCGTAAAGATGGTGGCAATACGCAACCAAAACATAACATCCCATTACGCTGTAGTACAATATTACAGATTTGGCCTATATATAAAGACTTTTTACCCCCTACCTTTTTTATTTAATATAGATTTTTGTCAGTTTGGGGTTTTGTAAAGAAATACGCCCTGATTTCGCCATGCGTAAAAGCTGGCGGTACCGCGCAACCATTCTAGTTCCTTCTTACACTTCCCGTTATTTTGGATTTGCTTTTAAAACATTTTGCACAGTCTTATTTGATATTGCTTCTCACCTTCTTTACAACGACATTTTCGGGTTTCTTGGTTTTGGGGAAGAAAGATGTCCGGGCGGTAAAGTATTGCTCGAACTCCGAGTCGGACTCTTCGTCGCTGCAATAACCGCTGCTGGTGGAGCTTCCCCAAGTCATCTCGAAAGAAGGGGTTTTATCCTCACTTTTTGCCATCTTTTCCCTAATATTTAAGCGTATTACTAGTCAAAAAGTCTGAAACCAAACCTTCTCTTGCTGATCTGTGCTAAAACGAGATAAATACACGTGCTACTCACTCGGAAATGAACTAAACCAGGTGTGGCTGATCAAAACGCGCACTTGGCAACAATGTCTCGCAATAAAACTTAATCAAAAGCGGCGGCTAAACACACGCAATCTTGTTTTTTTCTCACCGGCCACGTTTCAACTGACTATACAAACTGTGTGAAACAGGATGTCACCCGACCCCCGCCCTTCAGAGCCACGGCTTCCCTCGCATCTCCCAAGCTCCACCCAGACCGTTGAGTTGGAACTTTAGAAAATACACAAAACCAGCATAACCGGTCGCCATTGGACGCCAAACGGAAATACCAATGACTTCACTTCCGTCTGCCCCCTCTTTGCAGCCCCCTACTGCGCTCCCATGGTGCTATTATAGATGCAGGGACCCCTCCTCACATGTGTTGTACAGTCGATCAGATGATGAAGGCAGATTGGTTACACATACGAGCCATAAACAGCACGTGAGGGTAAACTGTTTCTCAAGGCTGTAGTGCAAAGAATAGATAAGGATTTAACTCCCCGTTTGCCAGACCTCAAGATCTAAGGCAAGACTAAAACACACAGTCAGTTTAGAATAAATCTGCAACAGCCAAAGAACAACAAAGGAGCACAAAAGTTTGAAAACATCCATTACAAAAGTATAGGCATTTTGCAGTTGTATGTTTCACCTGTCAGTATCATGATGTAAAGGTCTCATCGAAACAATTTTCAAACTTCCCCTTAGACTTTAAAAAAATATATAATTTGAGAGTCACCACATGATCTCATTTTCTGAGACTTCTGTTTGAATATTATAAAGTCATTTGGTTTCATCTGTTTCACTTTCTGTTTTGGCTGATTCTTTGAATAAATCAACGCTTTGCAAGATAGATACTAAAATAAATACAAAATGTTCCTTCTTGATGGAAAAAGTTATCTATTACCTCTTTTTCTAACTCCACGTTGGCTACCGATATGTGGTACTCATATACAAATCTTATTGATATTGAGATGGATTTTCATGCTTTTCTATGTTAAACTTAATCAATCCCGTAATTTACCAACACAGTTTCTCCTTATTAATATGATTATTCCTTTTTAGCATTGCCATGAGTGAACATTTTCCATTTTGGACTATGCCTATAAAAAATCTTCAAAGCCAAGTCACCATTTCATCTGCACACTGTGTCTCTTTGCGTCTTGTAGAGCCTAGATATATTTAATACTGGCTATATTTTGTTGCGCTTATGCAAAATCTGTATATTTGAACCTTATTGACACATATTTTTGCAATTATTTAGTTAATTTAATCTAATTATTTTAAATTTCATTACCATTACATTTTTGCTCTTTATTAGACTGTAATGTGTGAGCCACTGTGTTCAAGAATGTTCTCTTGTGGATCAATACAATACAAGTTTGTCTAAGTCTAAAACAACCCCTAAACTGCCCCCCCATCCCTCCATCCCTCCATCCCTCCCTCCCTTCCTGTCCACCATCACAGACTGTAAGCCATTTTGACACGTGCTTCACAGGATGTCAGGAGGCCTCCCCGCAGAAGGCTTTCTTTGGACTCTCCTTTTCACACAAACACTTGAAGTCTGGAGGTCATGTTTGGAGACAGTTTTAGCACCAAAGAGACAGAAGGTGTGGCTATGCTATAAGTCAAGGGGACGCGGCTCCAAAGAATGTAGCAACAGACAAGTACCGGTATTTATTTAAAAAAAAAAAAAAGTGAAACTAAACCATTTTTACTTGTATTGTAAATAAACAAACCTCAACTTTGTAATCCTGTTTAGCAATTATAGTCAAATTTAACATTGGCTGTGGTGCACTCAAAATCAAATTATTGTCAGCTTTTTGGAGTTATAAACCTATTAAAATCACATGTAAACAGGAAGTTAATCTAATTTCTTTCCCTCTGAATACTCACATAAGAATTTGCAGTTTGCATGTCATTTAGATCATCTTAAAGGTCTAGAAATCAGATTATAATGAGATTTTGGTGTGCATTTAAACATGGCCAGTGTCTATATTTACGTCATCGTTTCCACAGAAGCAACCACATTAGCATCATTATTTTATTTTTGTAAAGCTTATTCAATAGACAAATGTCCTTTAAAAACCATAATATCGCCTCTTTTGGATGCGCTTTGAATGAGAACTTGAAATACAAAGAATATGTCTAGAATAGATTGTCTTTTCTACATCTTTTCAGCTGTTACGTGATTGAGACCTTGGGGTTTTCTTTGTGGTTAAATGTTACCGTGACAGTGGCTTTATCTTATTCTCGTGATATAAAGCGGTTTAAGAGGTTGGTATGTCCTATTCAAGGCTGATGATAACGTGTTTACATGATGATACACAGTCATAACCGCAAAGGACTGAGGAAAAATAGGTCGGGCATGGACTTCCTCTTTAAGTCCATGAAGCAGATGATAAAGACTCAATATCATCAATGTCATCATAATAAAAAAAGCTTTGGCTGGACTATATGTTACTTTCAAATTATAATAGAAGATAGCAGTTTACCTCAATGTTACACTATCCATTGTGCCAATATAACAGCTATACTTTTACTGTTTGACTGATTCATGAAGTAGAAGATAAGGTCAATGCAGCCAATGTACTTTCCCCTATCAAAACAAATGTGGCCTCAGTGTCACCTTCTGCTGTATTTAGGAAAACAAATGTATATAATTTACCAATCACATAATTAAGGTGCACTATGTAACTTTTGTGAGTCCATAACGTGTTTGTTCAGATGGGGATGTTTTAGCTTTGACTGGAATGCTCCACAGTATGGCATTAAATGAAATAACTTTATTACTTAAAAAAAAAAAAAAAAAAAAAAAATTAAAATCATTCATTGCTACCGTGTGCCCACCTCTGCACACATATCATAACTTTAAACTGGTCTGCTGGTGTTACCTACTTGAGTCCATGGTTACTCTTTTAGGCAAATAAGTAACATCTCCATGGAAACAAGCAGGTGACAGACCCTCCACCCAGAAAGTTACACAGTGCATCTTAAAATAAATTCCAGTTCCAGTGCAAATGAAACATATGTCAACCTAGCGTCAGGAAAGAACAAGTCTATACTCTATCTCCTCCATTTATAGCTCCAGTTTATGATCCAGTTTTGTTTCATAGCTGTTTTCATGAAGCAGCTGCAGTTTACAAAAGTGGAACTAGGTGTGGCTAAAAGGGTTCCCCATTTCTCCACATACCTTAACATATTTTATAAAGTGCAGCTGACCAAACACATGTTACCCAGTCATCCAAACAGTTGCTAATGTAAATAAAAGAACAACAGAATAGACACATAGAGGAAGGTCCTTACCACATTTGTGTCAGTCTCTATTGTGTGCTCGACGACGTGTGTGTTTTCAGAGAGAGTGCCCTGGTCCCAGATGCAGTCCAGCTGAATGAGGGGCTGGCAGCGGTAGTGGCAAGTGAATTTACAATCTGTAGGAAAGAAAGACGAGGCAAAAAAAAAAAAAAAAAAACGTGTTAAAAGTTACATTATGGCGTTGATTGTATCTATCAAGCATGTAACACCACCAGGCCAAGTTACAGGTTAGAACTGTGGAAAGGTGACCCCATTTACACCAAGAATCCAGGTTTTTCAAAGTAATTTACAAACACCTATGCCTGAATTAATGTCGTACTGTTCAACATTTCTTTGTTTATTTATTCTGGATTCCATATAGTTATTACCCCAGCAATAACTATTCTACCTGTGATCCATATTTCAGGCAAAGCAATACAAAGTACACCTTTAAAACCTTTAAAATGTGCTCTATGTACATGATGTCCTCTTCTGTTCAACCAGGGTCACTGCACTCAAGTGAAAATACCACTTAAAATACCACTGTAGCCAATAATCTTCTCAAATCCAGTAATGTTTTTATGACATGTATTCTTCTCTGGTCTATTTAGTTTTTGTGTTGAGTTATGTTATGTTTACTTCCTTCCATCCTCAAAAACAAGCATTTAAAGAGGTCATAAAAATCCTCAATGTGAAGAAGCCTAAACTTAATCCGACCAATGGGGATAAGTGGTGTACTGAAATCACTGTATATGTTGAAGTGTACACATTCATAATACTGTTATCGCAATGGCAAAACATACTGTTATCTCTGTAGTGTACTTCCCTATTTTACACTATGGATAACCTCTCATTTAGACTGTACATACATTTTGAGTAGGTCTACACTTTACACAGTGGTTTTGCACTGCATATTTGCTTGGAGATTTCTCACTTATAGTGGTTTTGGGTTGATGCAAAGGAAGTTCAAGGTCGGTACGTTCAATGACGCTTATGATTCAACCACAAGAGACAAAACATAAGAGTTAGCAAAACTTCCGCGCTCCACAAGAAATACATTATTACTGCCTCGTAATGCATAGAAAAATAATTCATTTGAACTGTTTTTAATGTTTTTTATTTTGAGAATGAGACCCGAGCTCTTGCATGGCCTTATTAATTTCTCTTTGTTATTTGGGCTGATTGGACCTGATGAGTATAAAAACAAAGAATGATCTTTTTACATTATGTAGTTTCTGTCCACATATGAGGACATTCGTTCTACGTTTTAATCATTTTTGATAAAACATTTGAATAATGATTGAACATTTTTACATTGTTGCTGTTCTTGTATGCTGGTGTTAAAAATTTGCATTGTGGCCGAGACAACCCAAAATGTGTTGTCCACATATGTGACACCAGGTCCCAGGAGGATGACACTTTTGATTTAGATTTTCTTTTTTTTTTTTGCATTTCCAAGGTGTTTTACAGTGTGAATGTGATTTGTAAATTGATTATGACCAGACCTGAGTGGCTTCCAAATGTTTATCTAATTACCAAACAAAAACTATTTTAAAAAGCAGAATATGTTGATCTTAACTTAATTATTAACTTATTTTAAACACTTTGGATTTCACTTTGAAGAACAATGTAATTATGTTTATTGTATATAATTTATTATATTGACTTATTTTAGGCGTACTTTTAGCTTGAACTATCACTTTAGGATCTCTGTGTCGATGGCTCCTCTGATCGTGCTAACTCAACTGGTTCGTCTGTAACAGCCTCATGTATTGTAGCATGTTAGCATGTGAGTGTGTGTGCTGTGCATGTGACAGTCTGTGTGTGGGTTGTTTGGTTGTTTGTGTGGGATTGGGCGGTTGTGGGGGTAGGGTGGTCGGGCGGAAAGAAATGTGGGATTGTTTTTTAATGACTGTAAACCACTTTGTGTTAGATTTTTTATATGAAATGTGCAAAATTATAATGAACCAAACTTTCCCACACCAAAGTTTAAAGCTATGGTGTGGCAAAAGTGTGTTTCACTTGTATATTGTGTATAGATTCCTGGTAATAAAAAAAACAAAACAAAAAACACTTGCACTCACTGTCTGGTTAATACAATGATAACTATGCTTTTGAGAACATGTCAAGTGCACATACATGTTACACATTTTCTAAACTGATACTTTTTACTTTATTTTATGGATTTGACAGAAGAACAAGTGTCAATCTCCACATTTGAATCCATCATCTTGGTCTGGAGCACCAAGCAGTTTGTTATGTGGAAACTCCCTCCAGACAAAATGAGAACATACTACATATTGCGTATTAGTACAAGTATGAGTACAAGATACAACATCAACAAAAGCAAGTAGCCTCCTCCCTATCACAAAAGTTCTATAGTGCGTCTTTAATCAGTTCTACTCACTAACACAGCGCAGACTCTGCTTGTACAGTCCCCAGATGAAGTCTCCGCACAGGTCACACCAGGTGGGCTGAGTATGGCTGCATGGTTGAAAGTTGTGGCCCTCCCCCCTCTCCTCGGGTGGCTGGGGGTCGCTGCGGCTGCTCAGGACCCTGATGATGCCCACCCGACTCAGCAGCTCTGGTACTTTCCCCGCACTGATCCTCAAAGCATTGGTCCTCTCCAGGCGTGGAGGGGAGCACGGGGAGCGGGACCCCGTCAGCTCAATGCCATCCCGGGTCGGTACCAGGTCTCTGAGCTCAATCAACTCGCTCACGGACATGGTCAGAGGACTGGACGGTCAGCCATTCTCTAAAATGACAGGGGTAATATTAAGGTGAGTAGGGATACCTGTGCATTCTCTTGGATAGTCAGGTAAGTTGGTTTATTAACAAAATGGTCTGAGGGTGGCAGTATAGCAGCTAAGTTGGTACAGATTTATACCAACTAGCCAAAAGGTTGACAGTGTATTTCTTCTGCCAGCATGGTATAGCAGTGTAGCATTGAGTATTGTAGAGAGTAGTGGTCTGCAAAGATGTACAGTGGTTGTGCACAATATTAGAACATTATTATGAATTATAGACGTGCATCTTTGTTGTGCAAGTGGATGAAGCAACTGGGACAAAACATTTCTACCATACTGGATTCAAAAGGTGTATTGTAGCTAAACAGGAGCAGGCCTATAGCTTTATATGATGCTAAAAAGAAACCTACTTTCTTTCTGCTGGCAGCCTAATAGGATATTGTGAGACTTGTGTGTTGCATTATGAGTGTCATCTTCCATTTATAAGATGTTTACTATAAAACCAGACAGCTCACTTCCAAACACACAAGAACACAGTGTGCCTAATACATTTCTTGACAACTTTGATTTATATCCTACGTACAGACCCGGGGATGACAGAACCCTGATTATATAACTGTTATACAAACCCGTTTTGCATGCCCCGTTTACTTTTTTCCAACAAAACCTTTGGTAGATAGTGTTTTGCATTTAAAAAGAAGCTGTACGCGTGGCTTTTTTACAATGGAGCTTGTGTCGGACGCGCAATGGAGACGTCAGCCTTTTACGCACGGTCTCCAAGCAACGGGGAAAGTTCACTTTTAGAGGAAAAACTTAAAAGTTGAAAAGTACAAACATGCTTACCAAAAGAGAGATGAAAGTATCCCGTTATCAGCTAAAACACGGCAAATCTTCCATCTGAAAAAGATTGCTTGTTTCCAGTCCATGCAGATCGCGGTGGATACAGTGAAGCTCCACCGTTACATCTTTGGAGATTGGGCAACTTCAAAGTCAGCAAAAAGTAACAAAAAGTCAACCAAAGTACAAACACACGCTCAGATTTTCAATATAATCATGATCAAGGCTGGAGTAGTGCGTAATTTTGCCGTATTTTTGGTTAGAGGAGGAAGCGGATCATGATAAAAGTGGAGTGTGATCAGATGAGGCTTCTGACATCCGGAGTACTCTGCTTCTCACACGGAGGGACGCTGTCTTCAGCCTGGAGCAGCTGAGGAGGCGTGAGGCCCCCACCCCCAAAAACCACACACACACACAATAAGAAACTCTATACAACCTGTATCCAAACTCACACAGCTTCAGCTTACAATGAACACATCTAAAACTCAGTCAAAAACTTCCATAGAATAACAACAATTGATCAGCTTATCCAGGAAAGAAGTGCTCTGCCTGAAGTGTTCACAGTATGGCATTAAACATGTTCATCTCCATGGGAACGAGCAGGTGACAAGGCCAAGACCAGGCAAGCTACATCTTTTACCTTTAGTGAACTGGAGATTGTAATATACAGGGCTGAAATGATTCTAGTGAAGGTGTATGGAGTTTAAAACACGCACTTCCTGTATTGACATATTACAAAGTAGAACACATTGTTTACAGTTTGAGAGAAATACACAGCCTAAATGTGCAGGTTTGTGCGTTAAACTTGTGTGAATCAAATAAAACACAACTCCAGGTCTGTTTGTGACGAGGAAACAACATTTTTACATAGATCTGACAAAAGTGTAATATGGGACCTTTAAGAGGTTCTCAATTGGTCCAGTCTTTTAGCAAGTCCTTTTGAATTTTCTCAGTGCTCTCAACAATCAGCTGGCAGCTTTTCTTGTGCTTGGGCCAATGCTTCACTTGACACTCCCTGTATAAAAAAAACCAACATTTTAATTCCATTTCCTTTGCTTGTTATGTACCGTTGCGCTCACCTGTTGCAGTACCACTCTCCTTGACACCGGGAGCATCTTTTCGTAGCTTCTCTTCCGCAGGATCCACACTTGGGTTTCTCTGGTAGTAAATGTTCCATCACCTCCAGGTTGTATGTCTGAGCCAAACTATTTCAGAGCAAACAAAGACTTATCAAGTACAGGGGAAGGAAAGGTACTGTATGTTTTATCAAATGACTGAAATAGCATACATTTTTAACATTACCTCTGAGCCTGTTGCCTCAGGTCACTGTCTGAAGGATTAAAGGTTTCTTTTACTTGATACTTGGCGATTGCTTTGTATTTCCCCTTGTTCTCAGTCACAATATGGTTCCACATGAATGGTATCTGTTAATGATGAAACAATTAGAATAGAAATATGTATAGAGTATAGGGATTGGTGGGAGTCAGAGGTTCTGTTGTAGGATTGTCAAAAAATGTATACGCAAATACAAAAAATTAGACAAAGTTGGATCGTGTCTGAATAGTTTTTGTATTATCTATACATCCATGGGTTTCAGAATGATGAAAAATTAGGACGGTCGTCATAGCAATTTACAATTTAAAACTAAATATTGTATCTTTTGAATGGGAAAAAGACATGGCATGAAACAGGAACGTGAATATGAGAACCAGTATAAAACCACATGATAAAATGCAGAAACCTATAAAACAAATTAAGGAAGAATTTATGAGATTTCCTCAAAATGGAGTTTGAAATTTCATCATGATTTGTAACAACACTAGGTTTTATCAGGGTGAATAGATAAGTCAGAATAGCACTACACAAGACTAATGATTATTATTGTGTCACCTGCTCCAGTATGAGTCCCTTTTTTGGAGGGGCGGGGTCAGTGACAGCGAGATGAGCCAAAAACCTGTGCAGATCCACCAGGGCAGGGAGCTGGTCAATCACAACTTCAGTCAGGAAACTCCTCAACTGGAAAACAAATAAACATGATTAAATTCACCAAACAACACAGAGTTTCCCGACTGCACATATTTATTCAGCAGACCTCATACTTTTAGACCAACATACGTATTATATTTGACAGTGTAACAGTACTCTAAAGTTTTGGTTTCTCCTCCCACTTAAGTTTACACAAGATAGAGGATTTATTTTGAAAGTATATGATTGTTACTACAATTTTAGGCTAGTTTTCTCACCTCTGCATATGAACAGAATAGGGCAGTTGGTAGACCTGGTTGTATAATCAAAGACACAGGAACAGGACGAGAAAGCACGGGATAATTGAAGGAAACGTCTCTTTCAAAACAACCTGTGGCTGATTCCCTGTCATAACAAAGTGAGAGGATCTGATTTGCTCCTATAGGACAAAGATCTGGTACTGAAACACTTCCTGAGCAACTGCCCAGTGTAAATACAAGCTTCTGTTCAAATGGAGGAAGGCATGCAACACACCTGCTGGTCGGAGCGATCTATTATATATAGTAGCAGCTGTAAACAAACTATAAGATTAAAGCGTGTGTTGCTTTGGCTAATCGTGTATAAATTAGAAAACAGAATTCAAATATATAATAATTAATGTGATGGTTAAAGCTGATTACCAAACCGTGGAAAGAGGAAGTAGGTAAAGTAGTTAATAGTTCATAGCTTTCACAAACCCTTTGGCACATTGTTGTATTCACATGTATAAGTTTAAAGAGACTTTTTCAGACAATAAGCAGGGTAAACACACAGCCAAAGCATCAAACATAACACAACTCTTTTTATGAGTTTGTAAATGATAGAAAGTTTTACAGTTACATGTGGACATCACACAGTGGTCTGATTTCGACACTACTGCTGAAAAAGGAAACGTTGGGTAAAGCAGCTTTAATGCTTTTGTTTTAGCCACATATCCACTTATTCAAACAGTAAAAACGTGGTCAGTTTGATTTGAAAACGCCTCCCATTTGCACAGTTTTATCAGTATTGTATCCATTTTTTTACAGATAGGGAGCAGGTTTTATTTCATGATTCACGGTGTGTTCTTCTAAAGACTCTATACATTATTTACAGTGAAAGACTTTCGGCTTTCATTTATGAACTCTGAATTCGGAAAATCAAACTTGAGTCAATAGGGGTCAGGCTCTCTGTGAAGAGTCTTTGGATTTCATTTGTCAAGGGCAAATGTAACTCTAAAATCTTTTCAATACCAAATCAAATATTAAAGTTAATAGTCTGGTCTACCACAGAAACGATCACAGACATTGCTGCAGTGGCTCTTTGACTCTTTTGGTTTGATTTTGACAAACCTTCAGAAGCTGGTTTTTGTTGTAGTTGTTGAAATCATATTTCTGTTGGCAGTTTTCATTGAGGAGAAGATTGTACAAGGCGATCCAGGCCTGGGCATCCAGTTTAGTGATCTTCAACCGATCCTCATCCGGAACCTTCTGCCATTTGCCATTCATGTACTTTTCAACCTGACCTGCAGCAAGAGACACAGCAAATAGCGATAGTTATGTTCATATAATGTTGTTCTACCATTGATTAAGGCCACATCAGAAATCAATGTTAGAACTTGTTGTTCAAGTGACTAAAATTATTTTTCATGGTTTAATCCTGTAGTATACACGTACAAACAGTAGCACAAAGTTCAAAATCTTCTCTTCCAGAAAATAAAGTATGAGTTATCATCAAAAAGTGGTTCATAATTGTTAAGATAATAGATTAATCTAGTCAGTTGAAAGTGCCTAGTATCTTTTTAAAAAAACAGATTCTCAAAAAGCTTAACATTGGACCTTACCCTGCATCTGACATTTTAACATAACTAAAGTTAAGAATATATATAACCAGTCTAAGCTACACAGATTTTCAAAAAGGCACAGAATTGGAGTTTTTTTTGTGATATACCTGCTTTACAACGGCTCCAAGGACAGCAGTTGATTAGCTGAACCAAGACACAGGGGATGTTGTGGGTGCAGAGCAACCGGTTAATAACACTAATACTGCAGAAAGAAAAGAGGGGAAAAAACTGTTCAATTAAAGGCTTTTTCTCATTTTCCTGTACTGCATGTAAGACGTTATACAACCAATGATATAACAATGGATTTGCGCACCTGTCTGTGTGATCAGTGATGTAACGCAGGACTGAGAGAGCCTTTAGTGAAATGTCCAACTCCAGAGCAACATTTTGATTTTGTAACTCCTGCCGAGAGAAAGTACATAATGGTTTTATCCATCTCTATGTGACTATATTGTATTTCATGAATACTGTGTTTTCGGTAAGCAGAACAGTCTGGTTTAATGCTGTCCTAAATTATGGGAATGAGTAGTTACGGTTTTATAGTCACTGTTTAAGGAATGGCTTATAATATTTTTTTCCAGTAATAAACATCTGTAAGTTTCTTATTTGACTTATTAAAGGTGCACAACACAACATTTCTTATGAGCATCTGCTACCTGCTTGTTGCCAGATGTTTTGCCTAGAATGTTCCACAGTATGGCATTAAATGTATTTATCTTGTATTTATTCAATTACATTATGATTTCTCTCCACATATCTGAACTGTTACTTGACCTGAGAATGTTTCCATGGAGATGGATTTGTTTAATACCATATATTCCAGGCAAAGCAACGCCATCTCCATGGAGACAAGCAGGTGGTGGACCCCACATGAGAGCACGTGTAAGGAACGATAATCTTACTTACAGTTATGGCCACTTTGTGTGTGCTGTGCATGACTGAAAGGCTTTTATTCTGCACTTTTCTCCTTTAATGTTAATTTTATGATGATTATTTGTGATTATTTATGTCTTGATTTGTTGTATTGTGATTTTAATGTCTTTCTTATTCTGTAAAACACTTAATAACTTTGTGTATGAATTGTGCTGTACAAATAAACTTGCCATTCAATGGGTTTGGGAGTACATATTAACTGACCTGTGGGTTTAAAAGTGCTTTAATGTGAAAAAGTGAAAGTTTGTTGTGGGTTTGGAAATAACCTCTTTATATACTCCTAAAATAAATAATACAAATTCATATAATGTCATACCTCTAGAGAGGAAGCGTCAACTGTATTCACATTGCTGAGTTGTTCGTGCATCGCGTCCCCCTCCCTGGTCACTTTACTGACGAGCAGAGTGAGTTTACGATGGCAGTAATCCACTAGGTCCAAAACAGAGTCGTCAGCTGCTTCACATGAGTCCTACATACAAAGGCAGAATGTTAGATATGCATTTACTATCTGAGTGTTTTGGGTTTTTTTTTTTTATACAATGGCCAAACCTTATGGAACATTATCGTTTCAAGTAGGTTTATGATGGTGGCCTCATGACGAATCTAAAAATGTTAAAGAATAAGATCAGCAGGGCATTGGACGTAAAACCAGTTTTCATAGCAAATGTTTGATTCGATTAACTACTTTCTTACCACTATGTAAAGCTGAAATGTGTTTTGGGGCTTGAAGTCTTGAAGTTGACATAAAATAGGGAAAACCTTGTGTTTCCAGACCTCAATCAGAATCATCTCATGAACGAGGACTGGAATCTAGAAAGAAAAGTGCTCTAACAACTGTCCTACAATGCAATAGTATAGTATAGTTGCCATTACCTTTCTAAGGGACACCAGAAGCTCTTTCACAAATTCATCGTGCATGGCAGTAGCACTTACGATGGCCTGCATGTTCAGTTTCTCAATATACTCATGCTGTTTGAACCACCTGCAAACATCAGAGAAGAGAGCATGAAATACCAGAATACAAATCTGCAAATTATAATCAAAATAATATAACAAGGTAACAGAACTGAGATGAACTGTATCCCAAAGTTGACCAAATTAACCTATTTCCCCCACACTTTTAAATCATATATCACTGAAAAACATTTACAAATCCAGAGTAATGTTACTTCACAAAAATACAGTGTAGCCCCATGTATTTTTCTAGCTAGTAAACAATAAAGTTATGTCTCTTACCCAGCAGAACCCACGTCTTTTAGGCTAAAAGTCGTCAAACTCTGAATAAAACCCTCTGCTTCCACTGGTAAAATAACACTCGTGTCCATTTTGTTTTAAGACGCAACAAAACGAAATAGTATTTGAACAGTAAAAAGAAAATGAAGCTAATTTTGCTCTATTAAAGTTAGCGTTAGCCGTGTTCTAGTTTAGCCGTAGTTCTATCCGTTACCATGGCGCCGTCCTGCTCCTGTTACCATGGCGACAGTACACAACTGCAGTACCTGTGTTTGACCAGTGTGGGGCAGCAACTGCGCATACAAGCAAAGCCCCAAACCCCCAAAAATGTGTACATAATGGAACAATGTACTTAAGCCTCTTTGAACCGAACATGTTGTATTTCAGTGTTATTATTTTCGTCTTTTAGTCTAGTTTTTTCAGTTCCAATTTTGAAGGTGTACTTTTTGGGTTGTTGTTTTTTTGCTGTTGTTTTGCTTACTAAACATCTATTTCTACCAAGCTGAGTGTAGCATGCATTTGCAACGAGCCCATTCTTGCAAGGTGGGTTAAAAATCCTAAATTGATATTGGCTTTACATGTGATATCAGTATTTTTGTTTCTTTCTACAGAAGTCATCAACCAGATATGTTTTTTAATGGCAAATTGGCCACTTTTTCAATTACCTAGATGTCAGTATAAGTGTAAAAAGCCTCCATGGTTATGTAATAATTGTAAAAGCATGATTTTTATTAGCTATAGGCTGTAAGTCAGTACATAAAGAGGCCCCCCCCCCCCCCATTGTCTATCACAGTGACACCGAACGCTTCAAAGAATTAGATCCACACTTTCTTTACAAAACACAGATTTGATGTATTTTGTTTTTCCATGGATTGGTAATAGACATTTCAGTGTATGTGCTATGCAAAAACAAACACAATAAATACACAATGCTTCAAGGAAAACAGGGAATATAGTCTCTTTATCAAGGTATTGTTTTTTTTACTGCATCCTCAAATGCGCCACCTCAATTACCCCCAAAAAGTTACATCATTTCGTTAGATAACCACTCTGATTAGATGTTTGTAAAGATCACCACACTTGCCATTTTCAGACACACGTTGCAGTCAAGAAAGGAAAGGATTGTCACAGTGAAATTTGTCAGGGGTTAAGGGGTTTATATCACCAGGGATTGCATTATACACACACACACACACACACACATCACTTTCACATTTCTGGTTTGAATTAGTATTGTTGACAGATAGGATAGACTGGAAACCCCGAACAAGAGCTGGAGTTTTGGAGATGCTCTGAACTTGTTATATAGTCATCACCTTTTACTTTACTCGTACCTTTTTACTACTTACACTTGCCCATTTTTGTAGCTGCACATTAAGTTTGGGTGATATGGTGATGAAAATCAAATTGTGATTTAATTCCTGAGAGAATGCTACACTTTTTCTCACCTTTAGCAATACTCTGAGTGAGCAACAACTGGATAAAACCAAGTGCAAAGACCTGTGAACTTTCAGAAGCAGATGACTTTAGTTAGTCAACGCAATAAAAATGATACAAAGTTTATTTTAGATTAATTGTGATGTAGCTCAGTGAAAACTTGAAACAGTTATATCCCATTTTTTTAAATTTTTTTTGGCATATCGCCCATCCCTACTTCACATTGTCAGCTTTTAATGTTTACTTATTGTCCGCATCATGATGAAAAGCTGTGGTAATGTCTTCCCTGTCCCTTAGTCATAATGTTAAAGCTGTTAGTTGTATAAGTTGTAATGAAAAGTCGTCCATGTTGTTTTTCCATGTATATTCACTTCCATTGTCCATAGGTAAATGAATCAAACTTTTTCATTGCGTTTTCAAATTACTTCCAGCACACAACAATGTTAGGGTCATTTTCCAAGCGTTCATCCAATTCCTGGTAACTTATTCCTGTGAAATGGAGGGAGACATAAGTGTTTTGTCCATATACAATTGTTACCCAACCAAAGAGCTTTACAAATTTACCCGTTTTGCAACAGATCTCATCGTAACTATGGCAACCGGTGAAGAGACGAGGAGGCCTGCTTTTCTCATCGCGGATAACCTTGACGGGATACTTCTGCAGCCTCCGTATTAGACATTTCATGAGACCGAACTGGATCAGCTTCCTGAAACGCACCAGATGTGAGCCAGATGTGGATCATAAAAGTTTAAACAGTTTGACTTTCTAGAAATAGTTAAGTAGGTTTTTCAGGAATTGTTAAGTCTAGAAGGCAGATGTCTTTCATTTCCACTGAAAGGAAATTGAAGATCTATTTTGTTCAGGTATTTAATTTGACACATTTTTCCTGTTGGATAAAAACTGATTTAGACCAGATTTAGATCTGCTTTTGATTTGGTCTCAACATGTTTAGGCTTACTTTTGTGCATTATGAGTTAAATATTATTTATTTATGGGTAAATTCTGGTTGGCTGCTTTTGTCCTGTTTACATCTGTTTTGGTCCATATTTTACTTGTAGTGTTGGTTCTGATCAAGTGCATCTTTTACAGCAGGTTAAAAGTTTCGAGTTGACATTAGGAATGGGACAAGATCTCATGCCACAAGCTCTCACAAGATAAAATTACCCACAACGTTGCACACAATTAGAACATGATCTTTTTTTGTTTCTTATGGTTACATTTGGCTCAGACAAAAAAAAAGACACCGAGTTACACTACTTTAGAAGTTGTAGCTATAAAGAGCAATGCTACAAGGCAGATATATATTGGAAATATTATTTCTTAGCCTACAATGTTTATTCAATTACGGTAGTTCATACTTTAGTTCATATGGTGAGTGGGCTCTCCTCCTTACAGATATGATTTGTAAATTGGCCTGTTGGCCAACCTACATATCTCCATAGACGTAGATAAGCTTGATACTGTAGAACATTTCCAGGCAAAGCCATATTATCTGCATGATGAAAAGCAAGTGGCCCTGAAAAGTTACATGTTGCACTTAAAAAAAAAACTAAGTTATTTAGTTACCTTTTTCATATCAACCTATGTATAGAGCACTTAAGTCAGAACACTTTAGTCCAGTGAATACTAACCTCTCGTCCACTCTTTGAAGTTGTAGTGAGTATCGAGAACAAAGGTCGCGGACCGTAGTTCCTGGACTCAGACCACAGTAGAGCTGGAAAACATCTCTGAGGCTCGCTTGCTTCTGACCTGAAATCAAAACAACAGTGACTAATGGAAAAGTACATCAAAACTCAAGGCCAAAATGAGAATGAACTGCATTTACCCGCTTTAGTGACATAATTGAGGCACTCCTCCTGGATAGACTTGTCATCCATAAGGCTTTGTACTTTTGGAGTAGTGCAGTAGACGTTGCTGTACTGTTGTGGACATAGGACAATAGATGCACATATAAACGAAAGGTACTAACATAAATAATTTTCTGTTGTGCAGAGCCAATTGTCAAATGTGATATGTCTATCAGGTGCAAAGGTAGTATGCAGTGACCTGACTCTTTTTAACAGTACAAATAAGCAATATTAAATAAGAATAATGTTAAATCATTGTTTTGATCCTGCTCATTAATATCCAGTTATACACAAAAATCCAGGTTTTAATCTTGGATTTAGATTTGGGTTATTCCTTTGTATTCAGGCCGATACAGTAAAACGTTCGCCAACCCCTGTTTTAACAAATGTGTTGTGTTACCTGAAATATTGATACCAGGGTCACAATATCATAATACCTATAAGAAAAGATGCATTACATTAGAACATCATCTGTGCCCAAAAAACATAATACAAAATAAAAAAACATATTATCTATGTATGCTTAAAGGTACACTATGTAACATTTCTAGGGAGGGTCCGTCACCTGCTTGTCTCCATGGGGATGCCTGGCCTGGAATGTCACACAGTATGGCATTAAACTTATCTATGCTGCATTTATTCAATTACCGTCATTTAATTGCTCACAAATACCTTCAAAAACAGTTTTAGTGTGAGTGGTGTCGCCTCTTCACAGATCTGATAGTCACTTAGTGTTGTCATCTCCTTGCTTCCAAGGAGACACACAAATTTAATGGAATACTGTACAACATTCCAGACAAAGCAATAACATCTCCTTTGGGAGAAGCAAGTGGCAAACCCTCCTCCAGAAAAGTTACACAGTGTATCTTTAACAAACTTACAGTAGATTCTGCACAGCAATTCGAACAAGATTGAGCTCCACATCTGCCTCTGCTGAGATTTTTTGAATGTGTCTGAATCCATCAATATAGGGCAAGATCTAAAGAAAAAAACACAGACACACAATTGCAGCTTTTTATGTGATACAATATGTTCTACAGTATAAACACTAAGTACACTGAATATGGCCTCACCTGTTGAGTGGTGAGGTCCCATTGAGATTTGATGAAGTGGTCCTTGCACTGACTGAAAACAGGGACATCATATTCTTGGACTATGGCTGGATCTTTCCTTGGCTGAATTTCTTTCAGATGTATAGTATTGGATGTGTCTAGAAATACAACATATAACAGCAATTTGTACAAATGCTCTAATGTGGTCAGAAACGATGTACAAGTAAAATGATATAACTTTGGTTCGCATTATGTAAATCAAATTTAGATTATTTTCTTGTGATGCCAAAGATGCATTTCTATTGCTTGAATAATACTGTAGCATACAAAAGTAACTGTGGTCATAAAGTTTTTACTAGAGCATTACCAGAGGATAAGGGAAATAGGATATGCTAGTGACTATTTAGCAAATCGTGAATAGATTTTTAAATTACTTTGAATTAATAATATACTTTACCAATAGGGAGTGTGCAGGCACCCGTAGCATTCAGTTCTTCTAACAAAGTAGACATAATGGGCAATAATTTCTGTTTGCTTTCTTCATTAGATATAAAGCCACTTTCAAGCTGCAAGAGAGACAAGAAATTATTTTTGATACTACGATCAGTGAGAATTCCTATGGCTCACTGTTAATAGTGCATAAAGCACAAGTGTTACAGCAACAGTTAAATCACATATATCAGTGCTCTGCAGCCATCACCATGACATCACCACAGCAATGCACAAACAAATGCACAACTGCTGTGAGTAGAATGTAAAGACTAGCTGAATTTAAAACACTGAAATAACTGATAGTTGACACATTTACAGAGACTGGAAGGACTTTTCAGACTCACAGGTTCCAGTTTGTAGGCCTGGTATAGGCACATTAAACAATTTGGAGCCGAGCGTTACGCAGTTTTAATATACATACATACATATATGTATATATAAATATGTATGTATATATGTATGTATATATGTATATATATATGTATGTATATATGTGTATATATATATATATATGTATGTATATATGTATTCTTGAAATAATAGATAATAGATAATATGTTACCTCAAGTGTAGTGAGGTAGCCAGACAGTTTCTTAACAATAGGCTCTAGTGGACATGTGTTGGTCTGAGCGTCACAAACGAGGCCAAGATTAAACAGGAGAGCATTTCTGCTATACTTTTTATGCTCAATGCACACAGGACATCCAATCAGCTTCTTCCCCATTGCAGTACTGTAACAAAACATATACATTGAATGTTGTTGTAATCAATTTAAAATAATGCATAAATGTTCAGATCACATACACTGTTATTAGTTTGTTTTGCAGCTCTGGTTTGGTGATAATGTAAACCTGGACTGTGTCAAACAGTTCACGAGAAATGTACTCCTCTGGAACCTGAGAAAAAGCATAAAAACAACAAATTAATGGTGAAAATAAAAATAAAAACAAAACAAAAATGGAGTATGAAAAATACATCAAGTAAACTGTAGTGACATGATAATTATTACAATTTTCTTTATCAAATGTATGTACATGTAATATGTACCAGAAAGATACAATAATAGAACTACTGTTATTATTAAAATCATGCCAACGTGTTTCAGCCCTTTGGCCTTCATCAGAGCAAACTCCAGATGGCTGTCCCAGAGCAGATTTAAAGTCATAGGTGTAGGTCACATGATTAAAGTGGGCTGGACACAGTCACCTGGTGCATGATGGAACATGTAGGATCAGTCAAGTTTAGTCCAGTAATATGAACTAATATGGCATTTAAGTCATATATAACAACTATAGGAAAAAAAAAGTACTAGAGATGTATAATGTTCCACATAAAAATGAACAAATGGACAGTCAAGTCAGTATACCAAATAAGTTGGTGTTGCAGTTAATGATGCAGTTAATTTTTTGAAAATTGTACAGTGTAAATCTCCATCAGTGCCTTTATAAATATTTAATTTGGCAACAAATTGGTCAACAGCCATTTCCCTCCACTGAAACAAAAGACATGCCTGGACACTAAGGCTGCCTGCTACAGATGTGGTAACTGTACCTATTGTGAATATGTACAGCAGACTAATTCTTTCATGGACATTACATCAGGTCAGAGTTTTAATATCAGAAAAATCATTACCACTTATGTGCTATACCAACTTGAATGTCCATGTGGTCGTTTTTATGTGGGCCGAACAAAACGCAAAGTAAAAAACAGATTAGCTGAACACAAACAAGCTCTAAGGACCTATAACCCGCTGTATCCCATGGCCATGCACTATAAAGAAGCCAACCATGGCAGTTGTACAAGCCTAAAAATATGTGGGATAGAACATATTCAAGAAACAACCGAAAAAAAAAACTTCTTTAGAGACAGTCTTACCGGCCCTATACTCAAGGCCTTAATGAAGAGTTAGATTACCTCCCCTTCTTCTAAAACTACATGCTTTAAATTTATGTAAATAATTAAAAATGAAATGTCTACTTTATTTACATACCATATTTTCATAAATGTTTTCTAAGATTTGTCCCCTAGAAAATTATACATCCCTAGCACTTTGTATTTTTTTCTATTCTGTACTTGTTTATTTACACTAATATGAACATGTATGTATGTATGTATGTATGTATGTATGTATGTATGTATGTATGTATGTATGTATGTATGTATGTATGTATGTATGTATGATTTAAATGTCATGTTAAGAACTGACCTAAACTTGATTCATCCTACATGTTCCATCATGCAGCAGGTGACTGTGTCCAGCCCACTTTAATCATGTGACCTGCACCTATGGCTTTAAATCTGCTCTGGGACAGCCATCTGGAGTTTGCCCTGATGAAGGCCAAAAGGACAATTTTGCACAATCTTTATACATCCAAGTAGCAGTAATGCCTCTAACTTTTTACCACTATTATTATTATTTATATTGATTTGATTTGCATATACTGTAATCCTTTGGTAGGATGGTGGGAGTGAATGCATGTTCTCAATAAATATTAACTATTCATTATATTCATTAACTACTGAGAAGTGGGAAAACACTTGCTGACAAATAGCTGGATGTATGATTAAAATCATATAAGGATGACGTGTAGAATAATGATTTATTCTATGATTTTACTTATTAACATAACCACATAATCTTAACTTACCTGATAAGTGATCTTTGGTCCCAGTGTTGGGTGAAATTCACTAAAGAATATGCACTCTATGCGAGTATTCAGCCCCATTATCACCGGTGAATCAAAAATCTAAAACAAGGATTTATAAAAAGCAGCTGAGTGCAGTCAAAATGCATGACATGACCATCACTTTCAGGTCTCAGAATTTACAGCTAAACAGGAAGCTAGCTAAAGTCGCCTAATAGATCTGGATCTATTGCAAGAATCTGAAAGCTTTATGCCGTGCTAAAAATTTAAAATTAGTAGAAAATATACTCGACAAGGGTGCGACTATTTATACTGTCCGTCTCTTTCCGTTGTAGAAAACTTCACAACAACTCCTCAAAACATGCACCACCAAAGATGAACAACAACGATGCGTTTAGTGTTTGTTGTAAAGGATAGACACATGCGGTCGTAAGGGTTGCTGAAAAAATACAAAATCTCAGTCGCCTATGTTGTTTTCCATTTATCAAAATAGTTACTAAATATTTAACTATCTATGTACTATTTTTTTAATCAATATACAGTTACATTTTGTAATCATTGTATTATTGTTTTTAGATAAGAAATTTCCTATGCTTTTAACAGCAGCACCGTTTCCTTTGCGACCGATTGCGCATGCGGACTAGGTCACGTGACAAAAACACCAGAGAGGGAGGGAGGACATGCAAGTTCCGTGATATGAACTTGAGCCTACAAAATACTTAAAAATATGAATTTCTGGTGAAATACAAATCTCTATCCGAAGAGGAGAAAGATTGTAACTATCACGTAATTCAAAAGTAAAACTGAAATGAATGCGGACTGTTTAGTTTTAACGCTATCTCAGAAATATTAGCCTACCATGTGGAGGAGAGCCCTCAATGAAGTGTTCTCGTTTATGGGATGCATGAATAATAAATCACAGGTAATATACGTGAATTTATTTAATTTAAAGCTAATTAAACAGCAACATTTGCCAATTTATTAGCTTATCTGAGTGTTGCTGCAAGGTCCCTAATAACCTTATGTTGTGTTATTGTACCCTACTTCTATTAGTTAGACTGTATCTATAATGAAGCAAAAGGAGTTCATAATTCAACCTTCTACAGCTCAGATCTCATCATGGTACATAAAATGAACCAAATATTTCCCACTAGTACAAAGAAAAAGTGCCCAGGATATTATTTTGGTAGTTTTGTTGTAGACTATATATTCAATGTGGCCATGATTCTTCTGCTCCCATTGGCTACTGTTCCCTACACACATACTAATTTGAGCCGATAAGATAACTTTTTCCGACCTCAATACCGTGTACTTTATGGTTTTCTTGGAATGACCAATGGTTCTGTTTTTGTTTCCATGCTGTAGGTCAGGTTAGTTTGAATGTTATCTGTCAATAAGTAATAATAATAATAATAATAACAACAACAACAGCAACTATCATTATTATTATTATTATTATTATTATTATTATTATTATTATTATTATTATTGTTATTATAAAAATAATAAATTAATACATACACATTGCATAAGATGAAATAGACTCTGTCATCCCTTAATAAATCATTACAGTTGATCTGGGTGGTGTATGCTGTGCGTGGCTGCAGTGGTCTGGCTCTTCCTGTGCAGAGAATAACAGCTCTGCAGGCAGCACATTCCTGGAGTCAACTTTTCCAGGAGAAAGGTGTGAGTGAACCGGACCTGTCGAGTCGCTACATAACCGCCCATGTGCTTGGGGCCAAGACAGTAAGTACCACCATTTACTGTATACACACAGATTACAGCACAGTTAAGGTTTTGTTACATTGTTTTATTTACAAACCTTTTTTTAATAAATATTTTTCAATTAAAAAATCCAACATTCATGAATGCCAATATTGAATATTGGTATTAGTGATGATCCAGATAGATTTGCTGGTGTGGCATCTCTTCCAGGATATGGACTGATATACTGGTTAGCCCTATTTATTTATGTAATAAGACTATTTGTTGGTTGGCCCAGTCCCAGATTGTTTGGACTGCTATTTATACAAACCGTTTCTGTAGTTTTAAAAAGAATAAATAACAGTTTCACTTAAAATATCTATATATATATTTTTTTTACAAATTTAGATCAGTTTTGTCATATTTTAAATCTTTTTAAGGAAATATTAATAATTTCCCCATTGTGGGTCAAATAAAGACTATCTTATTTTACCTCATTTCAAGATCTTTGCTCCTGTAGTGGTTGAAATTATTGCTGAGCAGTTACATAAAATTTTGATTTTGGTAGCTAGATTGGTGCATCTGTTGTCAGTTTGTATATGTATGATTGTATGATTTCAATTTAGGCTCCATTTTAGTGAAAAATGTACAATCAGCAGTTACTCTTCCATGTGGCCTTCTAAGTTCTACGTTGTGACATCCTCAGTTCGATACGTCCACATTCATACTTTTACAGTATGAATCAATATGGTGGAGAGTGAAGACATCTGCTGGCCATTTAAACATGCACTTACAAACCACAATAATGTTACTTATTTAGTGAACTCATAAATAGAGAGTACATGCTCACATATGTGTCTGTAGTACAATATGTTGCTCCCTAATGTCATTTTTATATGATTCATTGATCCTAGTTTGAAAGTGTCAAAGCCGAGACGCTGTCCGAGCCTCTGTGCCCTGAAAAGACACTACAGATATGGAAGCTCTGTGCCAAACGGCTTAAGAGGTAATTTATTTATATGAAATTTGATGACCAATATTTCATAATTAGCCTTTGGTGGTATAATCTATGTGTATAATATATATGTATAATGTGTGGGTGATACAGTAATCATTCAAGTAACAATTATTAAACATTTCTGGTCATGTTATTCTGAAACAAGAAAATGACTCCACCAGGCCAAGTTAAAGGTCAGATCTGTGGAGACAACTGCGGTCAAAATAGGGATGCATGTTTTTCACTTTTTACCAGTAAAACACCTGAACTGTAATGCATGCAATAAATAGTTCTTTATTCTGTGGAACATTCCAAAGAAAAACAATAACAATTCAACAATTTCCATGGAGAAGGGTAGGTAGTGTAAGACCCATCAGAAAAGTTACACAATGCAGCTTTTTTCCTTTAAAAAGTGAATCTGTTTTCTTTTCTGTGTTTAACTTTGTGTTGTGTAGGATGCCGGTGCAGTACGTGATAGAGGAATGGGACTTTAGAGACCTCACTCTGAAGATGAGACCACCTGTATTTATACCCAGACCTGAAACTGAGGTGAGTTTTGACCACCTTGTTTATGTGTAATAAGCTTCACACGCTCATAACCGCTCACCTGACAGGAACAAAACCATCAATCACACACAAGCACCGCTTATTGTACAGATCTTTGTAGTATAGTTTTTTTTTAGGCTGTATTTTAGTTTGTGCTTATTATTCTGTTCAATCTTGTATCTTTATTATATTCAAAGTATGAATTTAATTATTTGATTTATATTGCATATTTTGGATTATTTTTATTAGATCAACCAATGTGGTTTATGTTCTGGCAGATACCAATTATGTATCCAGAGAATTCCCATGGATGATATGATCTGCCAAAATTTTTGGACTGAAATTTAAGGACCAATTTGTATTATTTTTCACAAATGATATAATCTGTAACATCATCTACAAACTTGTTTTACTACAAACTGGAAAAGAGCAGTTGAGTTATGCTTTGGACAGTACTGTCCTCGAACTAAATCGTTCAAATAATGTTTTTAGCATATTCTTTAGGCAGCTGGTTGGCCCAAACAAAATACCTCTGCATGAGATTTAAAGCCTATAGTTGATACACCCAAAAGTGAAATATCTACTTGATCTGATAGATGCTTGACAAACATCAACATTTTAAAAATATTAATTTTAGCTGCCTCCCTTTGTATTAGATTACATTGGTCTATAGAATGTTGTGATGTGATGTGTGATGTTGTGTCATCTGAAACCCACAAATTCTCTGATAAATATAGGTTCTCTGTATCTGATCTGACACTTATTCTGTTTGTGTTTTTTGCAGGAGTTAGTTGACATTGTTCTCTCAGACCTCCAGAAGGAAAGTGGGAGCTTGAGCATCTTAGAAGTGGGCTGTGGCTCTGGTGCAATCTCTTTAAGCCTATTAAAGAGTTTTCCACAGGTGAGAGAAAGATTTATAAACGGCATTTCTTTGTAAACTTAAATATTTCAAGAACATTGAAGGTATATATATATATATATATATATATATATATATATATATATATATATATATATATATATATATATATATATATATATATATATATATATATATATATATATATATATATATATATATATATATATATATATATATATATGTTAGTATAAGGATGTTCGTGCATATATGAAAAACCAGGCTTTATAAAAGAATGAGTCACTCCCATAGGTCAGTGCACTTAAGTTTCTAAGTGCTCTCCTGTGGATTTGATAAATGTCCATTTGTTTCCTCATAGTTCAGCTCAACTGTGAAAATGCGGTTGATTGTCAATATGGCGTCTTGAAAATAAGTGATTAAAGATTGCTCAAGCATGCATGAATTACTCCAAATACAACTTTGAGAGGGTAGAGGAGTCTATAACATGGTTAAAAGCTCTGAAAACAGAATAGTAATGTTTATGAAATATTTTGAACAACTTCTACATATATTACTATTTTTTACTATTACATGCTCAAATAACTACACGTCCAACTATATTCACCTTTAATCTTTACATTGGTGTACAATGTATTGTATTTACTACAGCTTCATTATATTTTTTTAGATTGCCTTTTATATTTTCTACATATGTTAAAACTGTTTGTAGCTCAGAGCAGTGGCCTTGGACCAAAGTGAGGATGCAGTACATTTAACCAAAGAAAACGCTCTAAGGTACATTAAAATATATATATTTAAAATATTGTATCTTAGGTTTTAGAAAATGATGTATTTTAAGTTATTTGCATATTGTCTTTATTTTACAGTTTGGGAGTTGAAGACAGGTTACAACTTTATCATTTGGATATTTTAAAAGGTAACAATAACCAAAAAAATTTTATGCAGTTTTATGCAGTGTATGGTTGTACACTGCAAACTTCATAAAAAAGTCATTATATATATTTTTACTGTTATAATATTTCCAAATGTGCAAAGTGCATTGTAAAGGTGCAAAACTTTGGTGGTTATATATTCATTTACACTAGTGTATTGTGCCTTTGTGTTATTGGGCAAGATGCTTTACCTGTGACATACTATGATTGTCAAAAAAATCTATACAATTACAAATTTATACTACAACCAGCACTGAAACTACATACTCATTTCAAGCATTAATACAGGAAGAAAGCACGCAAATACTTTTCCTGAATATTTTTGAATAGTCTAGAGCTATATAAGATTATTTGTCCAAATTTTAGTATTATGACAACACCACTGCATATACTGAATGTGTGAGTGTGTGAACAGTAAGAGTAGATTTTAAGTGTTCAAATGTGTCCAACTGTATAAAAACAGTGTAAATATTGTTGTATGTATTTTATCATCAGATGCAGAGACCATATTGAACAGTTGTAGTGGAGTTTCAGCTGTGGTCAGTAACCCTCCGTACCTGTATACAGAAGACATGTTGTCACTCCAGCCTGAAGTACTAAGGTGAGCCATTTCCAGGTCTATTGTCTATGGAATGTAACATTACTTTAAACCTGTTACTATCAAGTTACTTTGGTTGGTTTATGTGTGCTTGCTTTGAGAAAATGATACTTAAAATACTTAAAATTATTTTATCAATGTGGTCAAAAGTTTTAACTAGAAGATATACAATTGCAGTGGTGATTATAAAGGTAGAAATGAATGCAAACGGTACAATTGTAAAAAAGTTAAAACAAAACTTGATATGACAGTAGTAGTAGTAGTAGCAGTGTGTTGTTTTGTATTTAAAGGAGCACTACATAACTTTTCAGGTGTGCGATCCGGCACCTTCTCATCCCCATGGTGATATTTTTAGGAGACCAGCAGAAACGTTATATAGCACATGCATCTTCAAACGCTTCTTAAACTTTTTGAAGAATAGACAGTAGATTGGCAAAGACAAATTATTCTTTCCAAAATATTATGTTATGCCTTTTAAGTTAAAATATGTATTTCTTTGTGATTATAAATTGTATTTTTCAGGAAACATTTAGAAAATTAATTCAGCCAATAATCAATCAACCAATCACTCAGTTTATAGATTTATAGAGCACTTTACAACACTCAAGGTGACCAAAATGCTTTCCAATAAAACCAACAGTATAAAAACATGAAACATTTTAACAACTGCAAAGTGTCACTGCATTACTGAGTATTAAAAGCCAGTCTGAACAGATACGTTTTGAGCGTGGGCTTAAATAGGCCAAAGTCTGTGATAGTGGCATATCAGGGGGAAGTTTGTTCCAGAGTCTTAGGCCGGCAATAGAGAAAGCCCACTCACCCCAGTGTTTGAGGCTGGCTCTGGGAACTTCCAGCAGAAGTTGGTTGGTTGACCTTAAGGCCCTGTTTGAGTTTAGAACAGACAGCTGTTCAGTCAAATAAGGAGGAGGAAGGCCATTAAGAGCTTTAAAAACACAATTTTAAAATCAATTCCAAAAGAAACTGTAAGCTAATGGACTGATAAAAGGGCTGAGGTGATGTGCTGACGTCTGGGTGTGTGGGTTAAAAAGCGAGCTCCAGCATTCTGCACGAGTTGGAGGTGACTGAGGGCAAACTGGGAGACACCGACGTAACGTGCATTAAAGTAATCTATTCTTGAACTGATAAAAGCGTGACCAGTCTTTTCAAGGTCAGTGTGATTTCAGGACTTTCAATAAAAACGCAATTAATAAAACTTGATCTCACCACACTATCAATCTGTTTATCAAATCTAAAATTGTTGTCAAAAATGACCTGAAGTTCCTTACAGATGATTTTTTTACTTTAACTGACCAAAATCTAAACCAAAAAAAAAATGTATTCTGTTTTATCCTCATTTAAGTGAAGGAAATTCTGCCCCAACCACATCTTTATGTCTGAAATGCAGTCACTTTGAGATTGATACATAAAAAGCATATTATTCATATAAATGGTAAAATATTTTGTATGAGGACCTTGAAAAAGTATCTGAGCTTCATTATTATGTTCCCTCAATGTTTTCTTGGTCCGTCTTTTTACATTGAAAAGGCTTACATAAAAAGCTACATTGAAAAGGAAATACACATTTATATTGGTCAGGCTATCTGTTATATACAGATATTTAGGAGTCTCAACACTAGATTCCATACAGTGTCAGTATTTTGTTGTGACATGCTGTTCTCTATTTAGTTTTTATAGCTCTAATAGAAGTTTTCATTTTTCACATTTTTTTTCACTGTCTTTATATCATGTTGTATTCATACACCACATCATAATTTCAACTAACTCTAAACAAAACCTGGACTAGACCAGAACTAAACCAAGACTAGGACAGGACCTAACCACATCAGTACTAAACCAGGATCAAACTCGAAGTGTGTGAGTACAGTATTGGGCTCTAAAAGTAACTGATCCACAAGTAAAATGACTTTACAATATATTAGCTCACTTCCTCAGTAACTATTGTTAAAAGGTAATACTTATAGTAAGAATTAAGTAAGTCAATAAGATACTTTGATATCATACGATTATCATTGAGTAAAAAACTATTCATGAGTTTCAGAGTTGCAGGAAAACTAGGTCTGTTGCCGTAGCAATTAATAATTAAACAAAACAAAATATTATATCTTTTAAATTAGCAAAAGTCCATTCATTTTGAGTACTTTTCACCATGCAAAAGATAGAAGATTTTGTTTTATATTATTTAATGAGTAAATTGATTTTAATCACATATTTTCCTGCCCGATTTTAGAAAAGTACACTAGGTAACTTGGCAGTAACATGGTGTACTTAGGGAGTGTGTCCATGTTAAATTTAAATGTACACAGTGCGCACATGTGTGTATCATGTTTCCAGGCTGTTATTCATGTCTTGTGTGAATGCATTAGTTTCGAGGACCCTGCTGCTTTAGACGGAGGAGCAGACGGACTCACAGTGATCAAACAAGTCTTGATTTTAGCTTCACAGATTCTCCTAAACCACGGGTAAGAAAAAAAGAAAGAAAAATCACTCCCCCAGCTGCCCCTAAACACGTAACAAGCGCACACCAACAGTCCCACCTGGGTTTAATTTGTAATCGCCTCTTCACAAGAACAGCGTGTACTGGCAAACATGCATTAAGTTGCTTTTTAAGTTTTTTTTTTTGCTCTAGTTCCAATTATTTGACCTTTACATAATGCTCTGCCTCAGAAATTATTTGGCTTTCCAGGAACTGTCTTTAAAGGTCACCAAAATCTTCACTATCCAAGGACTAAACCAATGCAGATATAAAGCCTGGATAATGGTAAAATCTTTCACTTTAAACCAATACAAAATTCCCTTCCTACATTTCTACATTTGAATGTTTTACTTCAGCATAGCCTATTGCTCCATCCCAGTATCATTATATCAAAAAATTCCCATGTTAAAATATACTTTTAATTTTGTATTATTATTATTATTATTATTATTTATTAAGTACAATGTAAGTGATAATTCTGCACTAGGACGTCATTTTCATTCATTGCGTGATAATCAAAACTTCAAGGCAAAGGCTGCAATTTTTGAAGTCCCAAAAATAAAAACAAAAAATATCCTGTCTGATTCTTCTTAAAAACTGCTAACCCTGTAGTTTAGATCTCAACAAACATTTGAAATATGATTGTTATTAGTTTGTCAGTTCATATTTCAATCTTTTTGTCACTTTTTCGGAGCGCGTTTAAATGTGAACCTTGAACAGAATCATTTATTACATAAATCGCAAATCTAATCACAATCTCAATTAGATATTTTTTCCCAAATGGTTCATTCAGCCCTACCCTGGTATATCTTGGCATTTCATCTTAACAGTATTGACTCTTTGATAAAACCCAGGAGATGCTGTAGCTTTGACACTGATATCGCTGATGCATTTTATGTTTCTTGTCACCTACAGCCGTGTGTATTTGGAGGTGGATCCAAGACAACCTCCTCTTATCCAACAGTGGGTGGAGTCTCACCTTCAGGCGCTTTGTTATGTCGAGACTAAACAAGATTTCAACAACAGGTTTGTACTCTCACAAATGTTAATGTCATGATGTAACTGTACTATTTTAAATTTGTCACACACATCAAGTAATTGTAGTAAGTAACAGTTTTATGCACCATCTTATGTTAAAACAGGTAAACTCAGGTCTACAACAGAATTAAAAATATGACTAAACTAGGTCTAAACCAGAACTACAGGTGGGAAGATTATCAAAATTAGATAATACTAATGTTGTTTTGAAAATATATGCACACTTTGAATATTAAGTATATCGTTTTAAGTTTAAGTTTGCAATAAGAGAAACTTTGTAACTTTAAACTGAGCTGAGACTAAAGACATGTTTTAACACATTTATGGATTGGCATAATATCATTTGAATATCATTATTATATTATTATGCTCATCAGGATATTAGTTTTTGCTAATATTGCCAACCCCTAACCAGAACTAACAAATGGCTTCATGGTGTCTTATTAAAACAATATTTTAAAACTCACCTTCTTGCCACCTCTGAAAACATTTTGCTTTTCCATTTTGAATAAACTAAACCTTAACCAGGACTTTTTCAGAATTAGCCATAGGTCTAAACTAGGACTATCCATGGGTTTCAGAGCAATGGAAAATTTGGACAGTTACCGTAGTGATTAAAAATTTAAAACTAAATATTAAAACTTTTGAATGGAAAAAGTCCTCAACATGTTGCATAGATCATGAAGCTGAAACCCATGAATAATAACTGGATCTAAACCAGAACTACCTTGTTACATGTTAAAACTTTTTGCCTTCTTGGAAAATGTTTAAATTTCCATTTCCAATAAACTAGGCTTAAGCCAGGACTTAATTACTTACCCTTTTTGATCCAATGATTACACTTCTGAGCACTATGCAATTTTAAAATCTGGTGATATTTGTTGTTTAAACATAACAATAATGTGCACAACTTTAAATTACAGCGTTACGAAATTAGGGCTTAACCTTTAGACCAGAGGAGGATTAATCCAGAACTAAACCAGAACCAATATAGTACTAAACCAGGACTACACCAGGGCTAATCCAGGACTAAACCAGGATTTAACCAGGATTTAACCAGGATTTCACCATTATTCATTTAGCAACACTGTACACTCTTACCACTATTTGGCTCTGTAATATCAAATTCATCATGATGCAATTGTCATAACAGCTGTTTTCAACTTGCCGCATCACAAACTGCCTATTTTAATTATTGTTTTTTTCATTTCATTTTGTAGAGCTAGATTTTGCATCCTTCAGAAACAGGAGACAAACAAGACCCACAAGCAAGATTGAGACTGAGTAACTGAAGATCCTATTACGTTGGCTTTAGCCCAGGTCGTCTCAGCTTTAAACTCTCCTTCCCCCACCACACACATGCACTTTCACTGCATCTGATCACCACGCATTTCCCTGTTTGTGAGATTAAATTATTATTGTGATTTGAAAACAGTTTAATCTGGAAATATCTGTGTACTGTGGTTGCAAATGAAAGCGTGTGCAGGATGGCTCAGACACAGGCTCAAAGCTGAAGGTAATTATCAGGGCTTTTCTTAGAAGCCTGCGCTCTCCGAATCTCACCCTCCTCCCAGGAACCATTCACCAGTTCTGTGAATCCAATGGAGACCGCGATCCACCCCTCTGCTTGTCCCCTCGCTGACTTACATACAAGTAATTCATATTAGCAAGCAAAACTACCAAAATCTGTATCCAGTTTCCCTAATAGCATAAAAGTGTTAAATAAAAACACTTTTTTTTAGGAGCATTTACATAATCATTTACATAATCATCAAAATTCACCTGCCTGCTTTCTTTGCGTAGAAGAAATTAAAAATACAGAAATTTTAACAAAGCATGTATATTATTTGACAAGGTATGAATAATTGTAAGATATTACAGCTTTACTCAGAAGCATAAGGTATTTCCAAACTGAATTTTCCTTCTAACAGTGCAGTTTTACCAAGAAATGTAACTTCTGCATTTGCATCCTAGCACAAAGTCACAAGATCAAACTAATTCCAATGCTTCACTGGACTTCTCACTAAGCATTGCGTTATGCTGTTATGTACACACAAGATTTCCAATGAAAAAGGAAAGACTGGCCACAACAATGGACTCAATGAATTATTTTAATATAAAATGTACACATGTAAAAAGTAGAAAAATCAAATATTTACCAAGAAAAAAAATGTCAAAAAGGACATCTCAGTGAGTTTGTTGGTTTGATGTTTGTAAAGCAGGCATTTTCCACATCCATAAAACAAGATGTATTCAAAGTCTCACAAATAATTACTTTACAGTACTGAGGGGGTGAGTAGTTTCTGTTTAAGAGTGCTTCACATAAATAAGGGGACCCTGTGTCCAGTACTGTGATGTCAAATGCTGCAGTATCTTTATTATTATTAACAAGAACAATAAAATCCCCATTATCACAGTTTGCTTTGAAAGTGGCTGAGATTTAAGTACTTGAATGCAGAGTGGGGGGCATTTCTCATACCTTGAAAGGATAGTCCTGTACGTAGCGCAGAAGGGGCCCGGGGAGTGGTAGCGATTCGGGGCAGTCCGTGTGCCTGTTTATGACCAAACGTGTTAGGTGCTGCAGTGATGGTAGTCCTTGAGGTTTGTACACTGCACGTTTCAGTTTTAATACAATTGAAGAGTCTTGAATGCTCTTTGAATTCGTATTGTCCTCCTCTTTCTTCTCCTCATCGTGCTTTTCTGGTCCCATGTAGTGTTGTACCAAACTGGGAATATTTGGGAACGTGGAGAGACTAGGGCGAGCCGGTGAGCTAGAGTCCAGGAGAAATCGTGATCCTTTGTATTGGATTCGTATACTGGTAGGACCCCGCACTGTCCGGACTGATAGTGTAAGCATGTACATGGGGTGAGCGCTGTCCCGAATCAAAAATGCTCCTTCTGAGGCCTCCTGTAGTGCTGCGTGTGCCTGTGCTGCTGTTACCGCACCCCAGTACCATCCTGTAAAAACATACACTCCGTTAGATGGACACAGACTACTGGCCAAGCTCAACTACTAAATTACTACAATTAATGATTAATCAGAATTCCCCTTTAACACAAACAATGAACACATCTCTAGAAGTGCCTATCAGTGGGGCAGTGTTGTAAAAGTACCTGAATTTTCTAGATAGCAGAAGTTACTGGCGATTGTCTGCAGGTCTTTCGCAGGGTCCCAGAAAAGAGGGGTATTTTGGAGGCAAGAGTTCGATTGTACATTCTCTGTCCGCATGCCCAGCAGACCCTCAGGAGATGCAGTAGCAGGCAGGAGAGCTCGAGGGCTACGACACAAAACATATAAGACCTTAACAAGAAGTATAGAGACATTTTGATACCTCGGAAGATCCATGTAAATCCAATTTGGGGGGGGGGGGGGGGGGGGGGTGTTTTTTTCTCATTCACAAATAAGGCCATCTAGTGTTTGAACTCATTGAACCAGGATAAGAAATGTCAATGTTTACAGTGTCCACTGTTGTACTATTTATATAAAATGAGGAACTGGATAATCATTGGTGTTTCCTTGGCAATTAATTTTATAATTAGGAGTTTGTCAGTGATCAAGGTTACACCCATAAGTGCCTGTACTATTTGGGATTAAATGCTCATTATACATAGGCATATACTGAGTTCCTTTTGAATATCATGGTCTGGCTTTATAGAAAAGTACACAAAGCAAATGTAACAAAAGAAGTGGACTTACCCAGGCACACAAAGAATCATACTATGGCGTTATCCTTAGAGTCCTACTTGGCTTGAATCCTTTCTGTAATGTTTCCTCTTGTGGGGGGAAAAAAAAAAAAAAAAGTACAGAAATATCGAAAATGTTTCTTCTTTTAAAATAATGTGTGTAAAAATGAAGTGGATCGCTGTGCGTTCATAGGAGTTGCTCTATAGGTCTCGGGACGCGGAAATAAACAGGTCCGTGAGCGTTCTCCTCTCCAATATAAAGAACACGGAGTACGGCTTTTAAGCTTAACAAACATTCAGCGAAATAATTCAACCTTATCGTTTGTGCGTCCGTGGCCGCGGCTTGGAGTGTCTTGTCACGGGAATAAGCTCCAAATGTGTGAAGGACGCTGTGTATAGACTCAGCTTTTAACATTTACCATTTCCTAGAAGTCTATTCTGAGAACTCCTCCAGCGCTGAGGGCCTGACGTCACCGCGGCACCGTCAAACCACCAATGAGCTTTCAGCGCGCGCCGCTTTTCCGCTCGCGCTTCGCTCAATGTGCGGTTCTGGCAATATTTTAACAACTATAAATGCCTCTTGGGAGCGCTGCGTTTGTGGTGTCTTTTGCCCCGGTGTCTGTGTGAATGTTACGGTGTGTTTGTGAGTATTTCGCCCCCGTTGGTGCTGTTACTACCCGGCGGCCGCTCTCCGTCTGTTCCGCCGAAGTGCCGCGCGCTCCCTGGAATCGCGCTGCGTCTGCTTCTCTCTATCCGCTTTCCAGGAACCACGGTCGCGTTGACTCCGCCCACCGCTGCGCAGCCGTGACACAGCCTTCATTCTGGGAACTCACCGCCTCGACATTAAAGATAATAGGAATGCACATGGCTCTTTCCAGTGAAGCAGATTTCCCTCGATTCTAGCGGTGGATGGACACGCGGCGAGAGTTTTTCCCGGAGTATTATAATTATACTTCAGAAAACAACTTGTTATTGTGACAGTCTAACAGAAAAGCGTGCTTTTCAAACGCTGAGATTACTATGCTGTTTGTTATTGAAATAATCTCCGGTCGCATACTCTTGCTCATTGTAAAACTGATTTGCTGATAAACTTCAATCACTGCGCTTTGAAAATGAAACACTTTGCCTACTATCTCTCAATCTTACCTAGAGTGCAAAGTAGGATATAGAGAGGAGACGGATCACTAGTTTCTAGTAGGCATAAATGCTTACCAAACTGGAGAGATAATTATTAGGCCTTAGAGTTTATTATATCTTACTCATGGCGCGGTTATGAGGTTTCACTTGGCTATTCATCTACTTATTCTTTCCTGTTTTTAAAGCCTAATAATAAACAAATAGTCTAGAAAACAATCTTAACCACATGCGCTGTATAAAGGCATTTGAATACTATTCTTGGCTTATTGAGTGTCTTATGTAATAAGATTAAGCTGCAACAGTTTTCAGTGTACCATATTAATGTCCTATTTATAGCCTATAGGTCTGGTTTTGAATACCACTGAGAAGTCAGGCTGGGTTTGTTTTTGTCTTCTGAGGGGCCCTAGGCTTTTTTTTTTGCATTCTTTACTTGACCTATTATAATTGAAGCCTGTGCAATAACTTTTCCTACAATTTTAACAAGCTATTTTTTTTATTCAGTGATTTATTGTTAGGCAGTCCCTCATTTTATAGCACCATAATACCTAAGCTCATTTTGTACGGCAATAATGTTTGGCCTATATTGGGCAAGTGTGGAGTATGCATAATAAAGGCAAAGGCGATACTAGGATGGTAGTAGGATGTTTTTTAAATACATATTTTAAGGTATTTTAATGGAAAATTCAATGTAAGCAGCAGTAAAATTTTCTCAAGAAAAGGTATTGCAATAAAAGCACTTGTGATCGCTTAAATACAATAAACACAGGGAGTAATACAGCAGGGGATTAGTGAATTACAAAATGTTCACATCATGGGACCATATGCAAGACTGTAAACTGATTACAAGGAAGAAGTTTTTTTGTCCAACTTCCTTTAAGCAATACTTAAACTATAAGAGAAGATAAAAGACTTAACCCACTTTTACACAAACTGAGTCATGCCGTACGTTTCATGACCATATTCACGAGAGCACGCTGATCCCAACTAGCTCAGTCTCCATGTTTTTCCTAGAAATCCCTCAATCAGCTTCTTTTCTAAGAAGTCTTGTGGACTTTATCTAGCCTGAATGTTGTTGATGAACCAATGTATTTCAGTGGAGGAAAAGTTTACACCCACAATTATCTAGTGTTTTCATTTAGCTGAGTAGATTAAAACTGGCAGGCGTGAAAGTACGGAGGATGCATTTGCACTCCAAAGCAAAATATTTTTCATGAAAATGCTCTCTATTGGTTTTTAAATATTTGCTTTTGCCAAATTTTGAGTCAGAACTTTAACAGCAGAAGGGTCAAGAAAACCTTTTGTGAGACATGGCAAGTAAACGTAGACATCACAAGCAGCAGTGGTTGTAACAATCAGAACTATTTTGTGCAGAAATGCAGCAGTAGCCCAAAAGCTGCGAGAGTAATAGGAGTTGTTATTAAGTCTAAGTATTAAGTAAGAAATCCATGAGTGTTTTTAACTATACAGTAGGAACAATTTTGGTTAAAGGTAGTAAAATTGTGATTTATTTAATAGTATTACGATAGTGATTAGAAATATGTTTTAAATTCTGAATTAAGTTCAAAGTGCACAATCTAAACAGTAGCATTAACATTTTGAAATATGAAATATGAACTTCTAAACTAATGTAAGAAGCCCATGCATTTCAGAGCATGTTTGTAGAGGTTTATAGTGTTTGCAATTTTATGTTTAAACCGATTTAGCAGTTTGTTGTGTGCAAAGAACATTCTGTTATTTAAATAATTGCATCCTTTGTGCTTTGATACTTACACTTATTCAAATTGCAATTTCGATTTTGATCATATTGTTCAGTCCAACTATGCTCTATAATGTAACTACAATATTTGACACCATCTTAAAGTGGCTAAATAAATACATTCACATGATTTTCTTCAGGATATGAATGTTAAATATGTTTTCCAGACTGTGGCTTTTGTTGGGCGTGTATAGTTTATCCTGTTTTTTTTTCTTCTTCTTATGACCTGAGTACAAAGAAGAGTGAGCGTCTACCAAGAATGAAACACAGTAAAAGTACATCAAGTTGACTACTATGAACGATTTGACTTTTCCAGTATCTCACCCGTGGTGTAGTTCAAACTTGGTGGGATTTTGAGGGATTACCTAGAAAACAGCTGCATATACTCACATGATTTGGGGAAGATTGCACACAGAAAACTAAAGAATAACTTGGATTAACCTTATTATAGCTTTCTTTGCAAGTGTAAACTCATTATGTAGATCTGTAGTACTATATAGAATTATTTCAATTTCAGTATGTTGTAGCAGTTATAGATTAGTAGTACCAGTGTCACAACAATACAATATACGATTTATTACTACACATGCCTTTTCTTTCTATATTCACCCAAAATCTGTAATTTGTAGTAAAATAAAATTAGTATAAATATATAGAGTTTTTGTATGGTAGCAGTAGAAGCAGTTGTAATCCAAAGGGGCTGTTGCTCTAGTAATTTACTATTAATAAAAATGGTATCTTTTGAACTAGCAAAAATCCCTAATTTGTCTGTAAATATAAAGATGAAACAAAATCCATTAATAACTGTGGTAATTTTGGTAATCAAACTTGAAATTATGTTTATGGTTGCAGAAAGTCGGTTGCTTTATAAATGAAGTTTATCTTTGGCATCTGTGTCAATTTGATTAGACTTCAACCCCTGATTAAACAATGCTGCTTCTAATCCTATAAACTCATGATTGAACTCACAAATCTGATTTAAGTAGCATTAGCAGTACTTGATATAGAGGTAGTAATTGAATAAATACTTGTGATAGCAGGAGTGGTGTTGGCGCCGCTTCCTTGACCCCTGATGTTCTGTTCATTGCATTGACGCTTTCGCAGAATCTTCCTAGAAACTAAATCCTCATCTAGGAAACTCATTCGATTGAAATTCCTCAATCTTATTACTTTATGTTTTCAGAATGATTTAGGTTAGATTGACCAAGATAGATGACACTTAGGTTACTCACTCAAGTAATGATTTGCAAACTCATAAAATGTCAAGTTGTCTATTAACAAGTCCATTGTGAGTTATTTCAGTGTGGGTGGTTCCACACACTCAGCGAACCAACTGAATGAATGAATGCATTGTCTTTTAGACTTTGTGAACTCTCTAGGAATTTCACAAAAGGAATAAGACTGGCTGGAACATGAGATCCAATTATAGTAGTGACACTGTGAGATGTACAAAATGTATTATATAAAAATTATATAGGATGCATTCATTATTCTCTTTGAAAATAATCTTACTTCTTACTCTAATTATCTCCATGTAACTTAAATATTGTTCATTGTGTGTGTGTGTGTGTGTGTGGGTGTGTGTGTGTGTGTGTGCACGGGGGTGTGTGTGTGTGTGTGTGTAATCCCTCAGTCGTTCAGGTATGATCCAGAGTAAAGAAAAATTCAAACCTGTTAAAAATGAACAAAAAGTTTTTGGAGAGACATTTTGCTGCTTCTTCTGAACTGAACATTTGACAGATTTAATTTTTCTTTTACTTTAAAAAATGATCTAAACTATTTTCTAACCTGTTGTTCATATGTCTGAACTGAGACATGTTACATATTTATCATATTAATTATACAATCATGTCTAAGAACAATAGGAACAATAATAAAACAATAACAAGATAACATCTCACTTGAGGTGATTATACTTTGAACAACATTTAAAGGTGTACTGTGTAACTTTCCCTATTTGTGGGGGGTCTGTCACTTGCTTTTCTCCATGGAGATATTATTTCTTTACCTGGAGTGTTGCACCATATGGCATTACAAAATATATTTATTTAGTATTTATTGTTACTGATTGTGCTCTTCTCTCCACAGATCTGACCTGTAACTTGGCTTGATGATGTCACCTTGTTGTGTCCATGAAGATAGAGAGGTTTAATGCATGTTACATTCCTGGCAAAACAATAACATCTCCTTCGAGAAGGTTGTATTCACGTTATTCTGGCCGTTGCCGTGGGCGCCGTAGTGAATATTCAAGCTGAGTTATTTTGCAAAGGGGCTGCCCATTTAAAGCCTCCCAGAGAATCAGTGCAGTGTTGACTTGTTGCACATAAGCATTTTACAGAAATGAACCTACTTTATATCATATTTTAGTGGCAAAGCTTTTCCCAAATTCTCAATTGAAATGAAAGGGATTTTCATTTAACCACCACAAAGAAAAAGGCAAAGACCAAAGTGGACGGGGCTTTAATCTTATCACATTTACAAATGATAATATTTTGTTAGATTTTTATTGTCATTTAAAAACAAGCGACAAACACTGTAATACCACAGTAAAAATAAGTTTATTTGTCATTTCATTTTTCAGTTTTTTACAAATATTAATAAAAAACTTTGACTCAAAACATGAAATGAATACAATTGTCTTTGCAACAAGTCAGTGCAAACACATGAATAAAACAGCAGCTTTTTCACACTCTGTCATATTCTTAGATGAAAACATTAGATGAAATGAAGCACTATGATTTGAGATAACAGAAAAAAGATGACAGTAATTGAACAATAACATTATGCCATATTTCAAGTCTTTGCTGTGGTCTGTACAACGAGGAAATCAAATCAACTCAAGGTTTGGGGTTAGCGCTGGGCCAAGAGACTAACAGGCTGTGTTCATGTGACAGTTTTCTAAAGAGCCCATAGTTTTCAATAGAGATGAGGTGAGGACAGTTACAGTTTTGTAAATAAATAAACTGCTATCAATAATAGGATGTTTTGATCTGATTTATGCTTATTTTTTCAACAGAGAGGCTTATTGGCAAAACTTAAAACTGGCACAAAGTTCAAAGTCTCCTTTGAACTTTGAATAACCAGGATAAAGCATGAACAAAGACTTCATTTATGAATCATGCATTTATTAAAGGCACTGTACCTGATACTACAGATATTTTTTTTAAATGTTAAAAACAGAACTAGTTGATTTTAAACAGTTTGCAGAAGTTATTTCTCACTTACCTTACGCAATCTGAGCATCCAAATTACTCACCGCGATGAGTTTATAAGAGCTTTTCACAACTTTCAGAGAACAGAGTGGACTTATACTGAGAGCTAACAACAACTAGCATGCAAATTCCTTATTCCTTATTATTGGACAATGAAATATTTTATAATTAGATGCAGACAGCGAGCAGCAGCAGCCTTATTTTGACCTCAAGAGCTGCTTATCCGCGATATCTGTACTGGAGCAAGACACATTTTCCTCAAATACAGGAAGAAATCTGGTACTTTCAGACTTTTTTAAAACCTTAACCCCTTAATTAACTAGTTACTAAGCATGAATCATTCTCAATAGAGTATTTGTTCATCATGAATTATTAAGTCTATGTTCGTGCTTCATTCGGGCTAATTCAGGTGTTATTATAAAGTGGTATTCACATTTCTACACCATTAGGGATTTTTACACACTCCTCGTCTGTGACATGAACACAGCCCATCTGAGCAGGTTCATTCTGCCTCTAACTGTTCTGAATAGTATCTCCCGTCCCCCTGATGAGGCGTTTATGGCCCCGTTTGCCCGCAGGACCTCGCGGTTTGGCGAAGGCCTGTTTATGGGCGTGCTGTTTTGGATGGACCTCGTCGTACAGGAACTCCTCTGTCAGCTCATCACCATCATCGATCTCCAGCTGCAAGTTCAAACAGGCACAGTGTGACTCAACAACAGGAAGACGTGAAATGTGGTTTGTCAAGAAAAAGGTTAAGGCAAAGGTAATATGTGTGAGGATTTAGTTTCACATTGTTCATATTTGATTGATCATACTCATGTTGTTTTTCAAGTACACCTATAGTCCACAAACATTGTAGCACTAGTTGATTTAGTTGAGGCTTTTTACACAAACTCGTATTGGGTTGAATCAGTAGTTATCACACTTTAATGCAACTGAAGAAAAGGTTATGGAAGGTTATGGAAAAGTTAAAGTTATTCGCTATTGTTAATCTGGCATATGGTTCCCAATCTGGCATATGTAGTACTAGTAAATATAGTTGAGGTTTGAACCAGTACTGCAACAGGGAGAAGTGAATTATGGTTTGGCTAGAAAAAGTAAAGAAAACATTATAGGTAATAAGACAAAGATAACAAGTATAATACTGTAGTCTCATATTTAGTGCTTGTTCTGTTCAGACTAGTGCCAATTGGTGCAACAAGATGGTGGAAAACAAAAACAAAACGCAAACACCAAACTACTACTGTTCTATTCTAATGCCCTTCTCGTCGTTATTTTGCTATACTTATGGTCCCTAAATATTACTTGTAGATATGGTTGAAGTTTAGTTTAGTACAAAGTCTTGTGGTTGAGACTTTATTGCAATGAGCAGAAGAAACATTAATCTCAAGAAAATAATACTTTTGCAAGTTGTTTGATAATTACAAGTTACATTGCTGCTATTGAAGTTCTACACTGTCTTCTACCCACATTGCATTATTATTGACTTAAAGCTACTATCAGTAATTTATTTATTTTTTCACCAGTAAAGGGCAGATGGTGAATCTGGCACACGATCAGACAGAATAACGTAGACAGCATCTAGTGGTGAAAAGTGAGAATACAACAGGTACAAATTTCACTGTTTCTTTAAGTATATTTTTATACCTTTTTTGCTATTTCCAAATGATAGTCTTTCTCCACATCTTCCAGTAGCCGGCTTTTGCAGCTTGAATACAGCATGCGCTCTTTGATGCTGCAGCTGTACCCGGGCATTGAGTAAATAAACACTGCAGGAAAGAGGATATGAACTGTTAACAGAGGCCTCTCATTGTATGATTTGTTTAATCCGTAATTCATGGAATAGGTTTGCCTACGTACCGATGGACTCTAGTTGGTCTCCTTCGTGGCAGTGTTTGTAAAGGAAGAAGTGATATCTGGGAGTGTCTTTAGGAACTCTTCGGGGCAGGTCTCGGATTTCTGTTGGATTGGAGTGCACCAGTTCGATTGTCTCCTTCTCTATGTCCAACCGCTGGAGTGGAAAAAAACCCCAATATTAATTCCTAGAAAAACAGAGATCACATTCCTCGAATCCCTGACAAGTTAACAGAATTGAAGAATTGAAAAGGCAAAGTAAACACGCTGGATTGCTGCGGGTAATTTCCATCTATTGTCTCACATATTCACATAAACGCATTCATTGAGTTTTCAGGCTGTGGATATTTGCATAGACTTACATTCACATCTTAAGGACTTTAGGACTTACATTGTTGTCATAACCATAAGTACTATTTGCACTATTTCTTAACCTGTATCCTAACGTGAAAGATCCACTATATAACCTTTCACGTGGAGGGCCAGCTACCTGTTCGTCTCCATGGGGATGTTATTTGGCATACACCTGCATCTGGCACCACAAGGCCAAGTTACAGGTCAGAACTGTGGAGAGGCCAGACCTGCACCTTTCAATCTAGGTTTTTTTTTTTGCAATAAAAACACAAAACCGATGAGTTGAAAGCCATACTGTGAAAAATTCAAGGCGAAGCAATAACATCTCCATGGCAGACTCTCTCCCAGAAAAATTCCATAGAGCACCTTCAATCTAAAGTTTATCATAATTTAACTTTAGGTCATGCTATTTATCTAATAGCAAAGGGAACTTCAATCCCCACAGTGTGTTGAGTGCACTCCCTCACACATTTAGTCATAAGTACAGGAGACAGAGCAGGTGTTGTGTTTTGCCCAAGGGCAGTATACACCAACCTCCTGTTTAATGGGTGAATAATATGAAATGCTGAAACCACATTCTCAGTACATGAACTGGATAAGAGAGCAACATTTTCTTAGAAGCAGATTTTAGAGTTTGAGAGGGTGGAACAAAGGCCACATCATTACTAAACCACAGATTCAGGGAATATCTTAGAAAACCACATATTTTTTGTGTAGACTGGTATAAAAATATACAAATACAGATACAAATCAATACTAAATTAAGACTAGTATCGAGTCTAGTCATTTGAACAAGTATTGATACCGAAAATCAGATCAATAGGACAAGATTAGACCATTCTTGTAGTTTTTGAATATTCAGTGTAACTAGTGTAACACATGGTAGTGTTATAAACTGTTATTTTGTGTTGATATCATGCTGACGTCAATTGGTGCTGAGTATCACATTTTTCATTAGTATTTATATGACATTTTGGAATGATTTAGGAATTTTGAAAGAAGCATTGGTGAACTAGAGAAATGTGATGTGATCCAACAGACAAGGGCTAAATCTCATGTATTTGTAAAAATAAGATGTTTTTTGTATTTGTTCATGTTAGATCTGGATTAGGTCAATTTCACCACTCTTGTCATTTCTTTTAAGACATTTTTCTAGGTTAATCGTTATTTTATCCCTTGATTTAGATTTGGCATTTGGATTAGTGCAGATTAACTTCCTGATAAATACTACTTGGAAAGACCAAATGTTCCAGGAAGCTGAACAATAGCAGACTCACCAGCTGTATGTAATTCACACGTTTTAGTGACAGAAGGTGCAGTGCCCTCTTTGCAGACTCCTGCAGAGGAAAAGCCAAGCCCTGAAGTGTTTGCTTTATGTCCATGCTGATCTCTGCTTTCACCTACAGAGGGCAGTAAGGAGACACAGAGCATTCAGAGTGGACTGGACATTTCATTGAATTCAAGAACACAATGTCCAAATGGAGTAGAAGTTTGTACATGCAACATAAAAGTACACCACACACATATGTGACCAAACGCAACACAGCAAAGTGTAAAGGTCAGGAAAGTTTTAACATGAAAGCAAAATATAACATGTTAACAACATTCGTGGAAAAATTACTCTGGAGCAAAACAATCCATAACTTTACACCATTGGAAGATGATGCATGTAAATGAATCATATTTTAGTTATACTACTTTTTAAATATTGTGCTTTTTATACATTTATGTTTATACTGTATATTCTGATTCTGTATATTCTATTGAAAAAACACAATTTTATGTTTAGATTAAACTAAATAATAATTTAGATTTTAAGATGATATATTTGAAATGTTCATTGACATTTTACTAATGTGTTGGACAAAGTGACATAATATATTTAAATAGGCTCATAAATAGGCTCATTCATTTTGAGTGAGTGTCTTTACTGTTTACTTCTGCTTGAATAAAGCTGAACTATTTGAACTGACTGAACTATTTCAAAAGCGGTTTTGGTTGGTTTGGTTGGTCTGCACGCATTGCATCTGCTCAAAATATGTGTTTAACTACACAATTTCTCATTTTTACGTAGACCTGTAGTTGCTCGGAGAGGCTCAAGTCACACTCAAGCCCAAACAGTAATAACTGAAAATACAAGAATAAAGACGCTCTTAGCTCAACATACCTGTTTAACTCTGCCCTGAAAAATACAAAACACATAAGAGATTAAACTGGATGAGCAGTACAGTAACTATGGGCAAAGGCTTAAAGCAGCCATGACCCCTGACCTCTGTGATTTTGATCCTCTGCAGTTCCTGTTCGGCCACGGTGAGAGGAGCAGGACCAGAGCATGACATCACATGGTGCTGGTATCCGAGCAAGCACACATCCTCCTGAAAGTGAGAAAAACAAGAGCACCTTTATACAAGCATAAGCATGGGTTAACTAAAGTACTTTGTGTTGATACCCATTTTAGACCTGGTTTAGACCTGGTTTTGGGTTCTGCCACTTGCTTGTCTCCAGCTTTTATTCAGGTGTTTTATAGAATGCAGGGTGCTGAAAAATACTGTCATTCTTACTACTGGAGGAGTTTTGTAAACTGGCCTGATGTGAGTTGTGTTGGTTCAAGTTCTCATTAGTTTAGGCCTTACTTTCCTGGTTTAGACCAGTATTGTTTGGTTTGTGTTGGTTTGGGCTCTGGTTTAGTCCTGGTTTAGTCCTATATTACTGGTCTATAGTCTTATAGTCTATACTGGTTAGACCTAGTTTAGGCGGGGGCTTTATCTAGTGTTTCTGTCAAACATTCAGTGGTGTCTTAATCTATGATTTTTTGAAAATAATTACTTTATTATGTTTTTTTTTATCTATATATATCTATCAAAGGGTTGATGTGTATAACATCACAGTGGCTGAGGTGTGAAATGTTAGCTGGAGTTTTGGGAGTGACTGAACAGTTAAATCTGCCTTTTCAATTATGAGGATCCTGTTTATTGGTGCTTCTTCGCATGCATAGTTGTTCTTACGCAAGATCCTGAGCTTTTGCCAGTGCCATGTCATTTCCACATTTAGTTGATTAATGGAGGCACTTAGTCTATTTCTCTTGATTCCTAGTTTACTTCTGGTTTAGCCCTGGTTTAGCCCTGGTTTAGCCCTGGTTTATTCCTTGTTTAGCTCTGGTTTAGTTCAGGTTTAGTGCTGGTTTGGTACTGATTTAACCCTGGTTTAGCCCTGGTTTAGTGCTGGTTTGGTTTTGGTTTAGTCCTGCTTTAGTCTCTGTTTAGCTCTGGTTTAGTCCTGGTTTAATCCTGCTTTAGTCCTTGTTTAGCTCTGGTTTAGTGCTGGTTTAGTCCTTGTTTAGCTCTGGTTTAGCCCTGGTTTAGCCCTGGTTTAGTGCTGGGTTGGTTTTGGTTTAGTCCTGCTTTAGTCTCTGTTGTTTAGCTCTGGTTTAGTCCTGGTTTAGTGCTGGTTTAGTCCTAGTTTAGCTCTGGTTTAGTCCTTGTTTAATCCTTCTTTAGTCCGTGTTTAGCTCTGGTTTAGGCCTGGTTTAGTGCTGGTTTAGTCCTTGTTTAGCTCTGGTTTAGTTCAGGTTAAGTGCTCATTTGGTTCTGTTTTAGTCCTGGTTTAGTTCTGGGTTAGTGGTGGTTTGGTCCTGATTTAGTCCTAGTTTAAATCCTGGTTCAGTCCTAGTTTAATCCAGGTTTTGTGCTGGTTTGGTCCTGATTTAGTCCTGGTTTAGCTCTGGTTTAGTTTAGTCCTGATTTATCATGAACAGGTGTAAAAGTACGTGTGAAAGTGCTTGTACCTCGGCTGTACCAAAAAGCTCGTATTTCACGTGGCCTCCACCAAACTCCTTCTTGACGGTGGCACGGGTGGCAGCGTAGAGCATCTTCTGTTTGACCTGTAAACACCAGAGCAAGAACTGTGTTGTGGAAACTGCACAGACTCTGGCAGCTAATAATGAGGAGAACATGAAAAGAATGAATTGAACTGAAATTCGAAGTAGCTGATACTACTGATACTGATACTATAAATATAGAAAACACACCCTGAAAGATGTTTCTCTAACATGGGGCACACTTACATGGCCGGTAAAAAATACTCTATAAGACACTACACTATAATAATCAGATAACCCAATAATTAGCTCTGATTTTTGTGTGTTTATATGCACAAATGAGTAACGATTGTATGCTGTTTAAATGACTCTTTCAGTCTCCTTCATTTTTAACTTTGTGACATTAGCCCTTTTTTATTTACATAATTTTCCAAGTGAAAACCTGCACAGGTGTGGACATTCAAAAAGAGATCAGATTACTCACATCGGAATCATTTTAATTACCAGAAATCAGATAATGATCAGGGTTTTCGTGTGAATGTAAACATAGTTAGTCATCCCATAATACAGGACCAAATAGAGTGAAGCAAGGTTTAATATTCAGAGAAGAAAGAGAAATGTAGCCTAAACAGTGACTATGTTTCAGATGCAAATTGCAAAATCTGATGTGAGTAATCAGAGGGACAGGGATCAGAAAGAAATTAGATGACTTTGCGGTTTCCATTTTTTTTTTTTTAGAACCTTATATCTCCAGAAATCTGTAAATAATCTGATTTTGACTGTACATTTAACTGCAGCCAGTGTTTTCATTACACAGCAGATTTGAAATTATACTGGCCATGGTACAATTTATTTATTTTATTTCTGCTTATTATTTGATCTCTTGCCTAGTGGGACAAATTATTTTTAATGAGATAATAATAATAGTAATAATTTTTAATAGAGCTCTCACTGTGTAATTGTTGAAACAGATAATAACATAATTGGTGAGTTTTGCAATTTATTTATTTTGTTTACCCAAACTGTTAAGGAAAAGTAATTTTAATTTTTCATGGAATATTTCATTTCTGTTTCCTGATTGTAAGGAATCTGCCTTATACATGGCGTTATATTTGAATTGCATTAAGCAGAGTGTAATTAATGTAATGTTGCTGAACTATTATCCTTTGAGTCATACTGGAGATTGATCCGGGGACCAGGAGATAAAGATCCACTCGTAGCCCAGTGCATTTTGGGAGTCAAGGCGATACAGGAAGTAGCTGGGTTCTTGGTTGTCAAGGAGGGGGAGCAGGAAGTGGTCATAGTCCTGGTCCCAGCTCTGCTCTGGCTCTCTGTAAGCCCCCAGGACAAGCTGCTCTGAAATCAGACAGGACCAAATCAGCATCAAGTACAACAGAATTTCATCAGAAGAGAAAAGCGATGTAATATAATTTGCTTTTATGGGACATTTTTATGGGAGACAGCAGAAGAGAATGTGAAAAACGCTTTAGTGAACAGCATATTGACATTCAGACCCATTGCAATAGTCCATGGATAGGTTAGATGACATTAGGAGATGTCTTTCTATGGGGTCTGGACAATGGTGATGATGCCGAGGATAATTAATTAGAGGGTGAGATATTATGCTTAGAAAACGTATTTTGTCTTCTTCTTATATGTAGAGTTTGAGTGAATGAGAGGCCAAGTTTATAGTCAGATTGTGTGAATTTTAACATTTGCAGTGAATAATTTATTATGCTTATCCATGGGTTTCACAGTGACAAGAAATTAAGCAAAATAGCAAATCTTTAATGGTAATAAGTCCTCAAAATGGTGCCTAACAAAATCATGAAAATAGGTTGTGACTTGTATTGGGTAAGATTGATTGATTTTGACACATTTGACTAAGCATTTTAGTTTAAATATTGCATTTTCACATATTGTACAATGCTATCGACTATACTCCATATAAACCTAAGTGCTAAATACCCTTTGCAGGCTCTGGGCAAATATGAGTGTCCTACATAAGTACTGCCTGTACAGCAGATTCAGCCTCTCAGCTGGAGCTCGGGGTTTATGTGTCATTGTAAACTGCACAGGGACAACACGGTGATACTCTCAATACAAGTGTGACCTAATTTAACACTTCAGGAGAGGACTAACTAAAATTCATAATAGTTAAGTTAAGCTTGTGCAATACTTGTTTACAGTAGTTTTTTAAAGAAAAAGAAACTCAAAAGCAGTTAATATAAAAATGTTTGCTTTACACATAACATGACATTACAAATACAAAATATATAGCTTAAATTTGATTAGCTTTTTAGTACTAAGATTAATGTAAAATGATCACTGAGTATATATTAAGTTCTTATTCATGAGACAAACAATTCCTTCCTGATTTGAAGGACCTAGAGGACCTTTCCCCATTCAAAAGACATAATATTTTGATTTAAATTGTTTAATTGCTACGACCATAGAGGACAGTTGCTGTAGCTTGAAACCCCTGAAGCAAAAAAAACTGATATTTGATTCTATAACCTTATTGTAGTATTTGTATTCTGATAATAAAATAAATATGTGCATAGAACAGCAGAATTCTTATATCATAAATTACATAGTTAACTAAATAATTCGAGATATATTTTCTTGCCAAAATAAAAAATAGATATTCTGTCATATTTTATTAATGGGTAAACAGCACGGTGTTTATTTGATTTAATTTTTGTTTCTCATAAAATTAGCAGTGCCGCCTTTACATCATCACTCCTGTGTTTGCTGCCTCTCATTTTCCTAAAGAGTGGTTTAACCTTACCAGAAAAATAATCTTGGACTTATGGGAAAATGGAAACATCAACATAATTACGCGGACATGTTTTTGGACAAATATTGCACAAAGCCCCCAGTGTCCTTGTAGGGCCGGGGGATTTCCCAGTACCTCTCGGGGCTGCTGCTATTCTGGGCTCTGACACATTCCTCCTCTACCAGCTCACTCATGCCATATTTTCCACTGGCTATTCTTTTCAATACAAGTTATGACCCTCTGTGTTTGAATCAAGTGGTTATTGTCAGTTCTTAATGTTAAGTTAATGTTGTTTTAAGAATAGGTGCCAATAAGCTGTTTATTGCAGTTCAAGTTTTGTTCCTAATAGCTATAACTGCATCAAATATTGGCCACCCATCTGAGCTTACACCTGGTTTGGGCCAGATTTGAACCTGATTTAGACCTTTAGTCTTGTTTTTCCTGTTCTAACCTGGTAGGAACCTGGTGTAGTCTTGGTTTATACCGGGTTACAAACATTTTAGTCCTGGTTTAGTTTTGTTTAACATATTTTTCGTTCTTGGTTTAATCACTTCTTAGTCCTGGTTTAGTCTCATTTTAACTCTGGTATAGACCTGGTTTAGACCTGGTTTAGACCCGGTTTAGACCCGGTTTAGACCTGATTTAGACCTGGTTTAGACCTGGTTTAGACCTGGTTTAGACCTGGTTTAGACCTGATTTAGACCTGGTTTAGACCTGATTTAGACCTGGTTTAGACCCGGTTTAGACCTGGTTTAGACCTGGTTTAGACCCGGTTTAGACCTGATTTAGACCTGGTTTAGACCCGGTTTAGACCTGGTTTAGACCTGGTTTATCTTTGGATTCAACCACTTCGTTGTTCTTTAACCTGATATAATCTTTTGACCTGATTTACCTATAGGTCTAGTCTTGGTTACGACCTAGTTTATATAGTTTATTTTGGCCTTTACCAAGTCCAGTCTTTAAACTTGAGTTAATTAAGAGCAGTATTAACTCTCTTTTGGTTGTCCTGCACTGTCATTCAGACCCCACTTATTTAGAAAATGTCAAACTGAGAAATGAGATTTGCAAAGAAAACATGATCATATTTTTTCTTGTAATGAAATCAAAACTCTTTGTGTGTACTGGCTTTTTGGGTTGTTATATATAGAGACCTTTTGCTATTCCAATCTCTGTGTTAATGTATGATAAAGCCTTAAATACATATGAACCCAGTTATTATCTATGAACTTAAATTGCCCGAGTCTGTCCCTCTGTGTTCCACCTCATTCAACAACATTCTTCACTTTGAGGTCCTGACCCTATACATGTACATTATAGCAGTATTTATAAAGCCATCTCTCCATTTTCCGGCTTGGCTTGTTAAAGTTCTGCAGACCGCTGGGACAGGCCCACAATACTCTGAGAAGATAGAGACAGTAAACTGAGAGACCACTGCGGTGATGAAATCAACACTGGTTCACGTTTCATCTTGACACTGAAAAGCAGCCCTCAATCTTGTCACGTCACATGTCACCATCATCAAAGCCTGCGCCTCTACCGCTATGGGACAGTCCGGCTCTGTCCCAGCACGCCTGGCATAACATCCATCGAAATTCCAGCTTGAATATTTAACACGATGAGAGCAGATGCCCTCACTATGTACTGACCGGAAAGGTTAAGTCGTTAATCATATAGTGACTCATATGGATCAGGTCAGAGTCCCATAGCCGGATGTAAACAACCATTGAAGCATCAGTCATCTCTCTAAAAAAGTGACACTGGCTTACTGACCGCTTCTAGGAGCAGTGACACACATCTCACTCTACCTTGATTTCCTCGAAGATTCTCAACTCAAGCTAATAAACAACTACGCTCGAGGTGTATCTGACTGTGACTAACAAAGAGGTCATACGGTAATTGACCTGGTACTAAAGCAGTCATCACGGCAATTAATCTCTCTGTGAAAGTGCAGTGTTTTGTCTAAGATTTTGGCATTGGTTTGATATCAACTGTCCTGTTTCACGCAACCTCTTTTGGAAAACTCAGTGCACACAATATGATTTCTGTTTATATTTATTTTAAACAATTCATTCATCGTGATTGCACTAGCGCTCAACTGTGATCTCTTCCAATACTTAAAATGACGTACAATGACTTAAGTGGGTCTGATCAAGTTGAAATTAGAGCCAGTTTAGTGCTTTAGTTTTGTACCTTTAAGTTGTTAATCTTTGTTTAGTTCTGGGTTTATTTTGTAATGTGTCTTTTAGTCATATACCAAACCAGGCTGAGTTATCTGGGGTTGTACACTTATCTCAAGCTTAAACATTAATTTTGATCACATTATATAGAAACGTGTTAAGATTTTAACCATCCCAATGTTCTGCAGCGATCAACCTTATTTTTTTTTGTATTGTGAGTTAAGGGTTGGGTCCCTGTCTGAAAGATTTGGGATCTCTTGTGGTAGATGACTTGTATTTAACGTCACTTTGAATGTGTTGAAAAGGGTGCGTTCACACTTGCACACAAACCACAAACTGGCACTAGATCAGGACAAAACCAGCGCTAGACCCAGACTAAACTGAGACAAACCAAGGACAAGTGTGAACACAGCTGTGAATTGCAACACAGACATTTCTCCTTTTATTTATCACATTGTGGGGACTAAACTCTGTACACACTCACATCATGAGGGCCTAAATTAGGTCCCCAATGACACAAATACTTTAATATTAGATCAACAACATCATTTAAGTTTGGGCATAGGTTGGGTTAGGCAAATAGGACTATGATTAAGGTTAGGATCACTCTCTAGGAAATGAATGTCCCCGAAAAGCACATAAATCCAACATTTATGTTCTGGCTCTGACTCACCATCCTGGATGCAGACTTTGATGAGGCGCACTGCTCCCCCTCTAGCCCGGGCCAGGAACTCCCTCAGTTCTGGCGTCACCACCAGCGCAAGGAACATGGTGGGACTGTGGTTCGTTCCTCCCCCACAAAACAACTAATACAAAAATATGAAAGAAAAATAATCGCAATATCTAATCCAAACAAAAAATCAACAGTAAAGTCCCAAATAGAAAGTTAAAATCTTAAACTGTAAAGTTGTGGCTAGGAGGAAGTAGGTTGTTCAGTCTGCTTGCTCTCTCTAGAACTGTATGACACTTCCAGAAGGGACATCATGCAAGTAACTGGGACAGGATCATATGCCCTGAGAGGCAACTTGATCACCTCCACCAAAATTAGCCCTCTCTGACTGTCCAGCCATGGGTACGGGGGCTGTAAACCCCCCACAACCCCCCACAACCCCCCATCCCATAACAACAGGTCCCATGCACGAGAAGAGGAGGGGACAGGCTTCAAAAGGAGCAATGTAACAATGTCAGGTGCTCTATATTGTCCCCAGAAAGGAGTTCATGGTTTGATTTTGTCTGGATTATTTCATTGTGATTTTAGTATCATCTATAACAGTAATAATATAGACTTCACATTGGTTTTTGGTACATCCATTAAGACTTTTCATCATCAGAAGGACTGTTTGGAAATCACTCTTGACCAAAATAAACAGTTATGTAGGCCCTATTGCCAAAGACGTCAGTGGTTGAATTTGTTTTTCCATTTTCCAATTATCCCTTTTGACATCTATAAACAAGGTTAAAAAGGTTTAAAGTTAACTTTGACATTCAATTGGTATAGGCCTATATAATAGGTATATTAGAAAATATGTAATTTATGTATTGACACCAAGAAATGTGTTTTGAGTGAACTAACTTTGTAATTTACTTTATGGTATGTAACCATTTTCATTTTGTCTATTTCCCTGTGACTCAGTAGGAAAACTCTCCCGATAACACAAGGCTATTTTTTATAGCCAACATCTAAGATGATGACTTCGGTGTCACTAAAAATAATATATCATCATTTTATGCCATATGTAGCAACCTCAACCCAGTATAACCTATGATTTAAAAATGACTCCTCATCAATACAAATTTATCTCACTGCTACAACTAGTGCTCAACTGCTCAGATTGTTTCCCCTGATTATCACTAACTAATGCAACAAAATATTTATAGACAACACTCAATCATCCGGCTCACGTGTGGTCACTAAAAAGATAAATCCTCCTCACAACAACTTCAAGGTCAAAGTGTTTACACACACTTGTCACATGTACAGGAACTGAAGGCCAAAATAGCAACTAAATGGGTCAAAAGTACCATACAAAGACATCACTGGAATTTTTAAATTCAAACATTTTTAATTTATATTAATCTAAAGACAATTGTCAGCGTATCCTGTCCCTTGTAGTTTCTCGCTATTTCAACTCATTGTGTAACTTGTTTTTGAGAGGATTAATTACAGTACCTAATGTCAACTCAAACATTTTCATAACCTATATTTTGCAACTTGTGCAGATAAATTTCAAAGCTGGAACCCAAGGCTGTAAATAAAGCCTGGCCTCACAAAGGTAGAGGCAATTAGGTGATACTATATTAAGAATATAACTACTGTATATAAAAAGAGACACAAAATGCCCAACTATTTACAAAGACATTTAATGTTAAATAAAAATATAAAAAACAACCAACATGAAAAAGTATTTTGAACTAACATATTTACATAATTAAACATTTGCCACACTGCCTCCTTCTGGTCACACTCGGTCATATCAGGCCTTTATGAACATCTCAGTCCTTAGTCATCAATGGTTGGGAGCCAAAATGCCTAGAAATAAAACAAATATTAAAATTATTATCTACCCATGTTTAGTGTATGATAAAACTCACTATCCTGCATGTTTCTAATTCTCACCATGTTGGAGCAGGCGCTTGCAAACGTCATGAACTTTGGGTTGAACTGCAAACAGGTGATGGGTCCCGTATGCTTCCCGTCTAAAAGAGCCACCTTCATCCCACTCTCTGCGTTCCACACATGGATCTTTCCATCCTCTGAACCTTGAAAAAACAAAACATATATTTCAATCAACTGGACATTATAAAACACTTTCTTACAAATAATCAGCATTATTGCTTGTGTTCAATTTCCAGTGTTTCCCATACCTGATCTTATTCAAACAATCACTCTGAAATCAAATCTACTTGATGCAATAGATTCAAGTATGGATGTTAAGTATTGTACCATATACAGTAACACCTTTGATTTGAGCCCCATTTCTGAGCATAATGTCAACATCAAAATATACATAAAATATAAAATAAACAGTATAGATTCTACTTGTATTCTTCTACTTGTATTCATGATTTATTCATAATTAGAATTTTAAAAAACGAAAATAAATGCACAATAACATGTATGTTTACTTTTGGTTTTAGTTCATAAAGCTGACGTTACAGTTTGACCAATCAGGGAGAGCATGTTTTAAGGCTGCAGTGCATACGCCTGCCACGATAACAAATTTGAAGTAGAATATATTGCTTAAGTAAATACAGAAGATATAAATGATAATATTGAAACAAAACCAATTGAATTATCCAAAAATAAAATCCAAATGTGCAATATTAATAAAAAAATAAAAAAAACCTGCAATAAATTAAGTTACAGAATGCTTAGATAATTTGTATCTATGAGTCATAGAAGTTCATAACTCAACCTTCCACAGCTCAAATCTTACAGTACAGGAAAATAACTAAAATTTTCCCACTAGTACCTCACTTTAATGCATGACCTTATTTTTTATTTTATCATAGTTTATATTATTATTCTTTCATCATTCTAATACCGCACCATAACACTGAAGCATGTTCCCAGTTTGAATTTTGTCACTGACAATGGCAATAAAACTGATTCTGAAAAAGCTCCCACAATAAATACTGACTCCCAAAAATAACTGTTCCATCTACCATAGATTGAACTCTCCAATTAGTATTAGTATTTATTGTGACAGGCCTAAATGTGCATTTGTCTAGATTTCTTCATAGACAAGACTCTATAACAAGCACAAAGCAGTGTCCACTTACCTATCATAACAAACTGTGAATCCGGAGTGAAGGATGCTTCCAGTGTTACACCTTTACCATTGTTGTAGCCCTACAGGTAGATATATAAAAGACACAAATAAACTTGGATGCCTGTGTAATGAAAGCACACAAAAAAAAAATCTCCTTACCCCAAATGAATGTAGTACAGCGCCCTTGAAAGCATCAAGGATGCGCAGGGCTCCTCCGTTTGTGGAGAGAAGAATTAGTTTCCCATCATTACTGAACTTAAGTCCGGTCCACTCACATGTTCGCTCATATTGAAGTTTAAAAGTAGCAAATGGACCCTGAAACAAATAATGCAGAATGTAGCTTACACACATTGAGAAATCGTGTATTAAGCAATATCTGTGTTGCAAAATACATTCTGGGGCAATTTACAATCAGAAACTGACTGAACCAGGGTCAGTCTCACAGCCTGATATTCTTAAAGGCACAGGGATACTGCTCAAGTTACAATAATAACTAATTGGTAACATATTTGACCGCTGGTTGAGTTGAATATAGTTACAATGATTACTATGATTTTTAACAAACATCTGAAAAGTGAAAAATGTACCTTGTCAAATGAGCGAAGGTCATAAAGTTTCACCATTTCTGAATTTATTCCTGCTGCAAAAATTAGGCCCTCTGGGTCAAAGGAACAGACCGGCTTGCCCTGTAGATGCATCAAGCCCTAAGAAAAGAAATGCAAATATGGTCAAGGAGTTAGTGTGTCACCTGTATCCAAATTATTGATACAGATTTCATTGCAATGAATTAGTTTGCTTTATCACAAGAAATATGATCCATTAAATTATAATAAAATTGCTTACTTGACAATTTGGTGATCGCAGATCCCATAGTCTAATAGTTTTATCTAATGAACCGGATATAAACGTGTCATCCACAGGAGACATGGACAAGGACGTTACTCTAGAAATAAGAAAATGTGTCAGCAAATGCAATGTCAAAAACAGCTTTAATATAAAGTTTGAAACAATCCTCACCTTTTATTATGCCCAGGAAAATATCTTATGTATTTGTTATCATGAAGCGACAGGTATCGGATTGTATCTTCAAAAAAACAAATCAAAATGTAACTCACTCATTATACACAATTATGAAGCACAAAAATACTTTATTACATTTTTAACATAGATGAAACAGTTAGACGATTGCACTCATCCGTGAGCAAGGCAGTCACTTGTACAGTTAGCTCCTGTATGGGGCAGAATCACAGACCCACCAAACTGTACAAACAACTACCTCAGCCCAAAGAGAGCTCTTCAGTGCAAGTTCATAATCAGTGGAATAAAAAGGTCTTCCACATTGTAGCAGCACAAATCGATAGACCACAAAAGGCACACAAACGTATCCAGCACACTATAAAACACAATGAGTCTCCAGATTTTGAGAATGGCCTCATTTTGAAGCTTTCGACAGAGGAGAACGTGGCATTGTTTAAGATGTTAGTGGACTTTACACCTTTAAGGAGTGGCAAACCCATGGTACATAGGCTATATTGTCCACGACCACACCCTCTAATCAAAACAGAACCAAGTAATAGTTTTTAAAAACAGAAATTAAAAAAATAAACTCACCATCAATTTTGTTAGAGCTGTAGACCACTGTGTTAGCTGCATGGGTGTACCTGATGAGATCAACCCCGTATTTTTTACTGTAAAGTGTCCTCTTGGGTCTGCCATTATGGAGATTGCATGGGAAAACAAAAGAGAGGAGACAAATTAGGATTTCAACTCACAGGGCCGCTCAGTGGTCTGAAAACATGCTTATAGAAGGTAAAATTAAGGCAAAACATAAAGATCCGATAGCATTTCATTCATTCCTGGTAGACATACGCAGTTAGCACGGCCTAGCTAGTTAGCATCCACAAGCTAATAATATAATCAAAAGGAGAAAAGGTCAAAGGCAAGTCTTACTTTCCCTCTTGGCAGTCGTACAGCACTAGAGAATCATCGTCGCTACTGGATATAATAGTTTCACCGTTTGAACTAAAATCAAAACAGTTAATTTTGTCTGAGTTTTCTCGGAACACTTTAGCAACCCTGAAACTCCGCAGCACATTGTCCGTCAGCTTCATGTTGGCCTCTGTTGTAGCTGAGGCAAATGCTAATAAAACGCGTTTATGGAGGGTAATTAAGGTTTTTATGTCGTGATATGTGAACTAAGATTATGAATAACGGTAGTTTGTCCGACTTATAACTTAAAAAACACTGAAAACCCCGCTTTTACTACTTCTTGTCCACGGTTTTTCGAGAAAGTACCGCCTTCTCCACCAAGAGGCGACGCGCGTCTACGTCGCTCCCAAACAACGTGAGAGCTGGAGATATATCGCGAGACTTGGTTTGTTTACATGGAAGTCACGAGCGCAAGAAGTAAGGATTCATTTCACTTCTGAATACGAGATTTATTTTTAGAACAGCACATACAGAATTGAATTTGTCTTCTACAATTCTGGTATAGGAAAAACCCGAGTAATGTTTCTACTAACCAAGTTCGATGGCAATATTCAATAAAGTGTTTTGTCTATTTTGAAACATAGAACTTTCTTTATTGTGTGTGTTTTAGTATTTTGTTGATCTGTGTTTTACCCCAGCAGACCCGGATCATGTGTAAAGAAGAAGTGAAGAAGTCACGAATGGTGCTTTTGGGTTTACAGGTAGGTCTATGTTTGTCTTAACAAAACTCGACCCGAAAGTATTATTTGTTGTATAACACATTTGATATAACATAACAAGATCTATCTGTATCAGACCAACTTAATAATTAACCTACTTGATAGATTTGATACTATTAATTGCGATGTGTTATGTGCAAACGCGAAACATTCATGTACAGTGCCTGGCCAAAAAAAGTCGCCACCTGAGGTCAGCAGACGCCTGAATATACTGAATGACCAGGTTATTCCATCAATGGATTTTTTTCTTCCCTGTTGGCATATTCCAAGATGATAATGCCAGGATTCATCGGGCTCAAATTGTGACAGAGTGGTTCAGGAGCATGAGACGTCATTTTCACACATTGATTGTCCACCACAGAGTTCAGACCTTAACCCCATTGAGAATCTTTGGGATGTGCTGGAGAAGCTTTGTGCAGCGTCAGACTCGACCAGCATCAATGCAACATCTTGGTGAAAAATTAATGCAGCACTGGATGGAAATAAATCTTGTGATATTGCAGAAGTGAAATTGAAACAATACCACAGAGAATGTGTGCCGTAATCAAAGCTAAAGGCTGTCCGACCAAATATTAGAGGGTGTGACCTTTTTTTTTGGTGGCAACTTTTTTTTGGCCAGGCAGTGTACATTGCACTTTATATTGCACAAACCTACCTCTAGTCCTTTAGCCTATCTGAGTCAATGATTACACACACCGTACACAGCTCTAGTGAATCTCTGGTCAGATTTTTGCCCTCACTGCTGTGGTGCTGGACACAGTGTTAGTTTCCATTTTCTTTTTTCAGTCTTCGCAGGTAGGCTGTAGAACTGGCTGTATATGCACACTGTAAATCTTCTATTTACATAATATTGAATCCCATTGAAAAAGACTTCACTTTGGTGTAAGGTTGTGCAATTTTGAAATGGTCTTTGAATGTGTATTTGTTACTTGAAATATTTCATTAACATTTAAACAATTATATGTTTGTAGTTTTTTCTTTATTTCAAAATATAAATTGAATACATTGACAACAAAAGTGAAATCAGTTAATATATTGTTATAATTGTATTGTCTTAATTTTCCTAGGCAGTTCCAGCTCAGACTTAGTAACTCTGATGGCGCGTGTTCTGTCTTTTTTCCGGCCAAAGCCACTACTTGCTCTTGTTGAAAGGAGAAAACCTCTATTCTCTAAAATGTCACTGGACTCTAGAGCACGAGAGGTGTTTGCAACAGCTGTGAGGGCTGTGCAACCAGACACTGTGGTGCGCCAGAGTATAGAGCGTGAAGAAGATGTAATTACTATTGATGGACACAAACTAAGACTGAAAAATAATCTGCACTTAGTTGGTTTTGGAAAAGCTGTGTTGGGAATGGCTGCTGAGGCAGAGAGGATTTTGTCTGATCATTTAGTCAAAGGAGTCATAAGTGTACCTCATGGCATCCAGGAGAGTCTACGACAACATGGGAAAAAGTAAGTCCATTAATACTTTTTTTTTAATCCGTGCATACTATATTAAATGTTCTTTCTCCTGTAACAGCCATCTATTATTAAAAGAAAACAGTAGTATTGAAATCATTGAAGGAGCCAAACACAATTTGCCAGATGGGGATGCCCAAAAAGCTGCTGAAAAGATCAAGGAACTTGCTTCGGGACTAACAGAGAAGGACCTGCTGCTCGTACTTATATCAGGTATTCTTAAATTCTTATATACCTACTACCATTTTAATGTCAAAATTATACTTGTCAATATCATCACTACATAGGCGGCGGTTCTGCTCTTTTGCCTTCACCCGTTCCGCCAATTTCCTTGCAAGAGAAACTGGACGTTACTCGAAGACTGGCAGGCGCTGGAGCCACTATACAAGAACTGAACACTGTGCGGCGGGCCCTTTCTCTTTTAAAAGGCGGAGGACTTGCTCATTTTGCTCACCCAGCCCAGGTAACAATTAAAAATATAATCTAAATACATAGCTTTTGTGTACCAAACTGATGAGTTATTCTCTATGCAGGTGGTGGCTCTTATATTATCTGATGTAATTGGTGATCCGCTAGATTTGATAGCCAGTGGCCCAACAGTTCAGACAGAAATATGGCACGAAGAAGTCTTGTCAGTTCTTGAACGTTATAATTTGTTAGACTCTGTACCAGTCTCAGTAAAGGAGGTTCTTGGGAAACCGGGCCCTAGATGGGATAAGAAACAATTAGAAGGTGCACAAGAAGCATGTGTTATCAATGCTGTGATTGGTTCAAACAGCATCGCCCTCACCTCGGCTGGGCGGCGGGCTAGAGAGTTAGGATTTCGCCCTGTTGTCCTGTTTCTAGGAGTGAGTGGGGATGTGAAACTTGTCTCTCGTCTTTACGGTCTGCTAGCTCAGTTTGCTTGCTCGCAAAAAGAGCCTCCTCCAGAGATAGCTGCAGAATTGCTACGACTAGGCCCTGATGTTGGAGTTGAGACCTGGGATTTATGTCGTACGATGAAGGTTTTGGATGAGAGTAGATCAGAAGGATGGGGGGCCACGTGTCTTTTAGCTGGAGGTGAACCCACAGTAGAACTAAAAGGCAAAGGAAAAGGAGGGCGTAACCAGGAGTTGGCATTGCGAGTGGCAGTGGAGTTACAAGGCATGGATCTCCCACCAAAAGGCCCGGTATTTTTGAGTGGTGGGACTGATGGACAGGATGGACCAACAGAAGCAGCAGGAGCAGTAACTGATGCAGGTTTATGTGAAGAGGCTACAACACAGGGGCTGGACATAAACGGCTTCCTTGACAACAATGATTCTTTCACTTTCTTCTCTAAACTGTCATCTGGACAGCGCTTACTAGTGCCAGGTCTAACTTGTACCAATGTAATGGATGTACATGTGCTACTTATTCCATCACCTCCTATTAACATTTAATAAACAACTGACATTTCAACTCACTATACTGTATTGGAATCACAGCCTATGATGTGTAACATTCATATTCAATGTAAAATAAACACTGATACAATTATGTCAGAATTGTATATATTATGAGATGTTGCATATTGGAGACATGCTGTATTTTTGTATGCAATGTATTTTGACAAAAATAAAATCCTAATCATCGTAATGAACAGAATTTATAATACAATAACTTTTATTTGAACATTTTTGTAATGTTTTCCAACAAGCTTTACAGATCCAGATTTGTCCAGTTTGGAATGTACAGAAATTATATTCCTGCATAAAAAAATCAAAGTCCATTTGGAATTGTATGCTTCATCAGCCTCGGAATCGATGACAATGGTTGCCTAATAAACAACAAGTTTAATTTATTGTCCTCTTAATCCCGATGATCTTTCGGTGTATCCCCAGCAGCACTGTCCCTAAAAGATGAAATGGTGAGCATAAATTTAGATATTACATAAAAACAAATGCAGTCCTTTCACCCCTTATGTAACTGTTTTGTGCACTACAAGCACAATACTGGCTTTTTATGAAACAAACAATAGACTATTCAGACACCTACCATCCACCCAGGTGAGAGGCTGTGTCAGGTGTACCTCCATTCTGGCCGGTTCCTGTTGAGTGAGCATATTACACGTCAATAAATATAGTCTACTGCAGTTACACAGAAAGCACAACATTCATAATCAGCTAGCTTTCGTAGTACTATAGTCTGAAACAAGACACAAACTTACCCTGTCGGTAATACATGTCGTTTACTGTATTCCCGTATACTTTCCAAGCAAAATGGATAGCAATCAGGCTAAATATTAGCCAGCTAAGAAGAATTTTAAATATAGATACTCGCATGTCGTTAGCAAGCCAGTCCTCCACAAACTCAGAGAGAAAGGATAAACAGCTGTCTGCTATTCGCGACAGAAACTCAAAATCCCACGTATCGTCCATAGCTGGTTTACGTTTTTAGCCCTAATCTTGCAGTCTGATCTATGTTAGAGACGGTAGCGATGGCATTTCACGGAGTTTATCCATCATCTCTGCTGTGTTTTGGCCATGGATGTTTTACGCACGGTCGCGGATCAGGAAGCCGGATATGACGTCAACAATTAAAAACTACGTCCGTGTCCCCTTTTTTCTTAAAAAAAAATATATTTTTAAATTTTTGTTCGCATTCTTGTTTTCTTTTTCACTAAAGATTAAAAGATTGGCTATTGGTCAATCATTTTCTTTAATAAATTATACTAAATATGTAATCATTTAAATTTTCCTAATAAGAAGACACGTTTTATTTATATTACAACAAAATATAATTTTATTTGTATATATTAAGATACTATTGGTATAGTTATAAACCAATGCAATGCATATCTGCCTCACATGTTTTATTAACATTATAATTTTAGTGTAAAATGTGCAAGGGTAAATGTTTTGGTTAGTAGACCTTTGGGGGCGGGACTTAATGAGATCGTCAGCGATTCTGATTGGCTGATCCACTGTGTCATCAGAGATTCCGGATGTCTGCTGCCGCTGCTGTTGCGGTCAGGCAAAATTTGTTTTCTGTTTTACATTCTTCTCGTCTTGGATTTTGCTCTCTACAAAGCTGCAAATGAATACAGAATATTGAGTCCCCCCCCTCCAACCTTTCGACGACAGAAGAAGCGTAAGTTTAATCCCATATTATGTTTATATTTATCTCAAATGGCTCCTTCACTATTCAGTTCGGGCCGTGAAATTGATCTGTATGCGTTACGCTCGCTAGCAGACTGTGCTAACAACTCGATTAACAACATTTGCAAGTAGTATCTCCATTTTTGACCATGTATTAAGTGATGTTGTCTAAATCTAAAAATGAATAATCGTGATTTGGCTTTAGCATCTCAACACAGCAAACTAATTAGTCATGCGTGCTTATCCAACAACTATAACTACCATCCTCTCCCCTTGTCTAATGCTTTTAACCTGTCTGCTGTTATGCTGCTGACGTGTTTAAAATTCCTTAGTTCGTTTGATATCGGGGTTATTGTCCTTTGGAAACCAGTTTTCCCCTCATCATGTGATCTTACCACTGGCCCAGTATAAGTGCTGCTATTCATTACTTAAAGTTAAATCCGTATTGACTTAGGGTTTGAATCCACAACTACTAAAATACTTTTTTTTTCCTTTATTTTAACATTGTAAAGTGGTGTTTTATTGTTTTGTTTATTAAGGTGACTGGGATGGTAGCATGGAGGGAGACAGTCACCAAGAAGAAGAGGGCTTAACCATCAATGTGCAGCCTTCTGCAAGTGACTCAGGTAGATTCATATCCCTTTAATTTAATTCACATGCCTGTTTTTTTCCCTTTTGTAATTCAATTTTCTTCATTTTTAGCTCAAAACTTGGCAACATCCCTATCCCTTTTGGGAAATCACATGTTTCCTGAGCCAGTGGAGAAAAGAGACAGCAATGGGCTCAACATGGAGGGTGCTGTGGATTCAGACACATCAAGTATTACAACAGAAGAGCCTCAAACTGAAGCAAAACCAAGCTCAGACCAGGTAACGAATACAGAAACTGATAGCATATCAAACACTGAGGATGCTGCTACGGACAATAGCCAAAGCGACTCTGGGGAATTTGTTGTCACGATGCTGGCCAAGGCGAAGCTTGAAGAGCAGGGTTTAGGGGTGAAAGGTCGATCGTCTCCCCTTTTGGAAGCAGGGACCCAGGACATGCCAGCCTATATGTCTCACAGAGAAGAGGACGTGACTGCAGAGAGCTGGAGACAGCACAGGAAGCATGTTTTTGTGTTGAGCGAGGCGGGGAAACCAATCTACTCTCGGTATGGAAGTGAAGAGGCGCTCTCGTCCACAATGGGAGTCATGATGGCCTTGGTGTCTTTTGTGCAAACCAGTGACAACATCATTCGCTCTGTCTATTCAGGTAAGAGCCTCGTGCTGCATACTAATTATTCATCTTAGTAATACTGTGTAAAAGATAGCCTTGCATTTCTGATTTATTCGTGATAATTTTTCATGACTGAAAAATATTTACAGAAATGTATGAAAGCATAATTGCTTCCTCACGCATGTTTATTTGTTTATTTGAGTTGTGATGATGTTCTTGAAACCTGGCATTAAGAACAGATCTACTTTTCTTTGGGTGGAATTAAAAAAATGGATTCTAAGCCATGACATTGGTTAAATAATCCACTTTGTATGTTTATTATAACCACCTAAGTATTTAGGTTTATTACTTACTCTACTACAATAATCTGGAGTTTCTTGGATTAGATTGTTAAAAGGGATTCCTGTCAATAAATAAAACATATTTTTCCTCCTATCAAATTACCCTGTATTTGAATTACCACTAGTACGGTTGTTCATCTCACTTTTCAATATTTCCAGTCTTTTATTATATAGGTCTATAAAACACATAATATAATCTATACCTATTTAAAAAATAAACATCTACTGTGTGAATAATGCATCACATTTAACCCATTATGTTTGTTTTTGGCCATTTCAGATGAGCACACTGTGGTATTCCTGCAAAAGGGTCCATTAGTTCTCGTCTGTGTTTCTTGCACTCGTCAGTCTGAACAACAGCTTCGCGGGGAACTCATGTACGTCTACTATCAGATCATCAGCATGCTCACCCAGGCCAGCATCTCACGCATTTTTGAGCACAAGAAGAACTACGACCTCCGGAGACTCTTGGCTGGTTCTGAGAAGATCCTGGACGGTCTTCTCAATTTAGTGGACTCGGACCCCAGTTTTTTGCTTGGAGCGGTGCACTGTTTGCCCCTCGCTGCCTCTCTCAGGGACTCCTTAAGCCAGATCTTGCAGAAAGCTATCACATCTAACCTCGTCTTCTCCATTCTCATCGCAAAGAACCAGTTGCTAACTATTGTCCAAGAAAAAACTGTGATTGAAGATGCCAGACTAGAGCCAGCTGATGTCCACCTTTTGTTAAATCTAATTGGGGCATCTTCTGCTTTCCAGGCTGGAGAAATATGGACTCCAATCTGCCTCCCATTATTTAACCCTGACTGTTATTTTTATGCATATATTTCCTACCTGGACCCTCCCGAATGCACTGTTTGCCTATTGCTGCTCTCGACAGACAAGGAAGCTTTCTATGCTGTAGCAGAGTGTAAGAGGAAGATCGAGGAGGCCATGACGGCTCAGAACTCACTGAGCCTCATAGACAAAGCACAGTCCTACAGCGTGAGCCAGGTGGGAGTTTCAGACCTCAGACACTTCATGTACAAGCCCTTTGACGTGCCAGACAACTACCGCCAGCTCTCTCAGTTCACCAGGTAAGTTTATGTTTGTACTTTTACTGCAGATGGCAAAAATGCAGTAACATATCCAAAATGTCAGATTTAGTGTGTATTGTTAAATCTGGAATCTTTAAATCTATGTAACTTCCAAGCCCTTCCAAACACTTCTAATGTAATTTTATCTTCACTGGGCCATCACCAGCTGTCAGGTCCTTTCCTTCCACTAAACAGAAACCCCAGCATGAAAAATGTACATCAGTTTTGTTTTTCTTTTTTGGGTCAGACAAAAATTTGGGAATGAGATAAGAACTCAAGTTAAGTTTATCCTAACTAGTGCTGAAAAACAAGTTACTGAAGTAGTTGTTCAAAATGACTTCAGAGTTGACTTATGTTTTTAATCCTGCTTCTCTTGTTTGTTTCAGCCCAGAGATGGAGGCCCCATACAGCAGTGAAGAGGAGAAGACTAGGCTGCTAGACCTTTACCGATACATGCACAGCCGCATCCATAGCACCTCAAGACCCCTCAAACTCATTTACCATGTGGCAGAGAAGGAGACCATGCTCGCCTGGGTATGCAGTCTCCCCTGAACTGATCTGAATGAGGTTCTTGTTGGCTGAAGACCAGGAATGGCACTAGTATTTTAAGATGTGGCAGTTCACTTCAATTTTTATGAAAAAACTCCATGTAGTTCTGTGATTATTTAAGTATTCAGTTTTATAAGCCATTTTATAAGCTCTAAAAGAGGCTCAAGTTGGGATGAATTTAGTATGTATTTAAATCAAACTAGTCCCTAGCTCTCGCAAAACTCTTGGCTAAATATGACTGTTAGCATAGTTTTAGAACAGCTTTTTCAGACAGAAAAGTGAAGCAGGTTGAACCACCCTTGGTCAGCTCAGCTCTCATCCCCTGGCTCAAGTTACAATAAATGAAATGATTTAAAATTAGATGAAGATCGCATCTACTTGTCAACTTTTTAGCATAAAGTTCTGCTTTTACAATACACTTCTGGAGGAATTTATACATTTATAAGAAAAAAATAGGTACTTCAGCTTTAATATGTTGGAAAATTAAAGTGACTAAAATAAGTTCAACTGTAAATAGTTTCTAAACCTTGATCTATTTAGGTGTCATATTTTCTACCATATATTAATAGTACTAAAACAATTAACTAAATTAGGAACAAGGAATAATGAAGCTCCTATATATTAATGAAAATGTGTCAGTTTGATTTTAGGGGCATTAATTACTTTTTAGGCAAGCTCCAATTACTCTAAAAAGATATATCTTAACCTGTGAAAGTTTTGTATTGCCTTGCCAGTAAATGCCTGGTTTTGTGTGTTCTTCAAATAATACAAATAATACCTTTTCTTTTTCTTCTTTAGGTCACAAGTAAATTTGAGCTGTATACCTGCTTCAGTCCTCTGGTGACCAAGGCCTGTGCCATTACTGCAATCACTAAACTTTTACGGTGGATCAAAAAAGAGGAGGACCGCCTCTTCATTCGGTACCCCCCAAAATACTCAACCACTCCCAACCCTAGCAAGAGCTCTCGAAGCAGCAAATCAGACCAGCAAGACTCCACAGACAATGGCTTCCTATCTCTCCTATGAAAGTCTTATTTTGATGCCCAGTGGACTTTGCAGATGACAGCAATCCAACACTAATTTTAACTATTTAAGAAACAAAGTATCTAGTGTTGTAATGTAATTTGAAGGCATGCTAAACTATCATGGCTTTCAATTTAAAATGGTCAGGCAAAAGTAGAACTGCAAGTAAATAGTTTGTTTTAAATTGAATTGTGGTAGAGACATCACAATAATATTTAAAGCTTTTTATAATGTTTTAATACTGCAACTAGACATTTTCTTACAAATGATGAATGTATAAAAAGATTTAGGACTTTTGATGCAATTCATTGTTTCTTTGTGAAAAAACTATAAAAAATAAGTTTAGATGAGGCAGAACCACTGTTGTCCATTATCCCTGTCTTTTGTCCATTATTTGGAATCTGTGGACAAGCTACTAGTGCCCCAGGACTTTATAAAGTGTTTCTTCGTTTGGCATATCCGGGAAAACAACTGGAAGTGCCAGAGCAGGCATGTGTCATGTGCTTACATTCAATTGCTCAATATTTGAACAACATGGTTTGCTCATCGCTTATTCTCAGAGTTCACATCCTGGATAGACTGGGTGGGTTCACAAAGTGGGTTAAAAATGGGAGAAAATCAAGTCGGCTACATGTGGTCAATGTTTTTGTCAAAGTAAAGTAATATCACTTCATAGAGCAAATACAAAGTACAATTGTCATATGACTTGTAGCATATAAAGTCATAGCTTTTGGAAACTAGTTTTGCAAAGATTGTCTATAAGATCTGATATGAAGAAACTTAAGTATTAAGGATATGTCTAAAGTATGAATAAAAAAAATCCTTGTTGCAGAAATCCTCATTTGTCCTCCTGAATAATCTGTCATTTTATTTTTGTTTTTGCTTGTGAACAAGCACCACCCAGCCAGACTTTCATGACTGGGCATGTTTTTGTTGTAGATCTGGTTTGAAATCCTATGCCACAGTAAGAAGTAGACTTTTATCTTCCATAAGATCAGTACTTTCTGCTTGTTGATTTAGATGAATAACCACAAACTAAAATACAAGTTAGACTTTGCAATAGGGTTATTATAAACAAAACAAGGGGTGGAAAATAACTAATTACAAATACTCACATTATTGTAATTGGGTAGGTTTTTTTTTAAACCTGTACTAATTGATGTGTAATTAGTTACATTTAAAAACAGAGAAGTTACTCTGTACAGCTCAACTCCCAATTCTTTGGTAAAGCTTCATTCTGTCTTCAGTGTTTTTAAACTTAGAATTACTGATTCTTTTTGTAAGACAGGAGCATTTGTTTACCTGCTTTACATGTTTCTCCTACTTCCTGTAGCCTTCCTCAGAAGCGTCACATGATGGTGTAGTGACATGTCTTGTAGGCTTTACTTTGTTTTGCCACACAGTAGGGGAAGCTTATGCACCATACTATGACGACTTCTCTAGGACTGCATCCCCTGTGTGATAAGGTGTACACTCCCTTGTCACGATTTATGCTCTTTGTTTTTGAGTCTCAATGGCCTCTCTGATCCAGCAGTGGCCATTTCTTTTTCACACTCTTATTCTCTTCAAAAAGAGTGAAAAAAGCAACGGCCTACAGACAAATAAAGGCAATAAAAGAGCAAGCAGAGCAGGAAAACCTGAAATCAGTCAAATCTGACAATTGCAAGAGACAAAACCAAATCATGGACTGGAACAATGCCAGGGTCATCAGGTCATCAGTGCTGAAAGCAACAAATGGCACCACTGGTTTAAAACAGGTTTTGAACGTGTTTTTGCCTACCATGTGTTGCCGTTGGCCCTGTGACACAAATCTGTAATGGTTAAGGTTAGGAAAAGGGTTTGGGCTTGTCTGTAGTGTAAACCAACCACAAAACAACTTTAACTTTCATAATGTTATGTTGAAAACAATGAGCAGGAAACAATGGTCTTTAATGGTGTTTTGGCATGAATGCTTTTTGTTTACGTTTAGGGACATGTGGATGGAAGTAAGGCACATGAGGGTTCTCCTGGTAGAGGTCTGCGGGTTGGGTCCACAGCCACATCCCTCTCAATTGTTCCCGTGCACGGCTGTCTCAGCAGTGTCTCTGCTCCATTCTAAACCTATAAAAGCATACATAAGAGCACGAGCAAAGAATATGTGGGTTACCTATGTAATTGCACTTTTACTTGAGTACTGAACAGAACACACACTTCAGGTTCAAACAGAATTTATTCTTTGGGAGAAAAATCTCCTTGGTCGATTTATAGATCTTGATTTACTTATGGCAAGATCAAAATCTCCTTAAAACACCCAAAAACAAGTCAATACAGTTGTGAGTTTGGTCACTTTGGCCTGCAGTGCTCCAGTCTGATCTCACATAATGATGTGTACAGCTCCACTATTACAAAGGTCTACTTTAGTGTTGTACATAAATCTTCTCAATATCTTTTAAATAACACTCTTTAACTGCCACAAATCATAAATTAAAATCTAAATTTGATTTGCATTCCTTAAATTATTTCATAGGTGGATAAAAACATACATTTACATATTTACAAAACTATACACATGCACCTTTTACTACATTGACTTTTTACATTTATGTATATTATATAAACACGTCACTGCCACTCGGATATGGCCCTAGAGAATACAGTTTTAACAGATTGTGCTTCTTCTCAAATTTGCACAAACTGTTTTCAGTGAGAGACAGAAACAAAGTAATAAGCGTTTTTCTAGTGGCTTAACATCACACTAACCACAAACTGTAGCTGCACCAAGAGTCTAGGATACAGTTTCACAATATGGAAAAACAATACAGACCTTCTCCATGTCATACCTGGACTGATATGTAGCCAAAAGCAATGAGATATTTTAGTCTTCAAAAGTAGATCATCTGATTTATGACTGTTGAAAATTCTCTAAAATACTTGGAAAAATATTTGTAGAAAGCCATAGAATAGGAGGATAACATTAAGACAAGTCACAGTCATCAGTGGCTTTTTGTTTGACTATAATAAATATTAAGAGCCAAAAATCTTACACTGTCCAGATATGACATGCATTCATGAATGACATGTCCCGATGCATTCCTTGACACAAGGAGACAGTTCAATGGCCAACACAATATAAATACATTTGGATTCAGACAATGACATTTAGATATTTACAGTCAACCCTCCCGTGCCTAAAAAAACAAACACTAAAACAGTGGTATTAAGACATGTGGGACATAACACAATGGACAAATCATTTCATGACAATGTCATCAAGCTTCAATTCAATAAAATCTTCTCAAATAAGGCAATCCTTTTCTATATAAAACCATCAAAAGTTATATTTCATAATCACCATTTGGAAAAATTCCCCAAGAGTCTGATACAAACTGAAGTCATATAAAATTGGAGGGAGTGAAGTTGAGATTTTCTCTCACGTGGTTCAGATGCTTCATGGCGCGGTCGTAGGCTGTGTGGACAGATTTACGAACACTGGGCTTCTTTCCCTCCATTAATCTCAGTTTGTCCAGTGTGCCGTCCGCCCCGAGTGGGACCAGCTTGTTTCGCGGGAGCCACTGCCTGAAAATCACCATGAAGCTTTTAGACAAAGGGCCGCCATGATGCAATGTTTCAGCCTGATTAAGTCTGTCTGTCTGAACTCACCACGTCCTTTTGGCGTCAAAGAACAGCACCAGGAAGAGCCTTTCCTCTCCTTCCGTCTCTCGGCCCTCTCCAAGTTTGAGCACCTCCACAGGAGGCACGGGAATAGGGATCCCATTGTGGAGCAGCCCTTCCTGGGGCATGTCTGGGTCAACAATCTGCAACAAAAACTCATGTCAGTGAATTACTGCCCTGAGAAAAAGGCCACAACACTCTTTTTCCTTCATGTCAACTGCAACACATGCAAAATGTACAGCCCATATCAAGCCAGTTCTCACCATTGCTGGATATGAAGGATACCCTCTGGTTTTGGCCCAAACTAAGTCCAGAGGTGTCAGCTCCGTATAAGTGTCCTCTGACAGTGAAGAACTGCCTGTGAAAGTGACAATGTGGCAAATGTTCAAATGTTTGTCCTTTTAAATACATACTAAATAGTATGATACCTACTAGTAGAGATCTCTCCATTTTCACTCTCAGGAACTTTAGCCAGAGCTGGCTTTCCCCGACTGCGTTTTGGAGGAGGACTGCAGCTGCAACATCCACAGATAAGAGTTCATGTAAATGCTTACTTACAATTATAGAATAAACATCAGTTTTTCAGAAAAAACTCACTCTTGCTCTTCATCATCTTCAGCATCAGTCAAGGTGTGCTTCCCATTGGTCAGATCTAATAAAAACATCAGTAGAATTACTCAAAGACGATAGCTGACCAATATTATGTGTTAAGTGATTTATTCTCACACCTTCTTTATTGAGTATTGGAGGTTTTTCTGCTTCATTGTACAAGCTCTGTGCTCTCGACCTCAGGTGGTGTGATGGAGAGGGTGGAGTGGGGGATGGGGTAGGGGGTAAGATCACGTTGGTCACACCTGGAGACTTGGGGCTGACAGGAGCACTATCTAGTCCATTTGTTTTGGCCTCACATTCTTTCTTGTTTTTCACCATTCGCACTCCATTTTTGGCCTTTTTAAAGAGCACAGATGTTCGCCGCCCTACTCCGACCACAGGCAGAGATGGAGGGGTACCCAGGGGCGTGGCTTCATGCTCTGCCTCTTGTTGGGACGATCGCGTTTCGGCTACCTCTGCCTCATCCTCTCCTTGACTCTTGCTGCCACTACGGGACGATCTCTGCCGTTTGTAGGAGCGGCCAGGTGACCTCCGACCCCCAGAAACGATGCTGAGGTCAGGGGGCTCAAGAGGGGCATCTCCGGGTAGAGGGGATGACACAGGGCAAGTGAGTTCAAGTACTGGAGGGACGTCATCTACTACACAGAAGACAAAACAAAAAGTACAAAATTATTTAGCAGGAAAAGACTTTTTATTTTTTGCACATATTTTTACACACTGCTAAATGCCTTGGACATATTGCTGGGCTTAAAATTACATCACAAAATTCTATAGGCCAATAATATTTAATACCTATAGGGGGCATTTTTCATTTCCATTTTCAATGTATCTCCCACCTCTAACCAGTGTTAATACAAACTTCAGTTACTGTAATCAGAATTTCCAACCAAATGAATTAATTTAACTGAAAAAAAAAACTCTTTGACAAATTCAGATCAATGTATGTACATAAAACAACTATATACAACTACAATATATCTGTGATCTAACTAATATAAATTACCTGTGTTTGTAATATCCTTCTCCTCAGTTCGTTCCTTCTTCTTCCTCCTTCCTCGTTCCTTCACTTGCTCCTCCTCCTCGCCGTCTTCCTCTTTTTTGTCGTTCCCGTTGACTGCGTGCTGGTGGCTCATCTTCTGTCTGAGCGAGTTGATCTCTCTGCGCAGTAACCGAATACGTTTGGTTCGACCGCCGCTGGTTTTCATCGACGTTACCATGTCTAATTTATCCAGTAAAGCTTTCAGTTGCTCCTCTGTCGTTAGGTGCAGTCTGTTCTCTGGATCCAGCAACGAGTCAACTAAACCAACAGAAACAGATTAGCATTCACTCTCTGATGAAAATGTACAAGACTCTATGTTACTGGTTCTCTTTTAATAGTACAAAGGGACAAATGCTTAAAAATAACACTGTATCAATCAAACCAATGCAAGACAATGGGTTGGGAAAAACTAACTTGCTGATAGTACTGGCTCTTAGCACTAATCGGTACTAATCGGTACTAATCGGCGTGAAACAAAGCAAGGTCTGTTTTATGAAGAATAAAAAGGATACAGAGTGCTGCATGTGTCCATGGAAAACAGGTGCTCAATGGGAGATAGGGTGGTTCTTTGCATGGGAAAACAGCTCTGGCTTTTGGAAATATTTAACACACAAAATTCTGCTACACATTATTCTCAATGACAAAAACTGACTTCCTTGTTACACTGGGCCAAAACGTGTTGGTGTGTGTTTTATTCAAATATTTGTTTTCTCTTGCAAAGGTCTATCTTATCTTAACATATCTAAAAGAGGACGTGTCGTGGAGCCGGTAAAAAAATTATTACTATCTCATGCAAACACTGCATTTACAAAGAATTAATACAAGCAAAGTGTATAAAGAAGTTTTAGTAAACAGCATTTTCATAAGTTAAAAGGCAGATGGAACTGTGCACTCGCTCACAAATCTTCAGCTAACTCACTCCATAGTTTCTCATTCCAGCTGTTAAATCCTTATTATCCTAATAAAGTCATTAGTTGACAAAAAAAATCTGGTTGACTGAAACACCATTGGCCGATTTATTTACTAAACCATTACAGTCCTATTTCAAACACAACAGCAAAAATAATCACAAAAATTAAGAGTAATTGACAGGTGTTTTTGATGTGAACAAAACATTTTAATAATTTTAAAATGGGATGATGTGAACTCTTACCATCATCCCATGTGCAGTTGTAGAAGCCATGTTTGTTGGTTTCTTCTGGTAGATGCATCCCAGTGCTGGGGTCCAATCCAATGCTCTGGAACTGTCTTTGGGCTTGTCTGAAGATAGCGCCCCCTACGTCTTTCATCTGTAACGCCGTCTTATGAAACATGGTGTCTTTAGAGTTGTACTTGAGGCAGTTGGCGATCATGAGTTCAAAGTCCTTCTGCAGTTCTGAGATGGTCGTGTAGCCGTGGGCCTCTAGCTTGGATCTCATTGTGGCTAAATCCATGGGCTGGGAAACAAACTCCAAGTAATCTGGGACCTCAATTAATCATAGAAAATTATCTTAGCTTATCGTTAAGTAGCCAAAGTATTTCTAAAATATAGATAGGCATGTATAGAAAATGTCTTAACCAACCTCTGAAAGATTGACGGGTTGTGAGAATATTTTACTTGTGTCCTTCTCCTGTAGTTGGTCCAAAGTTGTTCGAAGGAGCACCAATGCTGGAGTTAGCTTTAGCTCAAGAGCAGCCTGTTGGATTTTCATCTATGGAGAATTAAAGAAATATATTATAATGTTTATATAATTTATTTCTTCTATGTTCTGAACTTCTTTGTAGAGCAGTTAGTTAAAAGACAGACCACAATTAAAACACACCACAACCCAAAACACATTATAATTACAATAAGTCTAATCATAACATTTCTCTATTATTTTTATGTTAATTAACAATAGCGATAACATTTGATAAAATAAAATTTCTTCCTGTATCTGTAATGCTTAACACATTGAAGTGGAGTGTTTATTGATGCACACGAGTACTGCACTCTGAGGCCTGTGTTGAACTATTCAATATCACATCGACTGTTGTGTCTAGGTCTGTCACAATAATCATTATATTGGTTTATCATTCAATACATTATACCTGGAACAATGTTTTGTGTAACTCTTCTTTTTTTATTGTATGATAAGATTCACATAAGTTGATGACTAAAAGGCTACAATCAAAGTGTATAATTCTGCAGATCATGTTTTTTAATGATATACAATAAGAAATGGGTTTACTAAGATTATGTGTTATTAGGATCACTATGTCTGTGGCATAAAGTACTTTCAATATTATAGTTTATTGTAATATATTTCTGTAGCAATATACGGCACTTCAAAATGTGTTATCGCGACAGGCCTCATTGTTGCATCCCTAGTAATTCTGTTAGAGAGAATGATTTTGAGTGTTGCACGCACTAATGTTGTCACGATACTAAAATTTCAAACTTGATTTCAATGTTGAGGAATAGACTCGATACTCAATACCAATTCCGATACCATGATGATAATAAAAAACACTTTCTTTAGACAATAGAATGTCATTTTCAGCATTAAATCATAGTACCTTCTTTTATATTACCATGTGGCCTTACATCTGTGTAATCCATCAGTCCACTTATTCTCAATAGTGGTCCATGGGTTTATACTCGTCTACTGATAGGTCAAGATCAGTCTAAAGCTATTCAGGAATGGTTAGATATATACCAGTTTTAATATCGATTAGTATCTGATTTCTCAATACTTTTGACATCCCGAGCATTCACCCACCTGTTCCCTCTTTAGCCTCTCTCTCTTTCGGATGAGCTCGATCAGAAGCCGGGCTCTCTCCAGGTCCTGCCTCAGTTTCTGCCAGTATCTCAGCTCCTCCCTTGCCGCGCACAGCTTCTCATCAGGCTCCTTCTGTTAGACATAAACCACAGACACTCAAAACATTAAGAGGGAACTGATGTTTTTCATTGCCGCTAGAAAGCTTTTTAATAGGTTGCTTTCTAAAATCCCTATGGTTTAAAATTGAGCTGAAGGATAGGTCAGAGTTTTATAGTAGAATTAGCTTTTTAACTGTCACATTGCAGATTTGTTATCCTGGTTTATGGTTAATATCTCTGTAATTACCAGGCCTATCCACATAAAACAAAAGATGGTTCAGTGTCATATTTTTCAGAATAAGTAAGCAAAGGGGATTTTTTTTTATAGCTTCAGAAAGTAGTTCTATTATTCAACCCCAAAGACATGATTGTTGTCATTTGAAAGGACTTGAAGCCATAACATTTCGCCAACATGTGATGATAAGGTTGAATTTGTGGATCTTACGTTTGGTTATTTCTGTAAAAAACTGCAAATCTCCCATAATTACATTGGCTGAGACATTGCAGCTAATTTCTAAACATGTAGATTTATCATGCTTAGGCTCATAAAGGGTTACCTGCTCAGTGGTTTTGTGGGTTTGCATATGGGAGTGTAGGCGTCGTATTAAAGGCATCCCATTTCTAGACTGTCGTTTCAGTAACCAGTAGTTATGAAGTCTCTGCATGAACTGGTTTTTCCTCTGGACGTTTACTCCTGTGCAGATTTTATTCAGCCTGTAAAATGTAAAGAGCAATGGGTTATGGTTAATAAGTTAGTTTGGCTGCCATATAATGCGTACCACAATATGACATACTGGGTTTTAGATTGAATTACTGTACAACATTTTCAGGGCCTAGGGTTTTAACTGAAATTGAGTCAAGGAAAATGTTTATTGATAATTAGGCCAGCCTCTGTCAGGTGCTGAGTGACAACCTGTTTAACCAATCACAGTGAAACGTGAACTTTCAGAAGCAGCAGATGGATTTAGTTATCTATTAAAAGCAATATAACAATACTAAATGTGCATGAAATGTGATAAAATTATGTAAATTATGCTATATGTTTTACTTTTGTCATATCGCCCACCCTTACTGTCAATATGAATTTGTGGTGTGGTCGGATAAAATGTAATGGACTAATGGACTAATGGACGCTACGATATAAATGCAATATACAGCCTGTGGATTTTCCTATGAATTTTTTATTTAACTGATACAGAAATGCAGATTCTATTGAGGCATCATATTATAGAAAATGACAATGGTAATAATAATAATAATAAACCTTTCTTTAATTTTTTACCTGTGAGAAGGTATCTGAGGCACGAGCAGCAGAGGCACATTGGACCGCCGCGACCCTCCTCTGGTCCCCTTCTTCTTCTGCCCTTTCGTACCTTTTTTATTTTGTGGCGAAGGCGGGCTCTGGGTGTACGACCTTTGACCCCGGTTGCCCCGCCCTCCCACCAGCCTGCCCTCGACAGACTCATCTCCTGACCCATCCCGCCTCTCCCCAACCGGAGAATGGTGCTCACAGAACGCAGTCTTTTTTACTGAGAAAGTTGTTCCGTTTACCCCTGTTTCTCTGACTGGATCTATCTTCATGAATAAACCGGCTTTCTGAGCGCATGTTACGTGGAAAGCTCTATAGCAGTTAGCTTTGTGGCACTGTATTGACGCGCCCCTACCCTTCTGCTTACAGAGATAGCACGTTAGCTTCCATCGGGCAGGGGGAATGTTCTTTATCCCTTCAACTGGCTCCAAAAACACAGTATTTGCAAAGCAGACTTCTGGTATCCATATGGCACAAACTACATGAGCCCAGCGGCCATCACTTGTTTGCTTGAAGGCACCTCCTCGATTGGGACAGAGGACGCAGTCTACAGGACGGGAGGGGGATTGCAAGCAGCAGCGACATAACCACTGACCCTCTGGGACATAGGGTACGCCATAGCACTCCTGATGAACAGCTAAATTACAGATATCGCAAAACAAAATGACGTTGCTATTTAGGCATTCGTCATCCAGGCAAACACAGCAAAAGGCATCCTCGTCGACAGCACACTGGGCCAAAGCTTGACTGCGGGATTCTAATATGGACTCCCTTTCCAATCGATCAATAAGGAGTTCGAAAGTGTCCGGAGGTACTGAGGCTACACCGTCCCGTACTCGTTTTTGGTTAACCATTTCTAACCAGGCTAAATCCTCTTCATCCATATCGTACTCTGCTACATTGTCCTGTTCCTCCCCTGTTTTGTCTATGAAGCGATAATAAGCCGATGGCAGAGATGGTGCTTCGGACAGGCTCACTGATTTCAACAAGCGAAATTTCGGTTCAGGCAAAGGCGAATGGTGCTGTGTGGAGTTTGTGTTTCCACTCTGCTGATGTGACCGTTGTTGATTCTTCCCGCTCTTTTTGTTTTTGTTATTCGCGACTTTTCGACTAGACCTCGTTCTGCTTTGGGTCTTTTCCTCACTGTTTTCCTTGTTACTGTTGCACTCTATAATATCCTGTGCTGTCATCTCATCGTCTGTTATAATGGGGAGCAGGTCAGATATGTTGATGCGGTGGATTCTTCCCTCCAGGTCGACTTCCACGATCTTCTGAGCCTGTGCGTAGGTGAGTGTCTCTCGGGACGGAGAGAGCTGCAGTTTGTAAGGGGAGGCCGGTCTTTGGGTGCCAGAGCTGCCCCGGCCTCGACCTCTGCCGCGACCTCGACCCCGGCCCATGATGGCGCTCCTGTGGGCGTCTCACATTCCCGCCTCCGTGTATGTGTGGGACATACACCAGATTCCTTCAAAACAGAACACAAGTAAATTATTAGGTCAACGTCAGATGAATGATAATAACTAATGTTTACTTCACTTTTAACACATTGAAGATGTTTTGTGGCTTACACACGTATTGTGTGACCTTGTAGAGGTAGCCTAGGTTTAAAAAATATTTTGTATCATATTACAAATGGATTTTTTAATCCAATTTTGGATAATTTAGAGTACTAATGCAAAACCATTATTTAAATCTATGTTATATTGTCATGTTGTCATTATAAAATAAATAACCCCAGATGTATTCAGTTCCTGTGTGGCCCTGTATAAAATACAACAGTGTTTATGAGTTTTTCAGTAGACTTGTTCATTTTGTCAGTGTGTTGACTGAAGTATGGAACAGTCACACTGTTGAACTAAAAACAAATGATGTTACCTCAAGTACTCTTTGCACAAGCCGTGAGTTACAGCCTTGTTCCTGTGTTGTTACACCATTGGTCTAAATCAGAGCCCGTAACAGGACGGTCCAATCAGAAAGTGTCTCCATCGATTTTTTTCTACATTGCTCGACATAGTTTGGTTGCGCTGCGCTAAATACCAACCCGAGTATCTAACATCTGTCAGCCATTTTATGCGAAGAACAGCGGAGACAACATTTGTATTGCACGTTGATTAGGATCCCAATTATGCACGGCAGCAGCCGTCAGTGCACGGCCGCACGGTCTGCGCTGGTCCTGCGTGTCTAAATGCACTGCACGCAAAAACACGAGCTCGACATTACAGTGCGCAACGCCTCGGCTTTGGCTCAAATTCAGAGGCTGCAGAAGCTGCTGATGTGATAAGGTTTCGGTCGGATAGGACACAGAAGTCGTGTAACAAAACCACTGAATATCTGCGACCGACACAAACGGTGAAAACACCAGAGACATTACCTCGTGCGGCGCTCCCCCGCGGAGAGGTGTCACGTACAATAAGCAGCAGGCTAAATGAGAGCCGCTGACAGACCACAGCAGACCTCAGCCGAGGCGGACATGCTCATGTTAGCTTAGCTAGCCGGTAATTCAGGAGCGACAGTGTCATCTTCAGCCCTGCAGTTTTCCGCCCAGAGCGCAGTGAGACACGACAGCTGCGCACGGGTCCATGGCTCAGGGATGGACCTTCACAACAGTATCGGTTATTATTACAAAAATGTTGAAATCACGAAGATATAAAATTAATGCGCCCTGGATGAGGCTAAATATTCAGTCAAGATGGCTTGAAAATACGCCCCTTTGGAAAAAAGCACACAGCCAGTCATAGGCCGTCACTTTACCTCGCGCACAACGCGCACCGATCTTTGATTGGTCAGAGCTCAAACCCGAGTCTGTGCATTAAACCAGAGGCTCTGCGCTGCTGCCAAAGCGTGAGAGATAAACAAGTGGGCCAAAAGCGCGCCAGTGCCTCGTGCATATTCACCTGTGCACCTGCTTTAGGCCACTTTAAACAGACAGGCTTATAAACACACAGATTATCAGGCGTGTCAGTGTAATAGGGTAAAATAGCCTGTTATATTTGGCTTTATTGGCCAAAAGCCTATTTGTTTTTAGACGTTTTAGGCCAAATTAACCTTGGCGATTGGCTTTTCACAAATAGTTTTTTAGCTTTTGTAGACAGTCATCATCATGAAATTGTTAATTTGCACTTGGATAAGAAAGGCGACTCCCAGGAGGCTCTTCAGATTCATGATGAAACCTCTACTGTGGCTTTTTATCTTGCATATCCATCATAGCAACTTAGGCTCTCATTTCCTCATATTGGAAAATGTTCTTTTTCTCCCAGCTCTGAAATTTGGGGTCACTCCCACTAAAGACATGTCTCCCCTGTCTCCTCCCACAATCCCATGTTGTGTCTCTGAACATTTGAATGATCATAACTGTCTCTGGATCACAGCTGAGAGCCACTCAACCAGCAGAACCTTCAGCACCACTGGCACGACTCAACACCACAGGTCCTACATACTTTTGTCACAGTCTTTGTATCTCCACTCAGCTAATTTAATAGTAGTGTAACCTAAAGCTAGATTGTTTTTCTTTTTTTTTTCAGGATACAGTTCAGGATGTTAAGCTTTGTTGTGCTTGTTTTGGCCTTTATGTTTGACACAAGAATATGTCACGCAGGTAAGATGCTCTTTTCTATAGGACTATTTTGGTTCAGTTTGTAAAATGTACCACAAGCCTATTGCAATTTAATTCAGCAACACCTCGAGTTCAGAAAAAGGTTCAGAGTTGGTTACATTCATAGGTTTTAAGGTAAATAATTCCTTCTTAATTTTTCTGTTTTATATTTTCTTTTTCTGTGAGAATCTTTCCCCATGTAAAAGATAATATATAAAGTAATATTTTGATTTGCTTATGTGGTGACAGAGGACTGTTGTCTTGTTTTCTTTAGAACAGACTGGAGACTGTTGGTTAGGTAATATGTCCGGAAAAAAAATAAAAATCTTACTCAAGCATTCATATTTCGTAACAATATGGCTTGGTACTTGAACATTTACTTAGGCAGTAGTTTCTTGGGTTTTCACTGCTGGATTTGATCAATTTTTTTCAAGTCTCACAAATAAAAAACTGTCAAATTTATTCATTATCAAAGGCTAGCGCTGCTTCCTTTCCAACCTACAAATCCAAATAGGAAATAAGCCAGTCAAAATGGTAATAAATCATGTCTTAAAGCAAACAAAGATCCAGTGTTGCAGGGTTTTTGAAAAGGAGGATGTGGTGGTTGTCAAAACTCACCCCTGGAGATCCAGACCCGGATTTGGACCATATTATGTTTTTTTGCTGGATTCTCACTGGCCCCGTCTCACAGTAGCACAGCTTTGAATTAAAATGTATCTTTGAAAATGTGCCATGACGCAAGCTGTTTGAAATAATAGAGAAAAAGTTAAATCAGGAGTCGGTAGAGTTGGGCCACTGGTGAGTATAACTAGTACAAGGAATAGAGATTTGGCTTTGAGTTGACAAAATACTCAAATTTTTATGAAGTGGTCCAGTGACATATGATAAGTGTTTTTCTTTTTCAGTTGGTTTAATGCAATTACTCAATAACTAAAGTTAACAAATATGACTTTATTTTATTTATTGTGATTTATTAATAAGTTCCATTTCAGATGTAGTATCTCATTTTCAAGGTCCAACTGAAAAAAGGAGCCATATTCACTTACTTGCAGTTGGCAGATGCTCCACTTTTTTGAGTAGATGATCTGCTGATTGCTTGTCTGCCTGGAATGTTCCACTGTATGGCATTAAACTTGAATATCTTGCATCATTTATTTAATTACAGGTGTGTTTGTTGCTCAGAAAAGTGTGTTTTCTTGTGAGCGCGGGGGCCACCTCTCCACAGATCTGGCCTGTAACTAGGCCAGATGTCACCTGCTTGTCTCCATGGGGATAGATAGATTTTACTGTGACAAGCGGCTACACCAAAGTTCCATAATGCACCTTTAACATACTTTTTTCTGTCTTTCAGTGGGAACAGAGCTGAGAATCACCACAATAAAGGTATATTATAATGAAACAAGTAACACTGGCATTAAAACACGTAGCATACACATGTGCTCTGCTTTGATTTTCTTTATTGACAGCAAGAACCGTTCACCATATCGAAAGGCTCAGATTTTGAAGGCTTCTGCATGGACCTGCTTTTTGAAGTGGCCAAAAAAGTGGGATTCAGATACAAAGTGCACCTGGTGAAAGACGGCTTGTACGGCAAAGTGGACGAGAGCGGGCGCTGGAAGGGGATGATCGGAGAGGTCATCCAAGGGGTGAGGCTTTTAAAAACGCTCTGTTGTAAGGAAGCGTGCCAAATTTCTTCTGGTTGTTTATTTTCTAAACACAAAGGCTACTGTAGGCCATAACCCAGGCCAAAACAAGAGCAAAACAACAGTAGATTCAATTCATCAGAGCCAGTCTCCAAACCGACCAGTAACTGACCAATACAACCTTCACATGAACCTGTCGGCATAGCAACCAAGTGTCACATACATTAACAACAACAAACACAGTATACTGATGTGCAAACAGTCGTCTGGTGGGATTAGTAGTGGTATTGATTTATATAAAAAAATAAATAAAAAATAAACACAGATAGAACGATTAACACTCTAAAGTAAACTGATAAAGCATGGGATGGTGTCAAAAGTGGTTGAGCGCTCGCCCATAAACCCAAAAATTAGTGGTTAGATCCCTGCTCCAACTAGAATATACTGTTGTTGTGTCCATGAGCAAGACGCACACCTATAAATGTGGTGAATGATATATGGGTAATGAATGATAAATGAAATGTAAAGCACTTTGAATATGAAAATGTGCAATCCATATAGGTTTCAGAATGATGGAAGATTAGGACCGTTGCCATAGCGATTACCAATTTAGAACAAAATTTTATATCTTTTGAATTAATACATGAAAACTGAGCATTATTTTTCATCATGTTTCTTTTATTCTTTGTTGTAGGAGGCAGACTTGGCCGTAGCGCCTCTCACTGTGACAGCAGCTCGAGAGAAGGCTGTGGGGATGACAAAACCGTTCATGCAGACGGGAATCAGCATCCTTCTCCGCAGAGACAGCTCGGAAAACCAGGGATCGTTCACCTTCCTCGCCCCATTTAACACTCAGACCTGGGTCGGCCTACTAGTGGCTTATCTGGGAACTGCAGCCTGCATGTTTTTAATTGCACGGTCAGAAACATACTACTTACAGACATCTTAGACTTTTTAAAGAACCTCATATCTTGTTGCAGTACTAATATTACATTGGTGTAATTTGCAGGTTGAGTCCATGTGAATGGGCTCCTGAGAGTGATCAGAACAGGTTCAGTGTTGTGCACAGTTTGTGGTATACAGTTGGAGGTTTGACATTACAAGGTACAAAAAAGCATGTAACATCTCTTCTTTAAACTAGTCGCAGAATTTAAAGACATTTATTTAACCCCAATTGCATATGAAATTAGCTGGAAAGTGACATTATGTTATTTGTCTCATATACACCCATACAAAATATATCAGAACTAATGGTGAAAGGTTTCAAATATTATGTCATCAATTAAAAACATACTAGCCATACTATAACTATATACTTGATGCGTCTCTTTTGTCACATAGGGGCTGGTCCTCATCCAAAGTCTCTCTCTGGTCGTGTGGTCAGTTCCTGTTGGTGGATATTCACTCTGTTCCTTTTGGCCCATTATTTTACAAACCTGAGCTCCTCAAACGCTGCACAATCCTCGTCTTTAACAGTGAAAGGGTTTGACGATCTGGCCAATCAGGAAAAGATGGAGTATGGGTGCCTGGCGGGGTCTTCTACTCTTGCATTCTTCAAGGTGAGTTCACATATTTAGTACAGCACCAAGTATTCTGGCATTTGTCTCAGAGCCATCATAAATATCCTCTTTTTTTGATCTACTGTATATTCTTTTTCAGTGGATATGTCCATGCAGACTGGTTTTCATTTCCCATGACTTGTGCTGTCACTGCGTCCTTTTGTAGCCATACTTACGATATAAACAAGTGCATGTGCAAGGTCATTCGTATAGCGCCTTTCATTCATCGAGGCAGCTCATGGTGATTTGCAGTCAGGACAGCGTAGAAACATACCAGTCTCTATTATCATATGAAATACTGCACAAAAGGCCCTAGTTCCTGTACTTCAGTAATGTGAGATTAGTACTTTGGTTGTTACAATAAGAAAAACATTTGCACTTGTCTGCATTTTCTCCTTAATTAAAATTTACTGAACGAATGTAATGCAATGTCTGATCACTGTATTTCATTTTTCAAGCATCCATTGTTTTTGTTGCAGAATTCCAATAACATGGTGTATCGGAGGATCTATGAGCACATGGAGAGGAGGAAGAGTTTTGTGTCTTCGATGGATGAGGGGGTGCGCAGAGCCAAAGAGGGAAACTACGCCTTCATCGGAGAGTCCGTGTCTCTGGATATGGCTGCGGCTCATCACTGTGAACTGGTCCGGAGTCATGAGGTCATCGGGATGAGAGGATACAGTTTCGCAGCACCGATTGGTAGTATATACATTTCTCTGCTAACATACATGACCATTCATACAGACAGGGCCTCCCTCTTTTCTGCGTCACTCGAGGAAAAATTAAAACTAAAACACAACTCTGCCCACTCCAGTCCTTCTTTCTTACAACCAGGGAATAATTTAGTTCCATAAAATGTTTCTTTATAAAAGAAAAATACATATTTATATGACATATGTACGCCGTATCTATACAGCACGGTACGGGACGCGGTTTGAAGCGAAATCTCCAGATTTTCACTCTGGCTGTAGCTCCATCTCCTTCAAACTGGTGGATCCAGGGTCGACCCTCTGAAGGTTCTGTTTTGTGCTGCTGTGATCCGCTGTGGAAAATAACTATTTTCAGTGAAAGTAGAAGAGGTTTATATTGAGCTGAAATGTCTCTTGCATTGTGCTGCTGTTATACCATAATGCCAAATAATTTTAGATTAGAATCTCCAACCAGGAAATTAAACTGTAGGATCATGATTAATAGAAAATGTGCAAACAAAAAGCAACTTGGCAACTTTAAAATGCTGGGACCAGCAATTTCTAGGCATTGATAATCTATAAATCTTGATTTTTGTTTAGCTAATTCAGTGACAGTGATTATAGGATAAAGATATTAGTGATTTCTAAAACAAAATATCTCCCCTACTGAATAACTAGAGTGATGGAGCACTGTAAGAAGGCCATTGGACAATCAAGTTTCAGTTTGACTGCCTTACTGCTAAACTGCTGTATGGATCAGTATTTTCTTTTGTGGAACTAAATCTTTAACGGAGCCAATGGTCAAGCCAAATAGACACAGCTTAATGATGTGATAACAATGTAATGAACCCTTGCTAACACTTAGCCTAGTTAGCCTTAATAAAGCATGAAAAATGTTTGATTCACAACAAATAGTTATGCAGAATGATTCAGGCTTAGCAGTAACTCCTAAAACCTTAATTAAGTACTTACTAACTAATAAACTCTTTATTAATTTTTTTCTTCACGCTTCTTCAGGCAAATTGGTGCAGTTATTATAAAGTGTGACTAAACTCTTTTCCAGGCTTCCCTCTCTTAAAGAACTTGAGCGTGGCGATCCTGGAGCTGAGTGAAGCGGGGGAGCTGGCTTACCTGCGCAGTAAGTGGTGGCCCAGTCATTGCTTGGACCAGGACCAGACCGGGACCACACAGGGACCTCTGCAGGGCCTCAGGGGGCTGTTCCTGCTCCTGTCTCTGGGCTTGGGACTGGGGCTCCTGCTGGCCCTCCTGGAGCTCACCGCACACAGCCGAACCAGAGCATCAGAGCAGAAGGTACAGAATGTAGTACACACTGTCATATTATGCATTTAAAGTCCATTTTTGAGTTTGGAAATATTATCATAACACATTTGTTAGGGATGTTACAGTATCAAGTATTAGTGTTAAGAATTAAAAGGTAATTATCTTTCTTATTCTTGTGTTAATAATTATCCATAAAGTGATAATTGATGAGCTGTGTAACAAAACTATTATAAATGCTGATACTATTAACAAATACAGCAATAGTAACTAGCCTCCCAACCCAGAATGCTTTACATTTTCACAATGAAGCAGACAGATGCAATAAATCATGGGAGACAATAAAGGATTATCTTGTCTTAATATGCCAATCTTAAACGTGTTCTAACTAAACAAATTTCAATAGGATGGAATTCACATGATTTTATATCTTTCCCGTATAGAAATCTTGTTGCTCCGTGCTGGTTGAACAGCTAAGTCTGCGCTTCATGCCCCACAAAGCGATACCACAGGAAACAAGTGATAACAAGAAGGACCAACCATAAAATCCAATGGCAATTTTTTTTATAACATGACTGGAATTTTTTACTAACAAAATATTTACAGACATTTACATGTGCGGCTTAAAATAGTTCATTACTACATTGTATTATTTTCTACTTGTAGTGCATATTCTCTGGTATTTTATGTACAATTGGCAATGACATAAATGAATTTGCTTCTGTAAACATTCTCAGCAAAGTATACAACAGTGATGCATGTAAACAACGTAGCAGGTCAATAAAAGTGCCATGTATCTTTTCACTAGCACATTGCTGGCTGTATTATTTAAACAATCTCTTAATACTATCTCATTCTTTACGTACTACTGCAAAATGGAGGCTGCATCCACACTTCTAGATCCTGGTTTGACCCCTGTAGAGTCCTAACGTAGACTTGCTTTGGTCTTCGTGTAATAATTAAGGCGGCGTTCACACTTGGACATCCACCGCATCAAATCTGAGACTTAACTGGGACTAAATCAATACCTGTTTTGTTGATCAGTGAGGGAAATACCAAATATAATAATAATAATAATAATAATAATAATAATAATAATAATAATAATAATAATAATAATAATAATAATAAAAACCTAAATATTTCAAACCAGGATTTTTTTATGACTTTGTCCTCAGTGCATATTTGAACAGTCATATTTGATTAAATTAAACTTAACTAGACCCCGACCACCAAATCAGGACAAAAAAAAAAAGTCTAGGTTTAGTTCTGGGTTTAGTCTGCAAATAGAAATGCAAACTAAATCCTCCAAAATTCAGTTGGCAGCATCTTTAAAAATGATTTGCCTATAACTATCCTGACTCATCTTCAAAAATCAGAGGTGACTTGCAGCGAATTTCTCTCATCTTCTGCTCAAAAAGTACCTTCATTTCTCGTTGCAAAGTGCCGTCATCTTGTCCCGCTCCGACTGGGACACTTGAAGCCACAAACTCCAGACTGTCCGTGCTGCTACTGCTAATGGAGGAACTTTCAGACAGACACACTCCATTGGGGATTGGCCTCACCTGACTACTAAAACGTTCTGGTGTTTTCTGGAAACTAGTCTTCCTGTTTATCATTGGCGTTTGGGAAGATAACCTTTTTGATGGGCAGCTTTGCGAGCGGTGTTTGGTCCTTATTGGTGAGGAGGGTCTTGGGGTGACTGGGGTTTCTAACATTCGACGAATTCGGGGGGGAGATGGGGGCGGGATGAGAGGTCGCGAAATGTGACGAGGGAGAGACTGACGCTCGGGGGCCGTGTCAGTTTGCGCGTCTGTTTCATTGTTTTCCTCAAGTTCTTGTGATGAATCTTCCAATATTTCAGGTTGCACAAATTCACAAGTTTGAATTTCTTCTTCTTCTACGAAATCAGGGAGAGGCGCAGGTTCTGGCTCTACTTGCACAAAAGTGTTGCTGTTACTCTCAGCCGCAGAGCTGTCAGAATAATCTTGGGACACAATGTCAAAACTGACCGGTGAAACGAAGGGTGCAGGGGTCAAAGGAGGAGACTCAATAGAAGCCATTCGTGTCAAAATCCCCCTCTTCGGTTTCTTGGGAGGCTCTTGGATTTTGACTCTATTGGCGCGCCGCACTGGCTCGCTCATCGCCCCCTTGTGGATAGGTGCCATAGCCGTAGGGCCGGAGACAAAGGGAAATACATCCCCGTTTTTACTGTCCTGAGAAAACGAGTCCAGATCTCTACGAAAAAATGGACGACCATCTTCTGAAGACTGGATGGAGAAGTCCAAAGACGCCTGCCGTGGTTGTCCTTTTAAGTGCTTCTGAGCTGCCTTCTGGATGTGCTTCTTGGCCACTTGAACGGCGTTGGTGGATTTGGCCTGTCAGATAAAAATCCTACAGTTACATGCTACAAATTGTTGGCAGTTGGTGGGAATTTGGTTAGACAAAATAATACTTGGTTAAATAATATCTAAATGATGTACTCCCACTTAATTAAATACATAAAAAGTTTAGTATTTTCTTACCTTTCCAGTGGCGTCAATGATGGCCACATGAACGAAGATGGAGGATTCCGCCATGCCTTCCAGGTACACATGCCGATAACCTGTTTCACATTAAAATCAGTTAATCTATGACATGAATACTGCAGTTAATAAGATGTTTGTGTACCTGGCAGCATGCTCCTTAAAGCTATAGTCCTTTGCCCGATAAAGTCCCGTCCAATCGGATCATGGTCCCAGACTTCAAAACGCACCAGTGCTATTTGAGGCATTTTAATGTTGAACACAAGAGTCTCCTCCCACATTGGGTTGAAGCCTGGATAACAGAATTTTAAGCATATAACATAAATTGGACAAAATATTATGAACTTTGCAGATGTATTAATACTTTACCATTGTCATCCACTACTCTTGTTTGCTGCTTTTTACAGTCTATAGGTAGACCAATAATTTCCACCTCGACAAATGGATCAATAATCTATAGGGGAAAAACAAATGTAAGATTTATTTCAGTGAGTATTTAAACATTATAATAAAAACCTACCTCTCCTCTGTCTCCCAACATCGAATCTTTTGGTTTTGGAAGTTGCTGTCCACTAATAATTTTCAGAACTAACTGGGTTTTTCTGTATCCTGGCAGAGGATCATCTAGCATGGGATTAAAGGCACCTATAGAGAAAATAACAAATATTCCCTATGTAGCATGATATACAATATGATACATGAGGTGGTTATAACACACTACAAAACACACACCTTTATTTAAGCACTTGGGCCTCAGAACGTATCCACTGTTCCCGTTAGTGGCAAACTTGGCTCGGTTCAGTTCAAGCATTCGACCATCAGTCTGGTAATTCATCGCAACTGAAAGATTCACATTCAAGTTCACAAATCAAAAAGGAAATGTGTGGTTGACTATATTGTCTGTACCAACACACTGTGAGACTGGAGTTAATGTAGAAAAAAATATTATTGTCACACGTGCTTGTTCTGATCCTAGAATCCTTTTGAACACTGTTATTTTAGACTTATATGGGCCTCCTTGATTGAAAAAAGACATATTTGGAACAGCCTATACATATACAATTATAAAGTTAGATCTGTCACGATAACAAATTTTGAAGCACGACATAGGGGCACAGACGTATACTGCGATAGATGATAATATTGAAACTACTTTAAGACATTGACACTATAATAATAATAATAATAATGTAATATAATGTCAGTAAACCATTTTTAATAGACAGTAACATTAAAAGACATAAGCTGTAATATATAATGGACAGTTATTGGTAAAAAATTAGCCATAGAAGTCACTTATTCAGCCCTTTACAGCACAATTGTATTAAAACTAAAATATCCCAAATCTCATTATTACAAAAAATAAATAAATAAATAAATTACACCAAAATATATTGTTCCAGTTATTATATAAGTCAATATAGTATTTATCGTGACAGGCTTATATATAGCGGGGACATGTGTTATGATATTTGCGATTTATGTTTCAAATCAATATTCAGCTCAGTGTCCTATTAACAACTGTCCAGGAGGAGACTGATATAATAACTACTGAATCAACACAATAATAATCATATCCATAGTTACTACATAGTTTTCAGGAATTAATAAGCGCAATAGTGGTTGAAGTTTGTACGTTACTATAAATGGGTTTCAGAATGTGAAAAAAAAAAAAAAACTAGGATTGTTCCATAGTGATACTTTAAAAAAACAAAACAAAAAACAATGCATATTTTGAGTGGTAAAATGTCGTCTGGTTCGCCTTACCCATGTGGCAGCCTGTGTTCCAGTACGGCTGAGGGTTGAAGTTGCTGGAGTCCACTCTGTAGTTGGAGGGGTAGACTCTGAGGAGCTGCCTCTGGTTAAAACGCACTAAGTCCCCGGGCTTTAGCTGCAAGATCTGGTTCATAACTGTTTCATTCAGAGAAGAGACCTGCCAACTGTTTGTATACGCTAAGGGACAAATGAATAAGTGTGATTCAAAGTCAATTGTGATAAAGCGTATAAAATAATGATACAAACTTAATTACCTTGTGTTTCTATATCATGCACTCGGACTGATTTAGTGTATTTGACCAGGTCAGACAGAGCTCGGGACAGCCGCATAGTTTTTCTTTTCCTGCAAGAAAAGATGGCAAATGACAAACGATATTGCAGGAAAGTAATGCATTTTGTATTGTGGGCAGAAAACACACACATACACTATTCTCCTACAAAATATATAAGCAAAATCATGAAAGTTATTGCATTATTGTTATTTTTTTATGTAAATGCAGAAAATCTTTCCACTAGATTCACCTCTTTCCTGAGTGTTTGTCATTAGTTTGATCTTTACTCACTTTGGATGGTAGACGATCTGCGCTCTGTCTCTGCTGCCGCCGTAGTCCGACTCTCCATCTGACACCGATCTGTTTTTGGGGCGCACTCTCTTTTTTCTCTAAAACACAAACCCATTATACTCATCAGTTATTCAGATAGAGGAATAATGGACCTACTCTCAGCTACTGTGGGCCTTAAGCGGGATCTGTGCTGCCAAATCACAACAAGGCACTTTCTGAATATATTCTACAAACCATTCATTCAAATCCAAATGTGCCATGTTACCTGCATAGAAAGCCTACAGGTAATATACACAAAAGAAATATTTAAAATGACCTTTCGTTTGAAACTCCTCATAATCGACCTTCCAAAGCGTTTTGTCTTTTTGGGCTGGTTGGCAGACGCTGCACTGTTCCCGTCCTGTTAAATTAGATTCACCCCATTATTTCAATCATCATCAATCGTGTCACGACTCTAAATAAATTAAATAAAGTGATAAAAGGATTCACCTGAGGATCGTCGTCTTCATCTGATTCCTCCTCAATGTCCTCGTTTTCAGTGTCTTCATCTGACACATCTCCCTCCTCTGCATTAGGGTCAAGGTTAGCCGGCAGCTTTTTACCCTAAAAAACAAATGGTTGGTGCAGTTAGACCTGTATACTCTAATTTTAAAGGTGTACTATGCAACTTTTCAGGTGGAAGCTGCACCACCTGCTTGTCTTTATGAATATATGATTTCTTTGGTATAATGTTCTACAGTATGGCTTTAAGCGTGTACTCTTACTGTGAGCTACGACATACTCTCCCCACAGATCTGACCTGTAACTTGGCCTGGGGTCACCTGCTTGTCTCCATGTAAACAGATATGCGTAAAGCCATACTGTAAAACATTCCAGGGCAGGCAGAGCAATGAGACAAGCGAGTAGCCGACCATGCACAAGAAAAGTTCATCTGCAAATATATTAGTCAATGGATCTACTCTTCAAGTTATACTCTAGCTACTGTGCAGTTTGCATGTTAGTAAATTATAAGTACTTTTATTTGCATTTCATTTGTTCTGGTGTGCACTTCTGGTTCATCTAAATATTGATAAGGTTTAGCCTAGGCCCTACTTGTATTAATCATGCCACCAATCTGTTGACCAGGCTATTGCAAACTAAAGGTGAAAGTCATATCATCTGTCACAAACTCGAAATAATCCCAATCACTCAAACCTTGACGAGGACTTTCCCTTTGAGCAGCTCGGGGGACGGTAGCTTCCTAAACTCTGGAGCATTGATGCAGGACAGGTCCAGTTTTTCCTGGAGCACCTCTTTCAGATACTCCGCCATTTTCTTCTGCTGAGGCACAGTGCAGTGGTTCTCTATGGACAAGATCACCGGGAACCTGGGAAGGAGAAGGAGAAAAGGTCAGGTAAAGGTAATAAAAGTAAAAATGTTTAATATGATGAATAAGCTACTTAGGTTTTTTTTAATTATCATTATTATTTTGTTTGCAGTTAATTGAGTTTGAAATAACTATGAAAGGAAGTATAGCAACAGTATTCTCTCTTCATTTGTGATTCAAACAGTTTAGTTTAGCTAGAAATGTAAACCACATTCACATTAACAAAGAATATACCAATTATTGTGGTACTTTTGGAGTGATAAGACATGCTCCCCCGTGGTCCACATGCTTAATACCAGAAAATACATTCTCATAACATTATAAATTATAAACCGTTTTTTTCTTGGCAGCTGAAATTCTATGACTAATATATTCCTTATGTGTGCGAAAAAAGGAAATAAATGCACTATTGGAAAGATGAGGCAATGCCAAAATATGTTATGGGATTTTCTCACAAGTTCTGCTCAACTTAAAACTGCAAATTTGAGTCTTAGACATATTGATGTACTCACGGTGATTTAGTGAAGGCATATTTATTGATTGTTTCTATCACATCTCTGAAGAGAATCTTGGATGTCAGAGTGTAACCATGGTGTATAATGGGCTCTCCATCAGGACCATCCCAGCAGTCCACTGGCAGCACAAGAAGTCAAAAAAGTAAGTTACTACACCAGCTACGACTGAACAATTTTGGCATTTAACACATTTCTGACAGATGTTGGATCTATTAAAACTGATCTATCTTAGAGGAGCAGTAATACTCAAGACAGACCGGATGTTGCCTAGTAAACAAAAGCAAAAATTACATCTGGCTGATTATACCACTGGGTCAGGACGGCAGTTTTATACATAAGATCCCATGAGATGAGATTAGTTGTTTACCTCATGACATTCTAACTAACGTCTTTGTGAGTATTTCCAACAAGCCAAATTACAGTTTCCATTTGGTTTACCATATTTTCCAGTCTATAAGTCGCACTTTTCTTCATAGTTTGTCTGGGGGTGCGACTTATACTCAGATGTGACTCATATGTGAAATTATTAAAATATATAATTACACATCTTTGTTATTGTCACAGTGAAGGGAGCGCGAGGACACACTAGACTTGTACCAGTATGACAGCCAAAAGGAAGCAGAAGGGAGTGAGATCCAGAGTAAACTTGTTAGCTTGTTTTTTATGCTTTTGTTATCTGATTAACTGTTAATATCTTACATAAACATACCAGACATGTTCAGTTCTGTCTATGCTTCATGTAGCTGAATAAATATACCTGTAAATGTGTTACGTAAGCGTGCTGTACTGCTATTCAGCCTGTTGTTCTCTATTTTATTGTTATTATTATAATTTGCCTTTAAAGATAAAATATCTGTTCTTGATTTTCCCCCAAAAATGTGACTTATATATATTTTTTTCGTCATTATTATGCATTTATTATTTTTCCGCTGGTCTGATTTATACTTTGGAGCGACAGATAGTCTGGAAAAAACTGTAATTTAATCCTTACAGACAGATCTGACTTGGTGGTGTCTCCTGCTTGTCTACATGCAAATGAGGTTAATAACACACTATTAAACATTCCAGGCAAAATTGCATAGTGCTCCTATAGGTAAACCTGCATCCTCAAACATATTAGTCAATCTACATGTGATTCACCTCTGGATAATGTATAAATCTACTTGTATTTCTTTAGCATGTCTATACTGTCTAAAAGAGCTAACCCAGACTTGTACAACTTGTGCCTCACCCTCCACACAGCGGCACCCGTCCTGCAGCACATAGGAGTACATCTCCACTCTGGACTGGGACAACAGTTGGTCTCCAGTCAGGTACGTGTTGTGAGATGTGGCGATGTAATAGTTATTCAGAGGCTGGCTCATGTCCTGGTTCACCTGATTGTGCTCGGGGTTAAAGATGTCCCCTGCTGGACTGCGCATGTAGTTTGTAAAACCTTAGAAAAACAGTAGAAAAATAGTAGAAGAATAGTACATTTTAAAAGCTCACAATTTCTTACAATTTCTTAAAGGGATCATAATATAGAATTACCATCAATACCCAGGACTAAACGCTGCAGATTTTCAGGACAAGGCTCAAATTTGTGCACAATGTCGATGAGATGTT